>NW_027507763.1:0-466215 GCF_037356315.1 Lithobates pipiens
AATCAAGATTTTTTTTTTCCACAAAATTATCATTGTAATAGGTTATTTCTCTCATGTGGCATGTGTATACCACAAATAATGCCCCATAATTAGTTCTGCTACTCCTCCTGAGTATTACGATACCACGTGTGGGACTTTTCCACAGCCTGGCCACATACAGATTCCCAACATGCAGGGAGCACCATCACGTGTTCTAGGAGCATAAATTACACATCTAATTTGTTGACTACCTATTACACTTTTGAAGGCCCTGGAGCACCAGGACAATGACACGTGGCACTGATGACACGTGGCACTGATGACACGTGGCACTGATACATGGCACTGATGGCACTTATACGTGGCACTGATGGCACTTATACGTGGCACTGATGACAGATGGCACTTATACGTGGCACTGATGACAGATGGCACTTATACGTGGCACTGATGACACATGGCACTGGTGACAGATGGCTCTGATACCTGGCATTGATGACACGTGACACTGGCAACAGATGGTACGTGGCACTGACGACTGATGGCACTAATGTGGCACTGATGACAGGTGGCACTGATGACAGATGGCACTTATATGTGGCACTGGGGACAGGTGGCAGTGGGGGCAAATGGCACTGGGGACAGGTGGCAGTGGGGGCAAATGGCACTGATGACAGGTGGCAGTGGGGGCAGATGGCACTGATGACAGGTGGCAGTGGGGGCAGATGGCACTGATGACAGGTGGCAGTGGGGGCAGATGGCAGTGGGGGCAGTGGGGAGTGGGGGCAGATGGGCACTTTATTTTTCATTTTTTTTACACTGACCGCTGCAGAGATGCAGCAGTTCATCTCTCCCTCTTCACACACTGTCTGTGTGAGGAGGGAGAGCCGGCGATGAGAGATGATCTCATATGTTTACATATGAGATCATCTCTCATTGGTAGGGATGAGCTTTGTGTTCGAGCCGAACATATGTTCGACTCGAACATCGGCTGTTCGCCCGTTCGGCGAATTCCGAACGTTATGGGCCGTTCACGCCAAATTCGTGTGGCGCTCACGGCCCACAAAGCACTGCAATGGCGCAGTGCATTGCTGGCTCATGATTGGCCAAGCATGCACTGTGACCCCGCATGCTTGGCCAATCACAGCGCCGGCAGCGAGGAGAGCCATGATTGGCCACAGGCAGGATGCCTGTGGCCAATCATAGCTCAGGCTGTGTAGTACACGCCCCACACTATATAAGGCCGCCAGCGCGGAGGCCTTGTGTAGTGTGTTTGGCGTCTGTAGCAGTTAGTGGGTGTTCTGTGTACCTTCAACACAGTATACACCGATCGTTATCGGCCGATTTTTCGTTCTTGCTCTTTTGTAGTGGTTGTTGTCTGCGTGCCCTGACCGCAGTATACACCGCTATATTCACCTATATAGCTAGCGATATATCTATCTTTTATAATAGAGCTTGCAGTCAGTGTTAGGAGATTGTGCGTGCTCTGAACGCAGTATACACCGCTATATCCACCTATATAGCATACTATCTTGCTCGTTTTAAATAGAGCTTGCAGTCAGCGGTAGGAGATTCTGCGTGCTCTGAACCCAGTATACACCGCTATATCCACCTACATAGCTCTTCTCTATTTGAGCCATCTGCAGGAGTTAGTGGAAGGTGTGTGTGCGCGTGTGTGTGTGTGTGTGTGTGTGTGTGTGCGCGCGCCCGCCTCCAGCACAATATACACTACCCAATTGCTGGTTTTCCCAACTCCCTTCAGGCCATTACCATGTCTGGAAGGCAGGCAAGGAGAGGCAGACAGGCGCGAGCCGATAAAAGAGGGCAAGCAGGCTCTGTGTCTAGAGACAACAGTGCTGGTTGTGGACGCGGTGCATCGTCATCATCGGCACGTGGCCATGGGACACGCTTGTCCTTTTCGGCAGCTGGACATGTTGAGCCGCAACGACTTGGTAGAGTGGATGACCAAGCCCGCTTCATCCTCCTCATCCTCCTCATCCTCTCTCACCCAGGCTCAGGGTACTAGCAAAGCAGCTGCCAACGCATTGTCTTCCCTCCTCTCAATGTCATCATCAGTGACTCCTTCCCTAGACCCACCACGTCCTCCTGAGGAGTCTCCTGAACTCTTTGAGCACAGTGTTGGGTACATGCTCCAGGAGGATGCCCAGTGTTTTGTAGGCTCTGATGATACTCAGCTAGAGGAAGGCAGTAGCGTGAATGCAGAGAGAGGGGATGCTCAAGGACAGCAATCTGGCAGTCATGTTCCACAAGCTGCAGCATACTGCCAGGTTTGCTTCAGCGATGAAGAGGGAGGGGATGATGAGGGCACTGACTCCATGTGGGTGCCTGGTAGGAGAGAGGAGGAGGAGGCACATGTCCAACGAGGCAGGATGCCCTCCAGGGGCCAGCTTAGGGGCAGCACACCGACTGAATCACACCGCTCCACCTGTGCAGGGCGATGCCTCTGCGCGTTATTCTAAAAGTTCTTTGGTGTGGGCCTTTTTTGAGACGAGTTCATCAGATTGCACCGCTGCTATTTGCAACATATGTCTCAAGCGTATCTCGCGTGGCCAAAACATCAGCCACTTGGGCACCACATGCTTGACCAGACATATGTTGACCTGCCATGCAGCTCGTTGGCAAGCGTACCACAAAGACCCACACCAAAGAACAAAGCGGACCTCTCCTTGCTCCTCATCAGCTGGCATCTCCAACCCCACTAGACCTTCAGTCCTCTCTGAAACCTGTTCTGAGAGGAATGAAGGTGTACAATTAGGTGTGTCACAGCCAAGTGCTTCTGGGCACTCTGCTAGCAGTACACCTACGTCCGATTATAGCAGGCAAATGTCCCTGCCCCAGCTGCTGGACCGGCGAAAGAAGTTCACTCCCAGCCATCCACATGCCCAGGGGTTGAATGCTAGCTTGGCTAAATTGCTAGCATTTCAACTGCTGCCTTTTCAGTTGGTAGACTCGGCCCCCTTCCGTGAGTTTGTACAATGTGCGGTTCCTCAGTGGCAGGTCCCCAAACGCCACTTTTTCTCAAGGAAGGCGATTCCGCCTCTCTACCGGCATGTGGAAGGCAATGTCCTTGCCTCGCTGGACAGGGCGGTCAGCGGTAAGGTGCATATTACCGCTGACTCATGGTCCAGCAGGCATGGACAGGGACGTTACCTGTCTTTCACGGCCCATTGGGTCACTCTTCTGTCAACTGGGAAGGATGCAGGACAAGGTGCAGTCGTTTTGGAGGTTGTTCCGCCACCACGCCTCCAAAATGCTACTATTGGTTGTGACACACCTCTCTCCTCCACCCCCTCTTCTTCTTCCTCCATGGCCTCTTCCAGTGCTTTGTCCGAAGAACCAGCGGTGCTCCGTAGGCGTTCCAGGGGCTACGCAAGTACGCAGGCAAAACGATGCCATGCCGTGCTTGTGCTGGTTTGTTTGGGGGACAGGAGCCACACTGGGGCGGATGTTTTGTCAGCTCTGCAGGGGAAGGCCGAGAAGTGGTTGACGCCACGCCAGCTTAAGCCAGGAATGGTGGTTTGCGACAATGGCACCAACCTCCTCTCCGCCCTCCGACAGGGACAACTGACCCATGTGCCCTGTGTGACTCATGTCCTTAACCTGGTGGTGCAGCGGTTCTTGGGCAGGTACTCTGGCTTACAGGATGTCCTGAAGCAGGCCAGGAAAGTCTGTGTGCATTTCCACCGATCATTTAATGCCTGTGCTCAGCTGGCTGAGCTCCAAAAGGAGTTGAACCTGCCCAAGAACCGCCTTATATGTGACATGCCCACCAGGTGGAACTCAACGCTGGCCATGCTGCAGCGACTGCACGCGCAGCAGAGGGCCATCAATGAGTACCTGTGCGACTACGGCACCAGGACAGGGTCAGGGAGCTTGTTTTTTTCTCACCACGCCAGTGGGGCATGATCAAGGATGCATGCACTGTTCTGTCACCGTTTGAGGAGGCCACAAGGATGGTGAGCAGTGACAGTGCATGCATCAGTGACACTGTACCTCTTGTCCACCTCTTGGAGCATACGCTGCATGGAATAATGGACAGGGCACTTGAGGCAGAACAGAGGCAGGAAGAAGAGGACTTTCTTGCCTCTCAAGGCTCCCTTTATCCAGACAGTGTTCCTGCTGTGCCACCCATCACACAGGAAGAGGAGGAGGAGGATGATGATGACTGTGTCAGCATGGAGGTGGAGGCTGGCACTCAGCATCAGCAGCAGCAGCAGTCTTGTAGGGATGATTTACAGTCCCAAGAAACCCGTGGACTTGTACGTGGCTGGGAGGAGGTAGCTGCGGATCATGTTGTCCTTAGTGACCCAGAGGACTCTGGACCGAATGCCTCAGCTAACCTACGCTGCATGGCCTCCCTGATCCTGCAAAGCCTGCGGAAGGATCCTCGTATTCTTCGGATCAAGGAGAGGGACCATTACTGGCTGGCCACTCTCCTTGATCCACGGTACAAGGGTAAGGTTGCCGACCTTATCTTGCTGTCGCAGAGGGAGCAGAGGATGAGACATCTCCGGGAGGCCTTGCAGAAAGGTCTGTGCAACGCGTTCCCAGAGACTGGGAGGTTACAAACTCCTGGTCCTGGACAATGTGTTGCTGCGGCATCGGTCAGAAGGAGCGGTGGAGAAGGTGGCCGTCTGACCGATGCTTTCAGACAATGTTTTAGTCCGCAGCCCCAAGGTATGATCGGTTCCAGCAACCATCGCCAGCGTTTGATTTACATGGTGCAGGAATACCTAGGGGCAAGGTCAGACTTGGACACCTTTCCCACCGAAAATCATCTGGCTTACTGGGTCTTGAGGATGGATCACTGGCCAGAGCTTGCACAGTATGCAATTGAGCTACTGGCCTGTCCTGCATCCAGCGTTCTTTCGGAACGCACCTTCAGTGCTGCTGGTGGCTTTGCTACTGATCACAGGGTGCGCCTGTCCACCGAATCAGTTGATCGACTGACCTTCATCAAGATGAATCAGTCTTCGATGACCCACAGCTACGAAGCACCTGAAGCTGATGTAACCGAATAATTTTTTTTTTTTGAAATATCACATCCCTTCAAGACTGCCTATGCTGAGTGACTGTCCTGTTATGTTGATTGTCTATCCTCTTCCTCCTCCACTGATATGTTGGAAGAACATTTCTGGTTCTGGGTGATGCCATCAGCCCAATTTTTCTGCCCCTGTTTAACAGGGGCATTTAATTACAATTTTTGATGCAATGCTTTGCAGCAGGGCTAATTCATGCACCACTACTAGAGTATATGGGAGAGGTTGCAGTGTCGTGGCACCAGCACCAGTGCCTAAGGCCCAATTTTTCTGCCCCTGTTTAACAGGGACATGTAATTACAATTCTTGATATAATATTTCACAGGAGGGCCCGTTCCTGTGCCCACCAAGAGTAACTGTGAGGACTTATAGTGTTGTGGCACCAGCACCACAACCACCAAAGGTAAATTTTTCTACCACTGTTCAACAATGGCATGTAATTATAATTCTTGATATAATCGTTCACAGCAGGGCGCTCCAGCGCCCACCAAGAGTCACTTTGAGGGCTTACAATGTTGTGGCAAAACCAACACCTTGTTCCGCCATCTCTGCAGAGCGTATAGGGCAGGCCCCTACTTTCAAACATCCAACTTACAAACATCTCCTACTTGCAAACGGAAGGAGACAACGGGAAGTGAGATGAAAAAAGACGGACGGCCCAAAAAAAATTATGCAGGGGTGATAACCCTTTCCTATGTTTTCAAAAAAGCTTAAAAATAGTTTTTTTGACTGGAGCTACACTTTAAAAATGTACCAGTTGAAAATTACAAACAGATTCAACTTAACACAACAAACCTACACAGTCCCTATCTTGTTTGCACCGCCTGTATACTGCTGTTCTGAGTATATAGGGCCTGGGGGCCACACGTATTTCCTTTTTTTTAATATGGGTACGGGTTCCCCTTAATATGCGTACAAGACCCAAATCTGGTAATGGGCAGGGAGGGCTACCCATGCCATTTTTCTCAATGATTTTCAACCATATTGCAGGAACCAGATATAACATTAAAACCGCAAGCAGTTTTAAATGACGTTATTTCCGTTAAATGTCATTTTGTGCAGGGACTGTTCTTAACACGGGAAACACGTGGCACTTCACAGGCATACTACAGACACCCCCCAGGCATGATATTTAAAGGAATATTTCACTTTAATCGTCATTAAAATCAGTTCTCCCGCCAAAACGGCCATTTTTAAGAACATTTTAGGCATTGACCCATGTCCCCTGGGGCAGGAGCCAGGTCCCCAAACCCTTTTTAGGACAGCATCTTGGCCGTTAAAATTAGCACTTTTAATTTCGAACGTTCGAGTCCCATAGACTTCAATGGGGTTCTAAAGTTCATACTAATTTGGGGTCCGTTCGAAAGTTCTGGTCCGAACCGGGGGGTGTTCGGCTCATCCCTACTCATTGGGCACGTTGATCACGCTGTAAACGGCCGCTGTGATTGTCCGTTTACAGTGATCTGTGACTGGCTGTGTCCGGGGGACATGGCCAGCACAGAACTTCCCCGATGCGCACCTGCGGCGGCATGTAGAGGGGAAGTTAAAGGGAGGCTGTCCAGGGACAGCCTCCCGGCAGTTAGCGTCCGTGCTGCAGCTGTCTTTTGGCTATAGCGCGGACGCGAAGTGGTTAACTGCTGCAGATGCCTATATTACAGAACACCAGTAATAAAGGGTAGCTTCAGGTATATATTGTGCTGGAGGCACACAACACCCACTTTAACTGCTGCAGATGCCTGTATTATAGAACAACAGCAATAAAGGGTAACTTCAAGTGTATATTGTGCTGGAGGCACAGAACACCCAATTTAACTCCTGCAGTGGCCTGTATCACAGAACACCAGCAATAAAGGGTAGCTTCATGTGTATACTGTACTGGAGGCACACAACACCCACTTTAACAGCGCTAGGTTCACAAGAAAAGAACACACTGTCCCTGCCTATCCTGCTCTCTCCCTGAACGCCGCAACACACTACACAAGGCCGCCAAGCTGGCGGCCTTATCTAGTATGGGGTGTGTACTAAACCCCCTGAGTTATAATTGGCCACAGGCATCCTTCCTGTGGCCAATTATGGCTCTCCTCGCTGCCGGCGCTGTGATTGGCCTAGCATGCGGGGTCACAGTGCATGCTTGGCTAATCATCAGCCAGCAATCCACTGCAATGGCACAGTGAATTGTGGGGCCTGAGCGCCACCCGAACATGGCGTGAATGGCCCATAATGTTCAGAATTAGCCAAACGGGCAAACAGCCAGTGTTCGACTCGAACACCAAGAACATCCTTACTGCTCGGTAAGAGCCTCAAACCTGAGCTGTTATGGACACTAATTGAATCCGCATTTCTTATGGTACCGCTGGACCGGCTACAAAATACTTTATTATTATTTGAATGGATGTCATGTTAGCTTTGTTTACAAATCAAAATGAGGCTTGGTTTAAGCAGAAGTCAACATCACACTGGTAAGGGGTGGGGGAAAAAAATCTAGCTTCTGATTGGATGTCGTATATGCAAGGTGAAACCCCTAGGATGGCCATCAAGCCGTGGGATTGGATATCCCACCTATTGACACGAATAAGGCTTGGTTAAAGGGGAAGCTATGGGTGATCTAATATAGTGATTGGCCAAATTGAGTACTATGGGAGGGGTGGCCTCTTTGGGAATCTGATCAACTGATTGAAAATGAGGCTTGGTTTGAGCGGGAAATGCAGAGGACCCAGAGCGAGGCTTGGTGAGGATGTGGCAGTATAAATAGAGGTGACACAGCGTGCCGCTCATGCCCCTGGATGACGCAATTTTTTGTGAAACGCGTAGGGATGAGCGATGCGCTGACGTCACCCCTTACAAAGGAATTGTACCCAGGAACGATGAGTTTGTCTGTTTGCGTCCAGCCGGCGCATCGGACTTAAGGCTGATCTTTCCTTAGTGCTTTGTAAGTGCATTTTTGTTTTTATATTTGAGTTATATTAAAAGGTTTTACACTATTGGAGCTTCATTTCTTTTGCATGGAATTGGCACATATGACCTAATATATGGGAGATAACTAAAGATACTTGTTTGACAACCTGGTCATGATATCGGTGGAGGGAGGAGAACAGCTGAGACCCTTTTGAAGTGGGAGATATCTATTGTTACATGCTGTTGGTGACCCTCTGTAGTGGGGGGTCATGAAATTCTGGTAAGGAGTAATTTTGGCTGTATGGTGGTGGATCAAGCACTTGCTACACAGTAGAAGATTTGATGATTTCATCTATATTGGACTCTGTTGGAATTTAAATGTTTATATAATTACACATTGGGTGTTCACTATTTTGTTTTATATTTTTTGGTTTTTCTTCTTTTTTCGTTGTTCACTGTGATCAATTATCCTATGACCCTTATTCTTTAGGACTGGGGGTAATAGGCCTAATTTTGCACATTATTATTGAAAATTTGCCTAATGTTTTTTACTTCATTGAATTTTATGTGGGTTTATGATTTAGCGCAGCTTACTTAATTTTTCATAAGATACTGGTACAGTAAGAAAGTTCCTACTTCTATCCTTCCGTTTGCAACTAAGTTCCTGTGAGCATCTAAGTTTTTCAACCAAGTCTGTGGCAGAGACTTTGCTAAGCTAAAATCACTTGTTGGCTGCTAGATCCAAATACAAGTATTTATCCAACTGTTAAAGAATCAAGTTGCGAGTGGCTATTCCCTAGATTATGCAAAGAGACTTTTATTGAAGTCAGCAGTTCCAAAGTACCTGAGCTATATTTCATCCTTATACCCTCTATTCTTAACTGAGAGACTGATTTTGTTTTTATTCATCCGTTTTATGCAAATAAAACACCAGAAAAGAACTTCGGTCTCTGCAGTTACTGGGCTTCAACCCTGGGAACCCCTAGACAAGAACAACGAGTTACGAGCTGGAGGAGGTAATCGGTAAGCCCAGAAAAACACAGCCGCTCCTTCGGGGGTTAGTGAATATATATATATAATTTCTTTTTTTTTATTTTATTTCGATAGTGTATTGATTTGGGGGTCTTTGCACTGATAGCATTTCTCACTATGCAGTGACGGCTGATGCTAAACTTTTTTTTTTTTTTTTTTTTTTTGGGGGAGCGGCAAACATGCCCCCCCAGGTCCGCATCCCCCTGCGCTCACCCCTCCACAGTCTCCCGCACTCAGACCCTCCATGGCTTCTTAGGCTTTTTCTCCCAGCCAACCCGATCCGCCTCCCTGTTGAGCAGATTTCAACTCTCTTACTGTTTCAGAGACATGACTAGAAGGGAGTAGAAATCCAATTGAGGGGAAACCCAAACTTTGACAGCTGTCAACAGAACAGGGGGCCCCAATGGAAAATGCATATTTTACTCATGTGTTTTGCTCATATTTTTAGCTCTGATCACTGTAAAAATGTCAATGGTACCAAAAAAGGTGTCAAGTGTCCCATCTGTTCGCCGCATTGTTGCAGTCGCTGATCACCATTACTAGTTAAAAAAAATATATAATAAAAATGCCATAAATATATCTCCTATTTTGTAGACTGTGTAACTTTAGCGCAAAACCAGTCACTAAACACTTATTGCGATTTTAGTACCAATAATATGTAGAAGAATACATATTGGCCTAAACTGATAAAGACATTTTTATGGGGATATTTATTATAGAAAAAAATATTGTTTTCCTGACAGACTCAATGGCAGCATACGTGTGGGTTAACCCCGTCTCCACTTCTCCCCTATAGGATCCCTCTCCCATAAATCTTTGCTCGGTCTGTGTTGCTTTTTTGTCCTCCTCCTAAGGACCAGTTTGTTTATTCATCTACCTAAAGGTTTTTCTCTCTGCGATCAAGACAGGCTAGCAGCGAGCACTGGGAAGACAGGTGGCAATACTCCAAAAAGCCCTGGCTATTAGCAGGGTATGGAGCGAGCTAAATGGAAGATATTCTAAAAAGCCTTGGCTGTTAGCAGGGTATGGAGTGGGCAAACAAAGTAGGCTCTGGAAGAGATAAAGGCTGGCCATTGGCAGGCAAGCGGCGCAATGGCCTGATAGCCCAGCTGTTAGCGGGTTGTCCTATCTGCCCCAAGCCTGGTATGATCAATGTTCCTGGCCCGGTCTGATCGTGGAAGCAGGATTGAAGTTGCCGTGTGCAGTGAAGTATACTTTTATATTACATATTCCATGGCAGCAGTTTGTGTGTTTCTGTTTGTCTGTTTTTTTTTCTTTGGCTCCCATGTCTTCCAGTCCATGGCAGCTGAAGCACATTTGCATTCCAAGCTGCTGCTTTCTCCCTGGGCATCCCTGGGTTACTCCTGCCCAGGGGCTCAGTGCATGGGTGCTGGGGAGTGGCGTCATTTCAGTGGCGAAATTAAATCAGCGGTTAGTACTGTTTATATTGTGATTTCTTTGTGGGCAGCTTTTAGCAGTTTCCCTAAATCATCACAGGTAGATGCTCTGCATTAACACCCTGGTATGCTGCCTCTGTGTGTTTCTGCTATGATTTGAGCACCTGTGCTGGTTGTCTGTGCAGTTCACACTGTGGATGTATCACTTCCCCCCCCCCCCCCCCCGTGGCCAGCCCTTGTGTAGCAGGTGTGGCACCCTGGGGTTTAGTCAGGAAGCTCCTCACCAAATTCCTTAGCAGGGGTAGCTACCATAGTTAAATTGTTAGAGGTCCACTGATTTCTCCCTAAGTTAGCCTTGTTGTACTTTTCTCTTCTAGGTGGCCAGACACTTGATGGTGTTAGATATGAGAAGGGCAACCAAAGGTCAGGTTATGGTATGTGGGTGTCCCGACAAATGGGCTGGGGTTTTCTTTGATCCCTACGCCTGCTGGGAGAGCCTATCTATTCGGGTGAGGTCAGATGATCTGTGCTCTGTACCACCCGGACTGCCATCTGGGTGGACATGTCACTACAAAGAGCAGTTGTAGTGGAGCTGAAAGGACTGATACATTGAGTTAGGAAATGTTAATGGACTGTTACCATAGGAGACAGTAATCCTGCATGTGCAGAAGTGGCGCCTTGCTGGGGCCTTTATCTGTACGGCTGTTCTCCTATTGAAGTCTCAGAGTTTGTTAGCTGAGTTTGCAACTATCTAAGGGTGTCCTGGCCCTAACCCTCTTTCCACCCAAAAAGATATAAAAAGGACACTCAAAAGAAATAAAACCTCTTTTACATCCAAGAAGTGTCTGGCGCCCAATGACTTTCACCATCTTTGCACCCACTATGCCTCACAACCCACCACATATTAAAGGATGTCAGCTTTCTTTGGCCTTGGAGGTTCTCGTTAGAGGTAAAAGACCTTGCTACACAGATATGAGAGGTCCTGCCTTCATAGCAGAAGCTGTGAATCCTCTTGTACGCACCCACCACTATGTCAGCCGCTCCAAGGAGGGAGACTGCTTAGGATACGGGACTCTGGTCCCAGAGTCTCTGTGTGAGCCACGCTAAGATCACGTGGTGGTGTTTTCCAGAAAATGGAATCCCTAGTGAGGCACATGGTACAAGGATCCCTTAAAGGAGTAGGATACAAGCCACATAAGTCCAACAGCCATTGCGGCATGTTCTCCCACTATGATGACCAGGAAGAACTGGACTGTCCCAACCCAGGTAGAGTCTCCTGCAAAGCAAGAGTAAGTTCTGTAAGCATCTTTGGGCTCCGTTTCCACTAGTGTGACTTTGGACACATGGGGTCGCATGACGGGCCAGAGCCCATTAAGTTAAAAGGCACTCAATTCAATCTATGCAAATTAGAGTTTCAGCGACTTTGAAGGGATCATGTGCTACTTTCATGTGACTTTTGATGCAACTTTGATCCAGAGACTGTAAAGTTGGATCGGGCTGCACTCTGAATCTCAAGACTTGGAGACATAGCCGTAGAGAGAGTGTTCTAAATTCTCATTCTTAACAGAACTAGGGGACATCGTTTTGAATAAGTGGAGCAAGGTCACGACTCCAAGACATCCCTCTCTTCTGAGCAAGATGGCTAAGCTCTATCCATTCAGAGATAAGGATGTGAAGCATCTAAAGGCTGCCTCTCTAAATGGCTGGGGCTTCGATAAGGCAAGCAAGCATGTCACTCTTCCTTGGAAAATGCAGTGAATAGCCCAAAAGTTGGCTTGGGCTCTTGTGGCCATATAGAAAAGGATGGAAATGTGGATTAGACATGTGCAGAGTGAAATATTTTGTTTCGTTTTTGTCCGAAAAACTAAATTTATTTAGTTACTCCTGAAATTTGTTTTTATTGATTTCGTTTTTTGTTCAAAAATTGCATTCGTCCGAAAATCCACATGAATTAGTCAAATCTGTCTTTGAAGGCTTATGGTGTCTGTCGAATGGATAAAGAAGATTCAACGGAGCTGCTAAACTCTATATAGCCTATAGGCGGAGCATTTGATTCCTGAAATGTACGATTGCAGTGTTGTACAGTTGCGACAATCCCGTCGAATATTATTATAAACGTGTATGTTTTAAGTAGCTTTGTCGAATCTGTGTTGTTCGTATCGAATGAATGCTCTACGTGCATCTCCGCCGCAGCGTCCAGGTGGTCAGTGTCGAATTGACAGGAGACTGGGGAGAGTGAAAATGGCAGCAACAGAGGCTAATATGAGTGAGATAGAGGCAGCGTCAAAGGAGGAAGTTCCTGGGCCATCTACTGTGGCAGCAGGGACAAAACGACGCAGGAGGGGGAAACGAGCTGCATCCAGCAGGAAGCGTAACATTACTTGGACTCATATTGAGTTGCAGGTCCTAATAAGGGAAACGCTTCCTTGCTGGATGCAGCTGTGTGGCCCCCGCTCCAGGGAATCCACACCTGAGTGGAAGAGGCGTAAATGGGAGGAGATCTCCAGGAAAGTGGAGGAGATGTACCACCACCAGCGTGACCCGACTGCCTACCGGAAAAAATTCAGCGACCTAAAACGGTAAGTAAAGTGTCTGGTTTATAGAAAAAAAAAATGTAAAAAAGTTTAATTTGTAAATGTAAAATTTTTTTTTTTTTTACATTTTAACCACTTCAGCCCTGGCGGATTTGGCTGCCAAATTACTGTGCCTATTTTTTTTTTGCGATTCGGCACTGTCGCTTTAACTGAAAATTGCACGGTCGTGCGACGTGGCTCCCAAATAAAATTGGCCTTTTTTTCCCCTCAAAGCTTTCTTTTTTTTCTTTTTTTTTTTTACTTTTCTTTTTGCTATATAAGTTTCCCCCAAAAAAATATAAAAAAAGTTTTTCCTCAGTTTAGGCCGATATATTATTCTACATATTGTTGGTAAAAAAAAAAATCCCAATTAAAGATTATTGATTGGTTTGCGCAAAAGTTATAGCGTTTACAAAATAGGGGATAGTTTTATGGCATTTTTATTAATATTTATTCTTTTTTTTTCAGCGATTTTTGTGACTGCAACAATATGGTGGACACATCGGACATTTTTGGGACCATTGTCATTTATACAGCAATCACTGCTATATAAATGCAGTGATTCCTGTTTTAAATAACACTGGCAGTGAAGGGGTTAACCAGGGGGTGGCAGTGTAGGGGTTAAGTCTGTCCTAGGGGCGTGTTACTAACTTTGCGGGGCATGGCTGTGTGTTAGTGACTGAACACTGATCTCTGCTCCAATCGCATAGAGCAGAGATCAGTGTCACTTGTTGCTAGGCAGAATTTGGAGATGCTGTTTACAATGGCATCTCCCCATTCAGCCGCCCTGTGAGACGATCGCAGGTATCCCCACAGCGATTGAGCCCGCGGGACCCACGACCGGACTCATGGGGGTCCCAACTGGCGGCACACACGCGATGGCAGGGTGGCATATAGAAATGGACGTACCTGTACGCCAATATGCTTGCCCGTGCCATTCTGCCGATGTACATCGCCGTGCGCCGGTCGGGAAGTGGTTAACTGACAATTGCACGCTCCTGCGATGTACTACCCAAATTAAATGTATGCCCTTTTTCCCGCCACATATAGAGCTTTTATTGGTGGCATTAGATCACCACACTGGGTTTTACATATTTTCTTATTGAAAAGAGTTAAATATAAAAAAATAAAATAAAACAAAAAATGTTGTTATGGTGGCTGGACTTAACCAGCTTGCGGACCCGTCACCATATGTGAAGGGGTCCAAATCCACAAGTGGTTAATGCAAAAGAAACAAGAAAGGAAATTTACACCATACACAGTTCACACAAGCACCTAATTAGAAAGGTGGACTGGACATCTATATTAATATTTACTAGGCACAATCCCAATCCTGTCTTTTATTTTTATTATGCACCAAAAAATGCATACCTTTTTCTTAAAATGAATTTGGTTAATAAAAAAAAAATTGAAAATCTTGGGCTAAATGAAGAAAAATGTGCCTAATAGTGATGGACGAACTTCCGACGGGACGTTTCGCGAACGCGAAACGCGAACGGACACAAACGTTCGCGAAAACGACCGTTCGCCGCGGGCTCCATTGACTTCAATGGGAGGCGAATTTCGCAAACCTTTAGGTCGAATTTGCGGCCACGGGGTAATTATTAGGGGGTAGCACGTAGTCCCACCACCTGGACAATAGCATAATACATGTATGAGGTGAATTTGGGATCGATAACTACAAGCATTTTTTTTTTATTTGGGAAATTGTTCTGACAATTCAGGACTATGGAGCTAATGAAGGCAATGGAGGAGAGGGAAGGTCAGGGACCAGGGTAGGCAAACAAGAGGGTGCAGGAGATACAGAGCACTGACAGCAGCACCGTAATACAGAGCACTGACATCAGCACCGTGACATACAGCGCTGACAGCAGCTCCGTGACATACAGCGCTGACAGCAGCTCCGTGACATACAGCGCTGACAGCATCTCCGTGACATACAGCGCTGACAGCAGCTCCGTGACATACAGCGCTGACAGCAGCTCCGTGACATACAGCGCTGACAGCAGCACCGTGACATACAGCGCTGACAGCAGCTCCGTGACATACAGCGCTGACAGCAGCTCCGTGACATACAGCGCTGACAGCAGCTCCGTGACATACAGCACTGACAGCAGCTCCGTGACATACAGCGCTGACAGCAGCTCCGTGACATACAGCGCTGACAGCAGCACCGTGACATACAGCGCTGACAGCAGCTCCGTGACATACAGCGCTGACAGCAGCTCCGTGACATACAGCACTGACAGCAGCTCCGTGACATACAGCGCTGACAGCAGCTCCGTGACATACAGCGCTGACAGCAGCACCGTGACATACAGCGCTGACAGCAGCTCCGTGACATACAGCGCTGACAGCAGCTCCGTGACATACAGCGCTGACAGCAGCTCCGTGACATACAGCGCTGACAGCAGCTCCGTGACATACAGCGCTGACAGCAGCTCCGTGACATACAGCGCTGACAGCAGCTCCGTGACATACAGCGCTGACAGCAGCTCCGTGACATACAGCGCTGACAGCAGCACCGTGACATACAGCGCTGACAGCAGCTCCGTGACATACAGCGCTGACAGCAGCTCCGTGACATACAGCGCTGACAGCAGCACCGTGACATACAGCGCTGACAGCAGCTCCGTGACATACAGCGCTGACAGCAGCTCCGTGACATACAGCGCTGACAGCAGCTCCGTGACATACAGCGCTGACAGCAGCTCCGTGACATACAGCGCTGACAGCAGCTCCGTGACATACAGCGCTGACAGCAGCTCCGTGACATACAGCGCTGACAGCAGCTCCGTGACATACAGCGCTGACAGCAGCTCCGTGACATACAGCGCTGACAGCAGCTCCGTGACATACAGCGCTGACAGCAGCTCCGTGACATACAGCGCTGACAGCAGCTCCGTGACATACAGCGCTGACAGCAGCTCCGTGACATACAGCGCTGACAGCAGCTCCGTGACATACAGCGCTGACAGCAGCTCCGTGACATACAGCGCTGACAGCAGCACCGTAAGCAGCCCCAGGAGGAAGTCAGCACAGCACAGGGATGGTGTGATCCCCTCATAATAAGAACCCCCAGGAGGAAGTCAGCACAGCACAGGGATGGTGGGAGCCCCTCATAATAAGAACACCCAGGAGGAAGTCAGCACAGCACAGGGATGGTGGGAACCCCTCATAATAAGCAGCCCCAGTAGAAATATGACACCGCTCAACCTCTTCAAAGAGGAGGGTAGGGGCATATAGTACGGTGTGCTTTTTTGGGTCAGGGAAGTGAGCCAAATGAATTAAGAAGGTCTGTGTGCTTGATTCCAAAAATTGTTTATAGACATATACATGGTCTACTGATCACATGTGTTGAATTCCTCCGAGATCCATGCCTCATTCATTTTTAGAAATGTGAGGTAGTTAACACTGTGGTGAGCTAGGCGAGTACGCTTATCGGTCACAATCCCCCCTGCTGCGCTGAACGTCCTTTCGGACAGGACACTGGATGAGGGGCAAGCCAACAGTTCGATTGCAAATTGGGCAAGCTCTGGCCAGAGGTCAAGCCTGCCCACCCAGTAGTCTAGGGGTTCATCACTCCTCAGAGCGTCCACATCGGCCGTTAACCCAATGTAGTCGGACACCTGACGGTCTAGGCGTTCCCTGATGCTGGATCCGGATGACACCTGTCGATGGGTCGGCTGAAAGAATGACCTCATATCCGAAGTCACCAACACATCTTCAAACCGGCCTCTTCTTGCAGGCGCTGTTGGATTGGTACCCGCAAATCCTTCTCTGGGAGTGGGAATTGCTCCTCTGCCAGCGCACGCAAAAGCAGAATGCAGCATTTCTCGAAGCAAGGCCTGGAAGTGCTGCATTCTGACAGCCCTCTGCGACGGCGGTAACATTTCCGCCATTTTGTGTTTGTACCGGGGGTCTAAGTACGTTGCCACCCAGTACTGGTCCTTGACCCTCATGCTTTTTATACGGGGGTCCCTATTAAAACACTGGAGCATGAAGGCCCCCATTTGCACTAAAGTGGAAGCGGTGTGGTGGCCTGGCTCCTGCTCATCATCCAGGATAATGTCGTCCTCTTCATTCTCCTCTCCCCATCCTCGCACAACAGGGATCCCAGAAAGGTTTAAAGCATGCTCTTCTTGCTCCTGCTCATCCGCCCCGGCACCATCCTCCTCTGACTCCTCATCAGACTCCTGTTGTTGACTTGTCTCAGATAGAGTAGCCCCCCCTGGGAATTCATCCAGCATTGCGACTTCCTCATCTTCCCGCTCCTGCTCCTCCACAGCCTGATCAATGACACGACGCAATGCACGCTCCAGAAAGAAGGCATAAGGTACCATGTCACTGATGGCGCCATGGCTGCGACTGACCAGTTTGGTGATCTCCTCAAATGGCCGCAGAAGTCTGCATGTGTCGCGCATGAGCAGCCACTGGCGCGGTGAAAAAAAACCCAGCTCCCCAGAACCGTTTCTTTCGCAGAGTTCATACAGGTAGACGTTAACTGCACGTTTCTGCTGGAGCAGCCTATCAAGCATATAGAAGGTTGAGTTCCATCGCGTCGGGCAATCGCAAATAAGACGTCTGACCGGCAGATGGTGTCGCCGCTGAATGTCAGCAAGGCGAGCCATGGCCGTGTAAGATCTTCTGAAATGGGCCGAGATTTTCCTTGCCTGCCGCAAGATGTCCTGGACCCCAGGGTATTTGACAAGGAATCGCTGCACGACCAAGTTTAAGACGTGTGCCATGCACGGCACGTGCGTGATTTTGCCCTGTTTCAATGCGCTAAGCAGATTGGCACCGTTGTCACACACCACTTTACCAACTGTCAAATTGAGCGGTGTTAGCCACTCATCTGCCTGTGAACGCAAAGCTGAAAGGAGTGCCGGGCCAGTGTGGCTCTTTGCTTCCAGGCACAACAGACGCAGCACGGCATGGCAACGTCTCACCTGGCATGTGGAATAGGTTCTGGGGAGCTTGGGCGGTGCAGTGGAAGAGACGCTAGCAGCGGAAAAGGAGGAGGCAGCTGAGGAGGAGAGGGAGGAGGATGGAGTAGGAGGAGGAGAAGAAGAGTCAGGCCTGCATGCAATCCGTGGCGGTAAAACCAAATCTACACGGGTGCCACGGGTTACATGCTTGACGGCCGTCAGAAGGTTCACCCAGTGGGCAGTAAAACTGATATACCTTCCCTGCCCGTGTTTGCTAGACCACGTGTCTGTGGTCAGATGTATCTTGGCACCGACACTGTGTGCCAGAGATACATTCACTTGCCGCTGAACATGGCCATATAGCTCTGGGATGCCCTTCTCTGAGAAATACTTCCTTCCTGGGACCTTCCATTGTGGTGTTCCAATGGCCACAAATTTGCGAAAGGCCTCCGAGTCCACCAGTTTATATGGCAGTAGTTGGCGGGCTATGAGTTCTGACAAGCCAGCCGCCAACCGTTGGGCAAGAGGGTTATCCGGCGTCATCATTTTTTTACGCTCAAACATTAGGCCCACGGAAGCCTGCCTTTTTGCAGAAAAATGTGAGCTTGGCGTGATGGAAGGTGGAGTGGAGGACAATTGTGAGGAGAGAGGAGAAGGAGAAGTAGAAGACGAGGCTGGACGGTGAGAGCCTGCAGTGTGGCTTTGTGTGTTCCGTTGCTCCCACTGGGCTCGGTGATGGCTGCTCATGTGCCTTCTTAAGGCGGTCGTCCCTAGGTGAGTATTGGGCTTACCGCGACTAACGCGTTGACTGCAAAGATTGCAGATGGCAACGCTATTGTCAGCAGCGGACACGTTAAAAAAAGCCCACACTGCGGAGCCATGTGCCGGTGTCCTGGGAGCGCCAGATGTGACCGTACATGGTCGATGACTCGCTCCTGATACATTTGCAGTCTGCTTTGTCCCTGCTGTGCAATGTAAGTCATTGCTGCTTCTCCTCCCTATCTGCTGGTCCATATCTCCCTCTGAACTCCCCTCCTCTTCCTCTCTTGTGGGCACCCACGTGACATCACTAGACACGTCATCATCAACGTCACCTTCCCCACCGCTATAAGTAGAGTAGGCAGCAACACCGGGGACCAACCTCCTCCTTGGGCTGATCTGGGTACTGGCGTCAGACTGCTGAGTAGCGCTTGTTGCTACCTCCTCTTCCTGATCCAATACCAAGAGTGGCTGCGCATCAGAAATGTCCTCTTGATATGGATCGGAAAATAATTCCAGTGACTCAAGCGGAAGGTATGTGGTGGTGGTGGTGGTGGTCGTGTTGTTGGTGGTAGTGTCTTTGGGGGTGCACATAGCAGAGAGTGAAGAAGAGGGTGCAGATCGAGAGGATGAGGAGGGTGCAGAAGAGTAAGGCTGAGCGAGCCACTCAACCAAGTCTGGTGCATCCTTTAAAGTAATTGAACGCACCTTCTGCAACTTCCCACTTTGGCTCAAGCCTGTTGCTCCTGCCCTACCCCTACCACCCCTGCGGAAGGGCCTGCCTCTTCCTCTGCATGTCATTTTTTAAATGACCCTGTGACAAAACTCTTAGTCCCTATACCGCTGAAGGACTGCTGCAGTATAGGTGAGCGGTCAGCAGTGGTGCACGTCAACCCTATCTATTGTGGACCTATAGCGGTCCTTACAGAACAGCAGACTGTACCGCACTCAAGCCTATGTACCGTAGCACCCTATACCAAGTTACCAGTCCTTATAAGAACTTTTGTGGACCAAGCAGGTTGTGTATTAGTGTTTAGCAGACTGTACGTCAGTCCCTATACCGCTGAAGGACTGCTGCAGTATAGGGCAGCGGTCAGCAGTGGTGCACGTCAACCCTATCTATTGTGGACCGATAGCGGTCCTTACAGAACAGCAGACTGTACCGCACTCAAGCCTATGTACCGTAGCACCCTATACCAAGTTACCAGTCCTTATAAGAACTTTTGTGGACCAAGCAGGTTGTGTATTAGTGTTTAGCAGACTGTACGTCAGTCCCTATACCGCTGAAGGACTGCTGCAGTATAGGGCAGCGGTCAGCAGTGGTGCACGTCAACCCTATCTATTGTGGACCGATAGCGGTCCTTACAGAACAGCAGACTGTACCGCACTCAAGCCTATGTACCGTAGCACCCTATACCAAGTTACCAGTCCTTATAAGAACTTTTGTGGAACAAGCAGGTTGTGTGTTAGTGATTAGCAGACTGTACGTCAGTCCCTATACCAATGAAGGACTGCTGCAGTATAGGGCAGCGGTCAGCAGTAGTGCACGGCAACCCTATGTATTGTGGACCGATAGCGGTCCTTACAGAACAGCAGACTGTACCGCACTCAAGCCTATGTACCGTAGCACCCTATACCAAGTTACCAGTCCTTATAAGAACTTTTGTGGACCAAGCAGGTTGTGTATTAGTGTTTAGCAGACTGTACGTCAGTCCCTATACCGCTGAAGGACTGCTGCAGTATAGGGCAGCGGTCAGCAGTGGTGCACGTCAACCCTATGTATTGTGGACCGATAGCGGTCCTTACAGAACAGCAGACTGTAACGCACTCAGGCCTATGTACCGTAGCACCCTATACCAAGTTACCAGTCCTTATAAGAACTTTTGTGGACCAAGCAGGTTGTGTGTTAGTGATTAGCAGACTGTACGTCAGTCCCTATACCAATGAAGGACTGCTGCAGTATAGGGCAGCGGTCAGCAGTAGTGCACGGCAACCCTATGTATTGTGGACCGATAGCGGTCCTTACAGAACAGCAGACTGTACCGCACCCAAGCCTATGTACCGTAGCACCCTATACCAAGTTACCAGTCCTTATAAGAACTTTTGTGGACCAAGCAGGTTGTGTATTAGTGTTTAGCAGACTGTACGTCAGTCCCTATACCGCTGAAGGACTGCTGCAGTATAGGGCAGCGGTCAGCAGTGGTGCACGTCAACCCTATCTATTGTGGACCGATAGCGGTCCTTACAGAACAGCAGACTGTAACGCACTCAGGCCTATGTACCGTAGCACCCTATACCAAGTTACCAGTCCTTATAAGAACTTTTGTGGACCAAGCAGGTTGTGTGTTAGTGATTAGCAGACTGTACGTCAGTCCCTATACCAATGAAGGACTGCTGCAGTATAGGGCAGCGGTCAGCAGTGGTGCACGTCAACCCTATCTATTGTGGACCGATAGCGGTCCTTACAGAACAGCAGACTGTACCGCACTCAAGCCTATGTACCGTAGCACCCTATACCAAGTTACCAGTCCTTATAAGAACTTTTGTGGACCAAGCAGGTTGTGTGTTAGTGATTAGCAGACTGTACGTCAGTCCCTATACCAATGAAGGACTGCTGCAGTATAGGGCAGCGGTCAGCAGTAGTGCACGGCAACCCTATGTATTGTGGACCGATAGCGGTCCTTACAGAACAGCAGACTGTACCGCACCCAAGCCTATGTACCGTAGCACCCTAGACAGACCAAGTTACCAGTCCTGATAAAGAGCTTTGTGGAACAAGTGAGTTGTGAATGATTAGCAGACTGCAGCAGAAGGGCAGCAGTCAAGTATAATATTCTTTCTATATTTGGAAGAAAGAATATTATACGTGTACAAGCCTATTACCGTACCACTGATACCAGTCCTGAAAAGAACCTTTGTGGAACTAATAGTAACAGCAAGTCTTTAAAATTATCCTCACTGCCTGACACACTGCTTCCTGCCTGTCCCTATACAAATTGGCAAAAAAGAGTAGGCTGGAACGATTAGCTGGAACAGCTCTTTTGTGGACCTGATAGTAACAGCTAATGATGATGATGATGATGATGATGAAGAAAGACTAATCTGGCTGAGCTGTCCCTAAAATAGCAGCATACAGCGCTCTGTCCCTTTATCTAAACTGACAAAAGAAACTCAGGCTGCTGACCTAACACCTATACCAGTCCTGAAAAGAACTTTTGTGTACCAAATAGCTAGCGTTTTCTCTGTCCCTACTCCACACAGGATCCTTTCCCTACAGTGACAGAAGAAAGAATGTAAAATGGCCACCGGATCGGGTGTATTTATAGGTTAGGGGGAATGTCCAAGTGTCCATGAGCTGTCATGTCTCAATTGGTTGTCCTGTAACACATGATAAACGTGTCACGAAAGGTTAAAGTTCTTGTATACATTAAACACGTAAGTCCGCCGGGGCGAACGACGGAAAAAGGCGTTCGAACCCGCGGACGGCGAAAGTCGGAAATTCGCCGCGAAACGACCGCCGGGCGAACCGTTCGGCCATCACTAGTGCCTAATCCAAAAATTCCATTTGCATTTCATACTACGGGTTCATTCTACAATTGTTTCATGTGTTGATGTAATTTTCAGATTACAATTGTAGTTTAATTATGGAACCCGTTTCTCTTTTTGTTTTGCAGCTCCATTGCACGTAAAAACGCAGGTAGTCGGGGCGCAGAGGGAAGCAGGTGCCTCTCCTCCCCCATGAGGCGGAGCTCTTAGCGGGCGTAGGGGAGGAGGAGATAAACCAGCTCCTGGCTCATCAAGGTTGGTGTCAGCATTACATTGTGCAGGACGGATTTTTTTTTGTCAAGCATCGGACATTTATCATGTTGCGTTTGATTTTATTTAAAGATTGTATACAGGATCAGTGCCGCCGGAAGCGGAGGGCGGAGGAGCAGGAGTCCTCCACATCATCAACATCCAGTAAGTACTGTAGTAATGACACTAATATAGTGGGTCCTTTTCCATTTGTCCAGCCTTCCATTGTCGATTCCAATGTCATTGCTTCTCGCTCAAGCAGTGACAGGTAGAGCCTCTATGACGTTCTGTCAGGTAACGCAAGCGCTTGTGTAACTTGCATAATCTGACAGAACGTTGCCACTCTGAACTGAGGCGCCTGATCAGTGTCGTGGAACCAGGACCGGTAATTGCCTTTTTTTTTTTTTTTTTTTTATAATTTTTTTTTTTTTTACTGTTTTTTTATTTTATTTTTGGATTGCCATGCTAATGGATAATTTTATCTATGTACAGTATTTATAGTAATAATTTATTTGAAGCTTGAACATTAACGTTCATCATTTCCCCTTTATTAAATAGGTGTCATCATCCAGTCAGAGGGGGAGACTGAGGAGGAGGAGGAGGAGGCTGAGGCAGCAACACCCACATGTAAGTTAGAATAATCTTGCTGGTATCTGCTGCTGAGTGATCATACATGTTTCAATGTTTTTGTACTAGTGTGTGAGATTGTTGTACACTGCAGATTGTAATCGTCTTTTCTATATTAAATTGATCAACAGCTGGGGTTTTTTTTCCGCCTTCCTCTGGATCAATTGTGGGCATAAAATTGGGTATTTGGATTGTACGATTATTTTTTATTTTATTTATTTGTTTTTAAGGTTGAACTGGATGGACTTGTGTCTTTTTTCAACCTGACTAACTATGTAACTATGTAACAGCTGCTGAGGCTGAGCAGGAGGTGGAGGAGACCTGCCCTGTAGAGACTGCTGGGGATGCACCAGAAGGTGACCAGCCAGACGCGGCAGATCCAGGGAGTAAGTACAACTTTTTTAGTATTTTATTTATTTATTTTTTTAAATAAAATTTTATTGAAAAAGGGTATATAACAAATAATACAAAAATACAAAGACGAAAATTTTTCTCATTGTAATATAAAGATCGAGTGAAAGCAGTCATACAACCTAGGGTTTGGAAGTAACAAAGCATTTTGTACATTGCTCAAGGGAAAACTTACCATTCTCCCTAAAGGAGGGAGAAGGGGAAGCCTCAACTGGATGGATCTGGTGGTCATAAGGTAGCCTGGTATGTTTTATAAAAGCGAGCTACAGGGTAAAATAAAGCATATAAGGAATACGAAATAAAATAACCATGGGGGGGGAAGGGGGGAGGGGGGGGGGTGATCAGTAGCAGGTGTGACTTATTGCATATTGAGGGGGGGGGGGGAGAGGTGCTGCACAGATCCCGGCTGTCGAAAGGTGATGAGTCCCCGTGTGAGGGGGAGAGAGTCAGGAGCACAGAGACCCGCTTGGTAAGGTTTTAGGTTGCAGCGACTATCGCCGTTGGCGCGTGTCCCTTATGGATGAAGGAGTGGTCCTCAAGGTGGGCTCGTTCCTGTGGGGTGAGTTTAGATGCTATATACAAGCCCCATCTGTTGTGAAAGCGTTGTTTGGCTTTTGCGTGAAGAAGGCTAGTATTCATTTTGTCCCGAAAGAGAAGGTGCATAAGTTCCCTGTTGACTTGAGGGACAGAGGGTTTAGTCGTGGTTGTCCAGTTGGCTAGGATGGTTCTCCTAGCGAGTAACAGGCAGAGCAGGGCCCACTCCTTGCCCAGAGGTGTGGGGGTAGCCGACCAAGGGAGCAGTTTGGGGTCCCAATACCCAAAGATGAGGAGTAGCGGGTCCTTGGGGAGCTTCAGAAGTGTTATCTCGAAGATAAAAGCCAAAATCCTATCCCAGAACGAGGAGATGACCAGGCAAGACCAGTAGCGGTGAGTGAGGGAGGGTCTAGGATGTTGGCATAGAGGGCACAAAGAAGCAGAGGATTGACTCGAAGGTGAGGAGGGTAGAAAAGGTATGTGCGCTCGATGTGCAATTTTTAGTTGAGTTTCCCTTCAAGTTTCATTAGGGACCAGATTATAGACTGATTGGAGTCCGTGTAAGATCTTATCCACAATATCGGTACTCAGGAAATCTTTGGCCCAGTTGGAGACCGAGGATGATTCCAGAGAGGGTGTTGTATTCAGTAGTAGAGGTTTGTAAATATCAGAGATGCCATAAGAGTCTTTGTGGAGAAGTACTTCAATGAAAGAGGATTGGAATCTTGCATGTTCCACCCTGCAAGTTTTCTGCAAGAAGCTGAGGCATTGGCCATGATGGAAGGTGGATGAATCCGGCAAGGAGAACTTGACAGCCTTTTTAGTATTTTAAATATGAAATGCTGGTGGCATACCTTGTCTAGAAATGGTTCTGCTTTATTCTGCAAGGCTTCGGTTTAGCTAGAATTATTAATTATATTAGTCCCCCTCTGCAGCCGATTCCAGTCATGCGGTTAGCGTGACCTGTGCTTGTTACTTTCTCAATGTCACTTCCCTGATCATGCCACCTTCTTGCTGCAGTTCAGATTCCCAGTCTGAGCCAATCACTGTTAATCATAATTGTCAATCAACGTGAATAACAAAGCAGGCTGGAGGGGGTGTGTCAGACAAGAATCTGCAGCTATTGTCCCTGGACATGTTCAATCTCTGGCATGCCCCTAATGCATGCATTAACACGTTCCTCATGATGTCTGGTGCCTCCTCTTTGGCATCATATAAAGCAAAAAATTGTAAATGACCTTGTGACCTCGTAGATCTTTGTGCAGGCAAATGTCTCTAAAAATTGAGTCTTTAGGCTATAGTTCAGAGTTCAGACTCCAGAGTGTATTGTGTTGCACATTGGCAACGGGCTATTTGTTTTGTTTACTGACATATTTTACATGTACCCTGGAGTTTTTTCTTTAACTGATGCTCATTTTTGTCTAGTGGTTTTTGTTTTAGAAGTTTTAGACATACTGATCCTTGGATCCCCATTCCCCAGTGGTCGGACACATTTTCCATGCACCCTCAGTTATTAAAGAGGAAGTAAACCCTTCCAAACAACTTGGACCTATAGGTAAGCCTAGATTAAGGCTTACCTGTAGGTCCAAGCAATATCTCCTAAACCTATATGGTTTAGGAGATATTTGCCCGAAAATGGGCACCGCTGTCTACGGCGCATGCGCCGTAGACAGCGGCGCGCAGGCGCACTAAATGCGGCAAATCCAAGAATGGATTTGCCTAATTTGTCGACTCCCGTGCGCATGCGCGGGAGTGACGTCATCGCGGCTTCGCCGTATGGCAGCGGCGGAGCTGCGAGACGCGACTCCCGTGCGCATGCGTGGGAGTGATGTCATCGCGGTTGCGCCGCTGTGATTCGTCGGAGCTGCGAGACGCCACAAGCAACATGGATGCGGCGGACTACAGGGGACAGCGGCGACTTTGCTGGCTCCTGTGTCAGGTAAGTGACACATAATGAGCTACTATGCGATGCATAGTAGTCCATTATGCTTTACCTTTGCAGGGAAAAAAAGAGGAAGTAAACCCATCAGGGTTTACTTCCTCTTTAAGACCTGCATAGGTCTTGAAAGCTCAGGGAGAGACCAGACTACTGCAGTAGCAGAGGGGAGCAGATGAAGCACTGGGATATCGAAGGTTCAGCAATTGTAATTCATGTAATCTGTTATACATCCTAGCCTAGACCAGGAGTAATAATCTACCTAGCCTAGAACAGAAGTGGGGCTTATTCAATTAGTGGCCACACAAAATGTATAACCTTTAAAAAGTAGCCTGCTATATTTTATGAAACCACTTTTTTTTAGTAGGTCATCCCTAATGCAATGGCTTCTCTTTGAGTGTAATGTAACTTGATATTAATAGCTGGTATAGCTTATATGTTTTTCTGCAAGTGCAACTGATCTTCCATATTTGCGACAGTCAGTTAGTCTGGATGAGGTAGATTAGTTACGTAGTGGTCATGGTCACTGGTCAGCACTTAGGCCTCCATTACACTTAAAAATTTTCTCCAGCCGGCCGTGCGACCAAGCGGATAAAATCTTTGGGAGATTCCCTTTTACAGTTACACTGCTCACTGTGTAGAGGGGAATCCCTTTGTACTCTGGCTGGGGAGGACACACAGCTCCACCCTGGTCAGAGTACAGTAAAGTACTACATCTTCCTGCACAGCTCTGCAAATCTGGGATGACGCAGCAAATTGACACAGACACCACTCTTCTACACACAAATTTATTAGGTGCATCTCACTGAAGTGAATATCAAAAATGGAAAACTGGTATATGTAGAATTGAAAACATCTCAAGATGTTACATGATTGTCTACAAGGGCTGGGAGATAAATAATTGCCTTTATGTAAGGTTAGGGTGAAGAAGCCACGTGTACTGTATTATCTATCTAATGTATTTGCTTTTACTCACAGGTGAAGTCAACGTCCTTCACCTTCACCCAGTGGATGAAGGTTCCAACCTGCCCGCGTCTGGTTGGCCTGACCGTCCTTCCTCCCCAGCAGCTTCTCCAGGGCATGCTCCCTTCCACCCTCCACTATCCTCCCCCCACCTGGACACAGCCATGGGTGCCTCCTCCTCAGTGCCTCAAGTTGAGGTTTCTACAACCCCCCCCCAGAGCCACATTTGGATTACCTGCAGCGCATTGTGGAGGTCCAAGAGAGACAATATGCCTTAACCAGGAGGCTATGTCGCTCCTTGGACCTCCACAATCGCCGTCAATATGTGGCTCTGGAGAGGTGCCGAAGGAGCCTTCGGCACCTTGGTGAGCAGGTGACTGGGATCAATAGGTCCCTACAGCGTCTGCTCACCAGGTCAGGGGAGGACATTTTGTAAATAGTTCTTAAAGAGGAGAGTCTGTTTTGAAAAAGAAAAATTAAAAGTCAGCAGCTGCAAACACTGTAGATGCTGACTTTTAATAAGCACACTTACCTGTCCAGGGTGCCCGCGATGTCGGCCACCCAAGGCTGACCCGTCCCTCGGTCTTGGGTCCCGGCGCCGCCATTTTGGCTAAAGGAAACAGGCAGTGGAGCCTTGCGGCTTCACTGCCCGTTTCCTACTGCGCATGCGCAAGTTGCGCAGCGCTTTGTGAATGGGACGCACTGTGTTCTGGGACACACAGTTCCCAGAACACAGCGCGACCCATTACCCAGAAGACGCCGCACAGAGGAGAGAAGAAAGAAGATCTCCGCGGAGGAGGAAGAGGCAGATTAGGATGATGTGCCTAGCAACAGGCGTTTCTGGTAAGTAAAAAATATATATATTTTTTCATTTTCTTTTTTAATGATTTTTTCAAATTTTTTATGTATTTTCTTTTTTCAGGGTGGCCCTCCACTTTAAGTTTTATAATTTTATTTTTCTATTTGTTAATATTGTTATATTCTTGTATTATTTTTCAAAATTAAAAATTTGTTGTTCAGAACTACGGTAGTTGATTTGAGTTTTGCTTTCCTTGTTAGATTCATTATGTATGTGATGTTTATCTAAATTAACTACTCCATTTATTGTTACTAACTTACTAGAGGCCTTATAATTGTGGTTTTCCTACATTTAACCATCAGGCTGAACTTGGAAAATATAAGAGATTTCTCTCTACACTATAACACTGCAGAGGGTAATCCCATGTATAATGTGTCCAGCAGTGGCGGAATTATCAGGGTCTCAAGTGCGACTGGGCCCTGTAGTTCTCCACCACTTCAGGGGGCCCACTGGCCGCCTACCCAACATGTGAGGGGCCCACCTGCCTGTGGAGGGGAGAGACCGTGAGAGAAGCTCTCCGCCCCCCCCCCCCTATAAACAGGTAGAGAGACTGTAAGGGAGGCGGAGCAGACACTGAAAAAATTGAGCAGACCAATTCAGTGAAGGCGAGATCGGTTGTGGGGGGATGGGATCAGTAAGAGGTCCCCCTCCAGTACCACCATTGCCCCCCTCCAGTACCACCACTGCATTAGTGACGCAGGCTGCACTGGTGGACGCAGGCTGCACTGGTGGACGCAGGCTGCATTGGGTTCACAGGCTGCATTGGGTTCACAGGCTGCACTGGTGAGGTGACACACGCTGCACTGGGGTCACAGGTGATGCAGGCTGCACTGGTGGACGCAGGCTGCACTGGGTTCACAGGCTGCACTGGGTTCACAGGCTGCACTGGGTTCACAGGCTGCACTGGGTTCACAGGCTGCATTGGGGACACAGGCTGCACTGGTGAGGTGACACACACTGCACTGGTGGACGCAGGCTGCACTGGTGGACGCAGGCTGCACTGGTGGACGCAGGCTGCACTGGTGGACGCAGGCTGCATTGGGGACACAGGCTGCACTGGGGTCACAGGCTGCACTGGTGGATGCACGCTGCACTAGGGGTCACAGGCTGCACTAGGGGTCACAGGCTGCACTAGGGGTCACAGGCTGCACTGGTGGACGCAGGCTGCACTGGTGGACGCAGGCTGCACTGGTGGACGCAGGCTGCACTGGTGGACGCACACTGCACTGGTGGACGCACGCTGCACTGGGGTCACAGGCTGCACTGGGGTCACAGGCTGCTTTTTGGGGGTGGGGGGTTTTATAGGGGGCCTTCCTGATTTCTTACACCGGGTCCTGAGGTTTCTAGTTACGCCACTGGTGTCCAGTCACGTCTTTCAGCTTTCCCCCCACCACAATACACAGCAGATAGTTACAGCAGGGGTTAACCATACAGCCCTCAACAGTTTACAGGGCATAGGTTGAAGGCTTGCAATCATGAGGGCAACAGTTAACTGGACAGAGGTTCACAGGCTGAGGCTAGCACAATCACAAGGGGGCAAGAGTTCAAACGGCAGGCATCATTTCCAGGGCTTGAGTAACATGGCAGCAGGGTAGATTACTCACACCGGTGACTTCAGACAATTAAAGATGGTCATGAAACAGACAGCGTCATTGTTATGCAGTAATCTTCCTCTGTTTGCCTACCTCCTCTCATGTGTTCAGAATAAGAGGCCAGCCACTTCCACCTGGTGGTTTTTTTTATAACCTCTCCTCTAAGCATGGCTCCACCCTAGGCCCTATCAGGGAACCCTATATTAACCTGTGCACCGCAAGCTAGCGGTGATTATCAACCACTATCCAAGGTTTGTTTGGCTTCCTGGTTCCTGCTTGCTGTGTGCTCTAAGTTTGTCTCTGTTACTTACATTGGTGTGTTCTCAGCGATTCCTGTCTGCTTGTGACCTTGACTTTTTGGCATGTCCACAACCATCCCTGTCTGCCTGTGTCCCTGAACCTTTGGCGTGTACTCTGTTGTTCCTGTCTGCTAGCAGGGCCGTCTTTAATATTGATTGGACCCTGGGCAAAAAAATTCTTGCCCCTCCCCCCCCATGCAATTTTGCTCTCCCCCTGCTCTGAGACATACAATAGATAGCAGCTAGACTTAAAATCAGTTTACTGTATCAGATCAGGCAGCAATTGCGATTGGTTGACAGTGGTTACAGCATATCATTACTGCTTAATGACTGGTTTCTAGAGGTTACAGCACACATTACAGCTCACTGATTAGTTGCTAGAGGTTACAGCAAATGATTTCTGTTTGTTAATTGGTTGCTAGAGATTACAGTAAAGTAATACTGCTCACTGATTGGTTGCTAGAGGTTACAGCACATCATCTCCTAACTGCAGGGGAGCGTTATATATATGAATGCCACCTTTATTTACATATCAATGCTGCAAGCCGCATCTATTTACTTAGTAATGCCGCTACTATTTACATATAACTGCCAGTTATTTACATATAAATGCTGTTATTTACATATAAATGCCGGTTATTTACATGTAAACACAGGGTCTGCAGCTGAGTCATCTGTGCACAGCATTAATACCATCACTTCACACTGAGATAACGGGACACAGCACATGACTAAAACTTCAAGGGACAAGGGAATTTACACTGGGATAGTTGGCAAATATGAGGCAGCTGCTTTGGGCCCCACAACAATGAAAGGGCCCAGGGCAGCTGCCCCTTTTGCCCTGCCTTAAAGAGGCCCTGTCTGCTAGTTGCCCTGACCTCTGCCTTATCCCCTTACTATCCCTGTCATCCTAGCCTTCTGCTTCCTTCTCCTGTAGTCTACTGTGAGCGTGAGCTGTGAGACCCTAGGGGGCCGCGACCTGGAGCCAGACTGCAGTGAAGTCCATCCTCACCACTGGAGGCTCTGGTGAACACCTGCTCGCTCTTAGACTCCGCGCCCAGGGGGAATCTATGCTCCAGCTCCCATTGGAATCTGTGATGGTGATCCTGTAGACCTGTGTCCTGAATCTCCCTGGGTACAATCCGCAGCAGTCAGTCCTAAGGTCCACTACCTGTACCTAGCGGTGCACTTCTGACTTCTACGGAGTGCATCTGTCACCTGGTCTCAGGTGACCTGACAGGCGGAGGATCAGAGAGGGTCCTGGTGTCCCCAGGGTCAGAGATGGCAAATAGGAGGGCTCATGGGCATCTGGGTGCAGCTCAGCAGTGACCAACTAATCTATCCTGCATAGAATCACGTTTCCAACTGTATGTTTCTTTGTTCTATGTTGTGTTGGTAACATATTCTGATCCTTGAGTTGACAGTCACTCCATCAATAATAATCATTGTCTCTTATTTCCAGATCATCATACAAAAATGGTTAAATTAGCACACGTTGCTATTTGTATGTACAAAGACAGCAACACGTGAGCAGTAGCGCCACGTCAAGGCTTCAACCCTTGCTACTGTCCATTCACACAACATTCATTCATGCAATCGCACACACTCTAGTCACTCTACACATTCACATTCATTACAAAAAAGGGTGATGGAAAGAATAAAGGGAGTAATTTGGCTATTGTCAATGTCAACTTCAAGTGGTAATAGAAAAAAAATGATTTTCCTCAACATTTGGATGGTTCCTCTGAGTCCCATGTATCTTCACATGGTGGCAATGATTCGGGTCTCACAAGTTAAGAGTAGGGTAACCCAGCTTGGGGAGGTTAAATTTGAAGAAAGTTATTTGTTCCATCAAATGGGGTGTTAGTTGTGCACGGTGTGGATTAAGGATGTTCCCAGTAATAGAGAAAACTCTCTCACTTTGCACACTGGTTGGAGGACAGGATAGTAGATTCTGGGCAACCAGACAAAGACCAGGCCACACACACTTCTTACCATCCCAATAGGTCAAATGGTCCTCTGTAGGAAGCAAAGGGGCTTCATATAGGTAGGCCCTGACCATTTCAGAGGCACTGCTCTCCTCTTGATTAACTGCTTCTTGACCTGCATCCACCAGATTGTCAAGTGCCTCTACCTAACATGCACATGCTCCACAAACGGGCTCACTGTTTTCTAGGAATGATCCCATCTTATCTATGAGATAGGTAAACAAGGGTATGATCTGTTCTAGGCTGACATTGCTCTGACTCAAGTTTTCCATCACATTACGAAAAGGTTTTAAGACCGAAACAAGCTGCCCAATTATGCACCAGTCATCACATCCCAGTGTGGAATCAATCTCAATGCTGTGGTGAGATGATAGATTGTGGATGGCTGTCTTTTTCTCCAAAATGCATTCCAGCATTTCCAGTGTATAGTTCCACCGGGTGCTGACATCTTGTTTCAGGTGATGTATGGGGAGCCCTGATTGGTCTTGCTCCTCCCTCAACAGTTGACTAGCAACTACACTGCAGTGGAAATGCCCTGCAATTTTCCTGCAAAGGTCCAAGATTTGAGCAATCTTGTTGTTTTTCTCCACTGGGATTGCACCCTTGACCACTAAATGCAGTATGTGTGCAGAACATCGCACACCGACAAAAGATCCATCTTGGAACGCTTTGACCATGTTTGAACCTCCATCTGTCACTATGAACCCAACAGAAACATTGGTGACTGCCTGCTCGCCAAACCAATTGGCCAACATTGCTCTAATTGCCCGCAATATGTTGGCAGAGCTGTGTCTATCATCACGGACTTCTGTGTGGAGCAGGAAAGCTTGATAATCCTGCTGCTCTTGAGCTGCCGACCTGCTTCCTGATGAAGTTTGAGCTCTTGCAGTAGTGCCACCACCAACAGGCACAGTGGCCTGCCACCAGTGTGCAGTCAGACAGGAAAGCATGTTGACCACTGGGAGCTGTCCACAAATCAGTGGTCAAAGGAATTGTCTGACCCTCAGCTTTGTGCCATTTTTTCCTTTAATAATGCAACACACGAATGGTATAGTGCTGGAACAATCTTTCTGCTGAAAGTTGTTCATGCAGGAACAACGTATAGTGGAGCAAGGGCATGCATCAGCTGTTTAAATGGCTCCCCTTCAATCATGCGAAAAGAAGCTCCTCCAACAGCAATGAATTGGCCAATGAGGCGAGTGATCTTGTTGGCCTGCTGTTTTGACATGCCCTTGAAACTAAAGCCAACAAAACTGTCTAGGGTAGGCTGATAATGTCCTTGGGAGGATGAGGAGCCTGATTGGGTCTGCAGTGGAACTACTGCATGTGTACGGTTTGTCCTGATTGAACCCTCTCTATGGGCTGTGCTCTGAGTCTGTGGTGTGGTTGAGAAGGTACCACCAGTACAGTCAGTCTGTTATGCTGCTTCCTGCGCTACCATCTTTTTCTGCCTCTGCCCGCAGTAAACTAGAACTGTGGTGATTTTTGAGATGAAGGTTCATACCAGCGTTGGTTAAATGTCCCAACTTTTTATCCCTGCTGACTTGCTTCCCACACAACTTGCACTTTGCAAAGAACCTGCCTTCCAATGTTTGGAAGTATTTCCACACATTGCTGCGGCGGGATGCAGCCCCTTTACCCTGATCAGTAGTAGTAGTATGGGCTGATATAGCTGCAGCAGGTAGCACACCAGTGGTGGAAGCTGTTGCCACTACAGTTACACTTGGTGAACTAGTGCTAATGGCAGGGGTGCTGGGGAGGTCGGTGTTATCATCATCACAGGATTCTTCCTCCATAATAACAGAGGGAGAAGGGGAGTTAGCAGCAGATGAAAAAAGTGAACTGCTACCTGTCCTACTCCTCACAGAATATTCCTCTTGCACGTTCTCTACGTCATGCTGCAACTCTTGTGGGGTAAGAGTGTATAAAACGTCTGCAGTGGTTGGGGAAAGAGGAGCATCACATTCAGAATCATTCTCTTGGGCCAATGAAAAAAAAAGTCTCACACTCTGTCTCTGCTGCTGTCTCCCTCAATTGCTGCTTTGGGGAGCTGGACAGTGGCACTGGTGGTGTGATTGGTGGTTGTGAGTGTACAGGCAACTCCACTTGTTTTATACTAGGTTTCTTGCCTATCCCATAAAAATAAGAAGCCATGACACCTGTAGAAGTAAAAGGAAGCACTGCACTGGCAGTGGAAGCGGCAGCAGATGGTGGTCTGGCAGGAAAACTCCTAGTAGAAATGGTGGTGGTGGTGGAACTAGCTTTGCTGGTGGCAGTGGTGGTGGCACCCACTGTTGTGGACAGCATGTTTGGGGCGGCAGAAGTGTCAGACACTAGTAGCAGAGACCTTGCCACTTTTCTTAGCAAGGCGTCCACTGTGACCACGACCACTACCTCTACCTGCCTTCGCGTTTTTCCATTAGAACGGTACATTGCTGTTTCTGTATATATGTTATATACTCGTTCAAACAGAAACTGGTGGACTGATGATAGCGATCACTGATCAGACAGGTAACAAGTCTAATAAATCCCCACACAACACAGGCAGCCTCTGAGGCTGTCACAGCAACACTAGCAGCAACACTAGAATCACTAAGGTTCTCACGCTAACACTATAGCATCAGATTTTTAGAAAAAAGCTAAGTTCAACTGTAGCTTGCTTCACTATTGTTCTGCTGCTGTGCTTATGCTTAATTGCTAAATGATTCAAGAACACAAACGGACTAGCTAAGATTGTCTGTCTTCTGAAATAATTCAGTGTGTGTCTCTCTCTGCTAGCAAATCGTAGGTGACTGTAAGTTGGCTGTACACGTGTACTGTTAGTACCGGCTATTTTACTGCTCCTCCTCTTTGGTTACAATCAGCCAATAACATTCATCATTATCTTTATTTTTTTTTTATTTTACTTCCCCCACACAATTCCAAAATCTTTCTCTGTCGAATCTGTTCTCTCTATGTCGAATATTTACTCTGTCTAAGCTTTTCTCTATATAATCTTGGACTAATAGAGGTAAACTAAACTTAGGCGCATTCGACCACAGGTTCAATAGACAGATTGTTATTGTCAGTCACGTCGAATCTCCTATCTATATCGAACGGTCACGTTGAATCTCCTATTCTATATCAAACTGTTGTAACAACGAAAACGAAAAAAAGCATTTATTTATGTCGGATCTTTAGTTTTTCGGATTCTGCACTTTCGTTATCGTTTGTCAAAACGAAAATACCTGAAATTTGGACGAAAATGCATTCGGACGAAAACGAATGCACATGTCTAATGTGGATGGAAAATTTAGATGCAGTATTCTGGAGCGTTTTCCGAAACTCTGTAGTTCAGGAGTCAAAGCTAGTGTCGGTTTCCATGATAAGGCTCCAAATGATATCAGCTGCATAGTGGCTCGGGTTATACTCTCGTTAGTTACGACAAAGTGAGTGCTATGGCTGGAGCCTGGGCTTTCTTCCCGTCTCTAATAGGTGTAGTGTAGCATTCCCTTTTAGGGAGCTTCATCTTTTGGCAAGCTGGATAACCCGGGTCACAGTTGGCACATTTAGATCCTACCTTAGGACCAGCACTGGCTAGTCCAGAAGAAGACAGTCTAGAGAACAAAGTTCAGAGCGTGCGAGGGTCACAAATTTTTACAGACCAGGTTGGGATTTTAGGAAGATCTGGTGAGGGGACCTCACATCCCCTCAGAAGTATGCTGAAAGCTTGAACTCAGAATCCAAGAAGCTACTTAGTTGGGCTTCAGACTATTGGGACATCAAAGTGGTCCTTTCAGGATATGCATGGTCCATCAGAAGTCCTTCATCTTCTCGGATTCCTTTCCATGGATTTTGCCTCACGCTGAGGTAAAGAAAGCATATACTCGTGCTTTACATATGTCGCTGGTGTCGCAAAGTGCTGCTGTGCCAGTCTCAGAATGCGAGAGATTTCAGGGAAGGTGCTCATCCCTCTTATGTTCATGAAGAGGATCAGGCCGGTTTTAGACCTTGTGCACCTGGGACAATTTTCAGCAAAGGAGAAGTTCAAGGTGGAAACGTCATCCCTGATTCATAGGGGGCCCAGCCAGGTGACTGGCTTGTCTCCAATAGACTTAAGATTCTTACATTCCTGTGGCCAATGTAGAAGACTTCTGCAAGTTCCTTCGGTTCACCATAGGTCAAGACCATCTCCAACTCCAGCCATCCGGGCTTTTAGCATCACATTGTGGGTTTTATAGTCTTTATCCAAACAAGGAGCATACGCCTTCCTAGTTACGTGGATGTCCTTGTCCTACTGTCCCAAGACAGAGGGCAGCTGCTTGAGCCCAGAGCTTAGGTCTTTTCTATGCTCCTCAAATTCAGCTGGCTGCTGAATCTATCAAGGAGACACCTGGAGCCCGCTCAGTCTCTTGTGGGCCTTGGGGATCAGTTCAATATAATCTTGAATAATTGCCTTGGCTCTGGATCTTGATGTTTTAGATCCGAATTCTCCTGGCTTGGTCTTCTTCCCACCTGCACACCTTTCAGTGTCTAAAATGATTGGCATTATGGTGTCTACGGATCCAGGGATCAAGTGGAAGCTGGAAAAGGCGACCTTTCTGGAAGGGGTTTCTCCAGCAGTGGGAGCCAGGAAGCAGATTTCAGGCCTTTCACCATATAACAAAGGGAGCATCAGTGCTCTTAGGCTACACTACGGCGGTCTCCTACATTAAGACAGCCTGGGGACTCACAGCCTGTTCTCTATTACAGAAAGTGGAGCCAATTATGTCTTGGGCTCAGAAGAATTTAGCCTACATCTCAGGGGCATATGTTCCCAGAGTCCAAAATGCTCTAACGAATTTTCTTTCCAGAGTCCACAACAAATGATCTCTATATGTGGAGGTTTTCAGGTGCAGATGTCCTGATGGATCAGTGGAAATGCAGTAAGACCTATGCATTTCTTCCAGTCTTGGTCAACCTCGGGTTTTCTACGAAGACTCCGAACAGAAATTATAGTGTTAGTGGTAGTGATACCTTATCAACAAATTAGGTCTTTGTTCCCCTTGCTAGCACAGTTCAGCTTCTGTAACCCAGTTCACCTTCTCCTCAGGCCAGGCTTTCTGTCACTGAGTACAATTCTACATCCATGTCTGGCACAGTTGCGACTGGCAGTCTGGTTCTCGAGAATGGAGGTCCTCGGCTGCTTTTCCAAAAGTGTCTCTGCTCTCTTGGATACTAGAAGAATGAATGCAGACAAAGTTGACGGGAGAATCTGGTCAAAGTAGTTAAATACATGTCTGCTGTTGATGGATCATGTGGTGATCTATAAAGTTTTTTTTTTTTTTTTTTTTTTTTTTTTTTAGATCTTTTAGACTTCCTCCAGTCAGATTTAGTTCTGGCTCTATTGGTCAGCTCTCTTGGAGTTCAAGCGTCAGCTTTATCGGCATTCACAGGTGGTTTTTCGGTTTAGGCATCTTTCCTGTCCAACAATTTTTCAAAAAGCAGGTAGGCTCAGACCTCAGAGTAAGCAGAGGTTTTCCAATGGAGTCTCCCTCTTGTTCTCAACTCCCTCTTGGGAATTGGAGTGAAGTATTCTAGGGCTGCCTCCATTAGAGGCCTCTGTCAAGTTCGCCTTTTCCTGGTTATCACATTGGCATAAAAAGCCTTAAAGATTGGTTCACTGGTCATGGAGAACTGTCAGGTACTCACCAGGGCTGAGTTGCTGAGAGTGGCTCCCCTTGCAGCTGGGTGCATGGTACCCCTAAGGGTGGAACAGCAGGTACTGGACACTGAGAGGCACGGGTCGCCAGCAGGGAGGTGAGGCTTTCTGGAAGGTCTTCTGGTAGAAGAGAGACCCATGCAGGGCGAAATTGACACTGGGTTAGAGCAGGCCCGACTGGGGCTCAAACACCTGGAGCTGGTGATGGAGCCTGAAGCAGGATGAGATGAGGAGGCTGGGGGTCAAACACAGGAAAGTCCAAAGAGGAACAAAGTCTTGAAAACAAGCCGGGGTCATAAACCGTGGTCAAGCAGCAGGCTGAGCATCAAACACAAGGAGCAGGCAGGACCTGGTCCAGGAGGAAGTCGAGGGTCTAACACAGGTATCAAGCAGGTAGAAAAGTCCTTGAGGCAAACCATGGGTCAGGTGCAGGAGAGATTCAAGAGTAGTCAGGTCAATCCGGGTCACAACGGGTAGGCACAGGAAACACAGGCAAGGTACAGGAACACTGGAGCTGAAAAGACAAACCAGCAAAGACACAGAAAACAGAGCTGCCTTTTATAGGCCTGCCAGGGGGAATCGCGTTGTGCTCACAACCATGTGCACGCCGTTGCGCCGCATCGCACACCCGCGCGCGGCAGCCCGCTGTATCGTGTACCCGTGCGCGCAAACCCGCTAATTCGCGCATCCGTATGCGCAGACCCGCCGAATCACGCACCTGTGTGCGCCATTGTGCAGTTCTACTTCGCAGGCGCACAGGGAAACGCCGACCCTGGCAAGGTGGATTTCTGTTGATCCTCTGACAAGAACTTTCTTACATTCTTTCCAGTTGAGCAGTGCTGTTACCTATGCTTGACTCAATTCCCAAGGGTGCATCAGTCTTTGTGGGAGCTAAGAAATTGTTCTTCCAACCTTATGCCCCATACACAGGAGCGGATTTTCCGTCGGAAAAAAGTTGGATGGTTTTTCCCACGGAATTCCGCTTAAGCTTGGCTTGCATACACACGGTCACACAAGTTCTCTGAACTTTCACCGTCAAGAACACGGTGATGAACAACACTACGACGAGCTGAGAAAATGAAGTTCAATGCTTCAGGGCATGCGTTGAATTGTTTCCGAGCATGCGTAGGAAATTTGCTTGTCGGAATTGGTACAGACGATCGAAATTTACGTTTTTTCGACCGAAAAATTGAGATCCTGCTCTCAATCTTTTGGTGGCGGGAATTTCCCCAGCAAAATTCCAATGGAGAATACACACGGTCGGAATTTCTGACCAAAGGCTCACATTGGACTTTTGCTGGCGGAATTTCCGATCGTGTGTACGGAGCATTAGAGTTTTACCTTGCATGGGAGAAAGCTTGCTTTGGCTTAGTTGCTTAAAGCGCATGTCTAGTAAACAGGGAATCCTGATTTGACTTCCAGCAGTGCCTTCCTTCAATTTTAGGAATCCTTCGGATATTGTATTGTCAAATCTACAAGCTACAGTTTCCTTCATGCTTCAGAATGCTTGTTCATTCTTTTGCCAGAAAAGACAGAGAAACGTGCCTCAACTAGGGTGATTGTCATTGGCATGGATTGTCATGGATGTTGTGTTTCTTTAAATGCAATTGTGCGGTGTTTCCTGTGCCTGCTGGTTATTATTCAATAAACATGGCTTCTGCGCAGTAATGGCTTGTGCTGAACATAGCATCTGTACAGTAATGGCTTCTGCTGTCTTTACTTAAATCACATCAAACACGGATTGCCTAGGTCATCCAAGAGACTCACAGAGCCATGGGCTTGTCTCCTTTGGAAGTAGTGTCTGCTCACCCGACCAGGAGTGGGTCTGCATCTTGGGTAACTTTGCGTCATGTAGCTCCTGAACTAATTTGCAGGGCGGCTTCCTGGTCATCTATGAACATGTTTGTGTCCCATTATTGTGTTGAACCAGCTGCCCTATCTTCAGTTAATTTTTGTTTACAAGTACTGTTCGTTGACGATGTTAAACTTTCTTTGCTCAACATTTTGCCCGGTTGTGTACAGTGAGTTATTTCCCACACGTATGCTGCCATTAGGGATGAGCTTTGAGTTCGAGTCGAATCCATGTTTGACTCGAACATCGTCTGTTCGACCATTCGCCAAATTCCGAACATTATGGGCCGTTCGTGGCGTGTCATGGCCCATAATTCACTGCAGCATTGCAGTGCATTGCTGGCTGCTGATTGGCCAAATATGCACTATGACCCGCATGCTTTGGCCAATCACCGTGCAGAAATAACGGAGAACCATGATTGGCCAAAGCCTTGTGTAGTGTGTTGCAGCGGTGGTTAAAGACATAGAGCAGGGGTGTCCAAACTTTTTTCAAAGAGGGCCAGATTTGATGAAGTGAACATGCGTGAGGGCCGACCATTTTGCCTGACATTCTTTGAACCATTAAAATTTAGTCTAAGTGTGTTTGTTCGAGCACTAATACACTGCCCAACAAGAATTCTCTTGCCTTTGTGGCTGTGTGTGTTGAAGAGATGAGCTTGGGCGTATTATTTGGATATACCATATTTATTGGCGTATAACACGCACCTTCACTTTAAGAGGGAAGTTTCAGGCAATTTTTTTTTTTTTTTAAATAAAGAACTGTGAAGCAAAATAATGGTCAGTGCCCATCAATGCAGCCTAATCAGTGCCCATTTGCAGCCTCACAAGTGCCCATTTGCAGCCTCACAAGTGCCCATCTGCAGACCCACCATTGCCATAAATGTAGCCTCACGATTGCTAGAAATGCAGAACCCACCGTAGCCAGGAATGCCCCCACCGTAGCCAGGAATGCCCCCACCGTAGCCAGGAATGCCCCCACCGTAGCCAGGAATGCCCCCACCGTAGCCAGGAATGCCCCCACCGTAGCCAGGAATGCCCCCACCGTAGCCAGGGATGCCCCCGCCGTAGCCAGGGATGCCCCCGCCGTTGCCAGGAATGCCCTCGCCGTTGCCAGGAATGCCCTCGCCGTTGCCAGGAATGCCCTCGCCGTTGCCAGAAATGCCTTCGCAGTTGCCAGGAATGCCTTCACCATTGTCAGGAATGCAGCACCATTGCCAGGAATGCACTGATGAGCACCAAAGATTACCTACAGGAGAATCTCCTGTTTACACAGTGGCCTCTTTAATAGAAAGTCCCACCTCCCTTGATGGACAGAACAGTCGTCCAATGGCAGCACAGGACTTCCTATTACAGAGGCCACCCGTAAACAGGCATATACATCTTTTGTTTTCCCTGGCGCTGGGAGATTGTCGGGGGGCGCAAAAGATATATATGTCCAAATAACCAGGCGAGCCATTCAAAACCGGAACGTGGGCCGTGATTGGTCCACAGGCCGGACTTTGGACATACCTGACAGAGAGAGAGAGAGAGAGAGAGAGACAGTGTAATTTAATGAGTTAGATAGAATAGGAAGGCGAGTCGGCTTCAGTTACAGTGTGTAGAGGATATATATGCATCCCAGGTATGTTGTGTATGTATATGTATATGTATATGTATATGTATATGTATATGTATATGTATGTATGTATATATATATATATATATATATATATATATATATATATATATATATACACTGTATTCAGTTTAGCTAGATCAGTTCCTCTTATTCTCTTCATAATATATTGACAGGCAGGGAGCTGCAGTATTTTCACTTTAGTGTACTGTGTCCTTTGCACAGTGTGCACCTAAAGCTTTACCTGAATACAATTGCCGGTGTTCTCATACAAATACAGGCAGGGAGCTGCAGTATTTTGTTTTAGCGTCCTTTGCACAGTGTGTACTTAAAGCTTTACCTAAATACAATTGCCAGTGTGCTCATACTAATAATACTACAGGCAGGCCATTTATTCTGCTAGCTGCAGTATAATCAGTGTGTGTGTGTGTGTGTGTGTGTATATATATATATATATATATAATGTCCCAGCTTTGTGCAGCTACATATCCCTGCAGTCCATTAGTATATCTGTGGCCAACAAGGAGAGGCAGACAGTCATGAGCCAATAAAAGAGGGCAAGCAGGCTCTGTGTCTAGAGGCAACAGTGTTGGTTGTGGACACGGTGCATCCTCAACAGCACATGGCAGTGGGACACGCTTGTCCTTTTTTTTTCGGCAGCTGGCCGCGTTTGAGCCGCAACATGCTGAAGACTTGGTAGAGTGGATGACCAAGCCGTCCTCATCCTCCTCATCCTCTCTCACCCAGGCTCAGAGTACTTTGTCTGGCAAAGCAGCTGCCAACGCGGCCTCTTACCCGGCTCATTGGCATCATTCATTCCTTCCCTAGCCCCACCGTGTCCTCCTGAGGAGTCCTACGAACTGTTTGACCACAGTGTTGGGTACATGCTTCAGGAGTATGCCCAGCGTTTTGAAGGCTCTGATGGTACTCAGAGGAAGGCAGTAACATGAGCCCAGAGAGAGGGGGTGCCCAAGAAGGACAGCAATCTGGCAGTCATGTTCCCCCAGCTGCATCATACTGCGTGGTTTGCTCCAGTGATGAAGAGGGAGGGGATGATGAGGTCACTGACTCCACGTGGGTGCCTGATAGGAGAGAGGAGGAGGAGGAACATCTCCAACGAGGCAGAAAATCCTGCATGGGCCAGCTTAAGGGCAGCACACAAACTGCATCACACCGCAGAGCTCCGCATGTGCAGGGCGCTGCTGTCTCTGCATGTTATTCCAAAAGTTCTTTGGTGTGGGCCTTTTTTGAGATGAGTGCATCAGATCGCACTGCTGCTTTTGCAACATATGTCTCAAGCGTATCTCGCGTGGCCAAAACATCAGCCGCTTGGGCACCACATGCTTAACCAGACATATGTTGACCTGCCATGCAGTTCGTTGGCAAGCGTACCTCAAAGACCCACACTAAAGAACAAAGCGGACATCTCCTTGCTCCTCATCAGCTGGGATCTCCAACCCCACTATACCTTTAGTCCTCTCTGAAACCTGCACTGAGAAGAATGAAGGTGTAGAATTAGGTGTGTTGCAGCCAAGTACTTGCGGGCAATCTGCTATCGGTACACCGACGTCAGATTGTACCAGGCAAATTTCCCTGCCCCAGCTGCTGCACCACCGAATGCAGTTCATTCCCAGCCATCCACATGCCCAGCTGTTGAATGCTAGCTTGGCTAAATTGCTAGCACTTCAACTGCTGCCTTTTCAGTTGGTAGACTCTGCCCCCTTCTGTGAGTTTGTGGAATGTGCGGATCCTCAGTGGCAGGTTCCCAAATGCCACTTTTTCTCAGGGAAGGCGATTCCGGCTCTCTACCAGCATGTGGAAGGCAATGTCTTGGCCACACTGGACAGGGCGATCAGTGGTAATGTGCATATTACCGCTGACTCATGGTCCAGCAGGCATGGACAGGGATGTTGCCTATCTTTCATGCCTCATTGGGTGACTGCTGGCAGCTGAGAAGGATGCAGGACAAGGTACAGTAGTGTTGGAGGTTGTTCCGCAACCACACCTCCAAAATGCTACTACTGGTGATTCTGACACGCCTCTCTCCTCCACCCCTCCTCTTCTTTTCTTTTTTTCCTCCATGGCCTCTTCCTGTGCTTTGTCCTCGGAACCAGCGGTGCTCCGTAAGTGTTCAAGGGGCTATGCAAGTACGCAGGCTTGCGGTGGTGTGTTTGGGGGACAGAAGCCACACTGGGCCAAAGATTCTGTCAGCTCTGCAGGGGCAGGCTGAGAGGTGGTTGACGCCACGCCAGCTTAAGCCAGGAATGTTGGTTTGTGACAATGGCACCAACCTCCTCTCCGCCCCCTCCAACAGGAACAACTGACCCATGTGCCCTGTTTGGCTCACGTCCTTAACTTGGTGGTGCAGCGGTTCTTGTGCAGGTACCAAAGCTTACAGGATGTCCTGAGGCAGGCCAGGAAAGTCTGTGTGCATTTTCACTGGTCATATAATGCCAGTGCTTGGCTGGCTGACCTCCAAAAGGAATTTAACCTGCCCAAGAACCGCCTAATCTGTGACATGCCCACCAGGTGGAACTCAATGTTGGCCATGCTGCAGCGGCTGCACATGCAGCAGAGGGCCATCAATGAGTACCTGTGCGACTATGGCACTAGGACAGGGTCAGGGGAGCTTGTTTTTTTTTCCCCACGCCAGTTGGCCATGATCAGGGTTGCATGCACTGTCCTGTCACCATTTGAGGAGGCCACGAGGATGGTGAGCAGTGACAGTGCATGCATCAGTGACACTGTCCCTCTTGTCCACCTGTTGGAGCACACGCTGCATGGAATAATGGACAGGGCACTTGAGGCAGAACAGAGGCAGGAAGAGGAGGACTTTCTTGCCTCTCAAGGCTCCCTTTATCCAGACAGTGTTCCTGTGCTCCTGTTCCAGTGCTGAACAGCAAAATAAGTATTTTGTATTTACCCAATACACAAAAACAATTCCGCTTGACCCAGAGACTTCTCCTTAAAAAGACCAAAGCTCCTTCCCTGCAGGTAACCCTGGGCCCCGCTGCACCTCAGTCCACCCTAGAGGGAACCAACCCACAGAAGTCACAGGCTTACAAGGGGTAACAGTCTATGAGAGCCGCCACAGCGGGGGGATAGCCCGGAGGCAACAGCACCTGAGGACAACAATTATGGGACATTTATTATATCTATATATCGTATAGAGATATCGATATATATCTGTGTGTGTGTATGTATATGTGCATTATCATCCGAGCCGCTGATTGTGGCCACCTGAGCCGCCAGATGCGGCTGCTGTATTACCCCCTCGGCGTTCCGGAAAACTTCGAACCCTTCTGTCATCTCCAACGCAAATGCGTGACGTATTATCCGGAAGACCTGTGCGCATGCGCAGAACGGGCCTCCCCGCAAACAGCGTGTTAGACCCATTGCAGAAAGCCTGTGAGTGCCCAGGAAGTCCTTGAATCGCCCTGATCCAAAGACTTCCTTGGGCACTCACAGGCTTCCAGGCCTCAGCTAACCTATGCTTCCTGACGTCCTTGATCCTGCAAAGCCTGCGGAAGGATCCACATAATCGTCCGATCAAGGAGAGGGATCATTACTGGCTGACAACCCTCCTTGATCCACGTTACAAGGGTAAGGTTGCGGACCTCATCTTGCCGTTGCAGCAGAAGCAGAGGATAAAATATCTGCGGGAGGCTTTGCAGAAAGGTATGTGCAGAGACTGGGAGGTTACAAATTCCTGGTCCTGGACAACGTGTTGCTGAAGCTTCGTCAGTCACAGAAGGAGTGGTGGAGAAAGTGGCCATCTGCCAGATGTGTTCATCCAATTTTTTTAGTCCGCAGCCCCAAGGTATGATCGGTTCCAGCAACCATCGCCAGCGTCTGATTTACATGGTGCAGGAATACCTAGGGGCAAGATCAGACTTGGACACCTTTCCCACTGAAAATCCTCTGGGTTACTGGGTCTTAAGGATGGATCACTGGCCAGAGCTTGCACAGTATGCAATTGAGCTACTGGCCTGTCCTGCATCCAGCGTTCTTTTGGAAGGCACATTCAGTGCTGCTGGAGGCTTTGTAACCGATCACAGGGTGCACCTGTCCACCGACTCGGTTGATCAACTGACCTTCATAAAGATGAATCAGTCTTGGATCACCACCAGCTAGCAAGCACCTGATGCTAATTTAACCGGATAATTTTTTTTGAAATGTCAGATCCCTTCAAGACTGCCTATGCTGATGCTGAGGGACTAGCCTCTTCCTCCTCAATGATCATGCTGATAGCTTGTAAGAACATTTTTGGTTCTGGGCTCCGCCACCACTGGCCAAGGCTCAATTTTTCAGCCCCTGTTTAACAGGGGCGTGTAATTAAAATTTTTGATGCAATACTTTGCAGCAGGGCTCATTCCTGCGCTCCAACTAGAGTATCTGTGAGGGGTTGCAGTGTTGTGGCACCAGTGCCTAAGGCCCAATTTTTCAGCTACGAACAAACCCAAGGATAAACCAAGGAAAAAACCAAGCTTTACTTACCACCAGCCCACAGACAACCAAGCAACCTGTCTAACAGTATGCATTAAAAACAGGGGTTTAGTCTGCACACATTTGCAAATGCATGCGTAAGCCACAGAGCCCCTTCAAGGCACCCCAATATCTGTGGTACCTAACACTAACTTGTAAGTGTCCCCACAGTGGAGGCACATGCATTATGATGGATAGGTGAGAGCAGGTGGACTGAAGGGGAGCTACCCCTTCTTACAGGTACAGGAGCACATTGAACACCCAGCATAATGGCAACACAGGTGTCAGTGAGATGCCTGACCAAAAAACACGACACTGATACCTATGTTGCCATTGTGCTGGGTGTTTTCCCCTTTCCTTTTTTTAATTTGCATGCAGGGTTCCCCTTAATATCCATACAAGACCCAAAGGGCCTGGTAATGGACTGGGTCGGGGGTAGCCATGCCGTTTGTCTTACTAATTTTCATCCATATTGCCGGGACCCAACATTACATTAAAGCCGCAAGCAGTTGTAAACTACTTTTATTCCTTTAAAAATTTAATTTTGTGCAGGGACTGTTCTAAGCATGGGAAACACGTGCCACTTCACAGGCATACTATAGACACCCACCAGCTACGATATTTAAAGGAATATTTCACTTTTTTTTCACTTTAAGCATTATTAAAATCACTGCTTCTGAAAAAACTGCAGTTTTAAAACTTTTTTGCATTGATACATGTCTCCTGGGGCAGGAGATGGTCCCCAAACCTATTTTAGGACAATAACTTGCATATTAGCCTTTAAAATTAGCACTTTTGATTTTGAATGTTTGCGTCCCATAGACTTTAACGGGGTTCTAAAGTTCACGCAAACTTTCGGTCCCTTCGCAGGTTCTGGTGCGAACCAAACCGGGGGGTGTTCGGCTCATCCCTAGCTGCCATGAAGTCTGTCAGGAAAACGGAAACTTCCTATCAAATACTTACTGCAATTTTCCTTTCCTGATAGACTCCATGGCAGCAGGAGTTCCCTCCCAAATGTCTGGAGTAGGCTAATTACAGGACACGGCCGCTGACTTGGAGCATAAATTTATGGGAGAGGGGTCCTATAGGGGAGGAGTGGAAGGCGGGGTTAACCCACACGTATGCTGCTGTGGAGTCTATCAGGAAAGGAAAATTACGGCAAGTATTTGATAGTAAATTTTCAGTTTTTTTCAAAATTGGTGGCCTTCTTTTGTTTATAGCACAAAAAATAAAAACCGCAGAGGTGATCAAATACCACAAAAAGAAAGCTATATTTGTGGGGAAAAAAGGACATAAATTTTGTTTGTATGCAATGTCGCATGACTGCGCAATTGTCAGTTGAAGCAACGCAGTGCCGTATCGCAGAAAATGGCCTGGTCATTAAGGGGGTAAATCCTTCAGGGGGGGAAGTGGTTAAAAGTACATTTGAGTCAATATGAATATTTTCTGACTCTTTAGGCTATGTGTCTACAGTTTTTTGTCCCTGGGTTTTTTCTTGCCTACCTGGTTTTGCCTGCTAGACATATCCCTATAATTTATGGTCTATTCTGGCCTATTGTTTTTTGCACAGAAGTGTGTTCACTGGTTCCAGCCAATGGTTCTCGATTTGGTAACCATGATACTTGAATTATTATTCTAGTGTAATACCCTGTACACACGACCGGTTTTCCTGTTGGAATAAACTCTGAAGGTTTTTCCGACGGAGTTCTGATGGAATTCTGCTGAAATTGTCTTGCGTATACATGATCACACCAAAGTCTGACCATCAAGAACGCGGTGACATACAACACGTACGACAGGACTAGAAAAGGGAAGTTCAATAGCCAGTAGCCAATAGCCTCTGTCTTGTACCTGCTTCAGAGCATGCATAATTTTTGGTCTGTCGGAACAGCATACAGACGAGTGGTTTCCTGATAGGAATTGGTTTAGTCGGAAATATTTAGAACATGTTCTATTTCTAGGTCTGTCAGAATTTTCAACGTAAAAAGTCCGATGGGGCATACACACGATCAGAATATACAATGAAAAGCTCCCGTCAGACTTTTTCTGTCGGACATTCTGCTTGTGTGTACGCGGCATTAGACTGTTTTGCAGTACCAAGTACTAGTTCAGTGTCTTTCCAAGTTCTTATGCTGGAAACCAGAGCTAAAGACTTCTCAGATACAACTGTATAAACATGTGCTGGTGTACTTTCCTGAAGATAACCTCCTTTTACATCTATCTGAATGTAAAATAAAAAATCAAGAATGCAGCGCTAATAGAAAAAACGTGCAAGTGTGGGTCCACACCCTGGGGTAAGAGTACCCATTACCTCTATTTCTGATGACGCTGTGCTACTTTAATGGAAGAAAAGTTTTATGCGTCTCTAATATTGATCTATACATTTGAGCTTCCTTGAATGAAACAAATGTGATCCTTATGTGGAGGATTTTTTATTGTTCAATGAACATTTTCTGTGCTACAAGTTTACTTTTCAGTGGACATTTTTTCACTTTCACAGGTGTTTCGGGGTTCACTTCCCATATTTTGTGTTAGTTAAACCTATTGCTATTTGACATGGGACACTTTTTTCATTTTCACAAATGATATTTCATGTTAGTATAGATATTTGTCAGGTTTTCAATACCTGTCTATTTTCATCTTTTTCACGTTACTAGACATATGTAATACATATGCTTTGTTTGGATATATTACTTTCACGTTTTTTCTATAAGCGCTGCATTTTTTATTTTTTATTTTCATAATTGGATCATTGTTGATGCTGGCTGCTATATTTTTACTTTTGACCTACTAGTAGCGCAACTATTTTTTTTTTTTTATCTATCTGAATGTGTTTGGATGATAACGCTCTTAACCATAGAGGATATGTTTTCCGACATTCTCTAAAACTATCTTTCTTAAAAATACCTTTTAGTGAGCATTCCGGTGTCTGTACAATGATTTTGCTTAATTTCACTATGCTCTCTGTAGCTTTAATTGCATAGTAAACACTTAGCAATTGCTTTACACCTGACTCAAAAGTATTTTCCAAGAAATAATAAAACTCTGGAGAAATAGTCAATTATTTTCTCCTTACCTTTTAGTAATTGAGACAACAGTACGGAGATGGCATTCTCAGATACATGAGTTTTCAAAACAAAAGATGCCTCAGAACAAACCTCTATTGTATTTAACGCTGGATCATTCTGAAAATCTTTTTCACACACTTCAAAGGCATTTTTCTCATTTGAACCCCATCGGTCAACTATATTACCTTTTTATTCCTCAAAATATTATATAGCGGATTAACTTTTTCTGCGAAACGGTGTATAAACTTTTTGCAATGATTTATTATATGCAAAAATTGATGCAATGTATTATGAGTTATTGGAATTGCAGTGATATCTCTTATGACTCGTACACACGATCGGACATTCCGACAATAAAATCCTGTTTTGTTTTTTTTTTTTTCTGACGGATGTTGGCTCAAGCTTGTCTTGCATACACACTGTCGCAAAATGTTGGTGGAAATTCCGATTGTCAAGAACACACTGACATACAACAGGTATTGCCCTTGTACACATGGTCGGACATTCCAACAACAAAATCCGTCGGATAAATTCCGATGGATTTAGTCCGGAACTGGTATTGCATACACGTGGTCGGACTAAGTTGTCAGAATTTCTGACCGCCAAGAACGTGGTGATGTAAGCCGCATACGACGGGACTAGAAAAGGGAAGTTCAGCACCACGTCCGGCACCCTTTGGGCTCCTTGTTCTGATCTCGTGTTTATCGCGTGTTAGTTTGGTTAGAGACGATTCGCGCTTTTCAGATTTGTGCTTCAGATCGTTACTGCTCTTCAGTTTGTGCTTGTCGGTGCATATCTGCTTATCAGTGCGTGTAGTCAGTTAGCATTTGTTGCTCATTGTGGACTATATCTTGGTATATAGTCCACTTTGATTTTCAGTGCTTATTGTCCGCTCGTTTATGGTTTTCAGTTAGTTCTTTCAGGCCTTGCTGTTTATCGGTGCCTTCTGTTGTCTGTTCTGACCAGCCGACCGTTTTAAGCCATGTTTTGTGTACGTACTCGTCATAGAGTTCGTGCTGTGCAGGGGCTTGGTGTTGGGCTTTTAGCTTTGACACAAGCCCGGTCCATGAACAGGGTGAGGAGGAGTTTGTGGACCAAGAATTGGTTGCTCCAGTGTGACCAGTTCTCGCACATGCCTTTGCTTCGTGAGATCCGGGAGAATAATTCTGATGATTTCAGCAATTATCTCTGGATGACGGACCCCGTTTTTCACCGTCTGCTGGCTTTGCTGTCCCCTTATATCAGCAGGCAGGATATCTGCATGCGGCAAGCCATCACTCGGGAGCAGAGGCTCATCTCCACGTTGTGCTACTTGGTGACAGGGAGACGACTTCAGGACCTGAAGTTCTCAACAGGCATCACCCCTCAGGCTCTGGGAATCATTATTCCAGAGACCTGTTCTGCCATCATACAGGTCCTGCAGAAGGACTATAATAAGGTAAGTTTTCTCCTTTAACATCACATTCTATGTATTAAATGTTTGCTAATGTATTGAATTTCTTTCCTCATTCCATAATTACCATCATTGCAATATGCTGTAATTGATATGCTGTGCCCCTTTGTCCTCATGCATGCTGAAAGCTTTTTAAGTTCCTTTTTTGTCCTTCATGCATATTTGCCTTCACTAACTTCCCCAGCATGCTCTTCTGGGGCCATAAACCTATAGCCTAGTCACTTATCAATGTATTTTGTCAGCTCCATAGTATTGCTTTCCCCTAAAAACCTCCTAAAAGGAGTACAAATGTTATGCATGTGCTTAAATTCCTGCAGAGTGCCACAGTTTTTTTTTTTTTTTTTTTGGTGGGCCAAACTCATTAGAAACCCCCCTCCCCCCAACTGCTAGGTCAGCTGATAGCAATCCTCTATCTGCTGACTTTGCCAAACCTAATACACACTATACCTCCCTTTTTTCTGGTTAGATTTATGGATAAATTCACTAAAGCATGTAGTGCAAGGGCCTGCCTCAATTTCAAATGCTACAGTTTTTATTTTATTTTTTTTCTCCTATTTTTATCTTGATAGGTAATAGCAGAATGTCAAAATGTGCTTCCATTTGTTCCTTTTTTTTTTGTATTATGACACTTCTTACCTGTCCGGTGGGCTGTTAAGTGTAAGGAGGGGCTGGCCAAAGTATCACACATTATTTCTGCATTCAGCTCTCAATGAAGTTGGGAGGGTTACCTGTCCAAAACACCCCCCCCCCCCCCCGCCCCAATTTTTTCCAATGGGCCATCAGATGGGGGGGGGGGGGGTTGAGGAATCTGATAAGGGGACCTTATACTTTAGGCTTTAAATACTAATTTCCAAAAATGTTTGCCTAATCTGCTTGCAATGTTGATGTGCAAAATGACTATTTTTTTTTTCTTGTTTGACTCCACAGTTTCCTTCAATGCCACAGGAATGGCAGACTGTGGCCTCCCACTTTGCCAGCCATTGGGGCTTTCCCAATTGTGGAGGTGCAATTGATGGGAAACATGTCCGCATCGTCCCACCCCCCAACTCGGGGTCCTACTATTATAATTAAAAGGGGTATAATAGTATCGTGATGTTGGAGGTGGTGTCAGCAACGTATGACTTCCTGTATGTGGATGTGGGGAAAAATGGCCGTATGTCAGATGGTGGAGTGTTCGCACGGACGGAGTTCTACTGGCATCTCCAGAGTGGTAGTTTGGGATTGCCACCTCCAGAGGAGAATGTCGAAGGACTCCCCTTTGTTTTCGTCGTGGATGAGGCGTTTGCTCTGGCAAAACATTTGATGAGGCCTTTCCCTCACCCCAGATCAGAGGATCTTTAATGTGCGGCTGGCCAGAAGAGTAGTGGAGAACACTTTCGGGATAATGGACAGCCGGTTCCGCCTATTTTTGACTCCAATACACATGCCAGAATATAAGCTAAATTATATTGTGCTTGCCTATAACCAAAATTGCACCCCCGGCCCTTTTACCCCAAAATTGCACCCTCTGGCTATTTACCCTGAAATGGGTCAAAAATTAGCAAAATTGCACCCCCGGCCCTTTAGCCTGAAATGGGTCTAAAATGACCAAAATCGCACCCCCGGCTATTTTATCCCAAAAGGGGTTCAAATTGACATAAATTGCACCCCTGGCCCTTTTACCCCAAAATTGGTCAAAAATTACAAAAATCGTACCCTCTGATCCTTTACCCCAAAATGGGTCCAAAATGACCAAAATTGCACCCCTGGTCCTTATAGCCCAAAATAGGTCAAAAATGACTAAAATTGCACCCCGCGCTCTTTTAGCCCGAAAGCGGCCATAACATTTGCTGTTTGGCAATCGGGCAGACACCCGATGCTCGAGTCAAACTTGATAGATCTTCCCTACATCTAAAAGGTACAGTGTAATTATTATTCCCAGATATTTGAATGAGGAAACTACTTTAAGAGGAATTGCTGCCTCTCCAAGTGAAAAAACCTGGAGATGGAGAGGCATTAAAGTCGACTTTTGCCAATTCATTTTTAGGCCTGCATAACCCAGATGACAAGGATAACTTGCCACAAATTTGTGGCAGTGTTGAATTGTAAGTCTGTTCACTTGCTGCACATTTCACTGCCAAGTTCTACCCTTGCAGAGCACTTGAAGCACAAGTTCTAGCTTTTTCAATTTGTAGCAAATTTGCGTGGCAAGTCTCTAGCAAGAGCAAAGTTGCAGTGCCAAGTCTACAGCAAGAGCTCTGCAAGTCACAGTGACCCCTGTGGTGGGAGGACTATTGCGCAACATAACTGAAACAGAACTTGCAGCAGGGTTGCGGAATGTTTGCAAAAAAAGTTGATCTGGAGTCATGCAATGCGGACTTGTTGCAGTTGAGCAACAAACTTGTGAACCCTGGAAAGTCTAACAATAGCTTAGCAAGTCATTTTCAAACTTGCATCACAATTGCTATCTGGGAAGCGTGTCAATGTCTCTATAGCCACAGCAAAGGGCAACAGTGACATAGGACATCCTTTTCTAGTGCCTCTGTAAAGTGTATGTGGATAATAATCCATCAACTAAAAGCTGGGAGGTTGGGCATATAATATAGAAACCATAGCTCCTAACTGGTACGGATTTTGAGGGACTGTCCTTGATTTGAACAAAGTCCCTCTGTCCCTCTTTCCTCCTCATTTGTCCCTCATTTTAGACTGATCTATATAGTTCTATATAAAATGCGCTTTTTATTTTTTTTTTTTCCAAATGAAAAGGTTTATTGGAAATAAACAATCAGCATACAGTATATGTAAAACAAGGCCATTACAATGTAGTACAAAAAAAAAAAAAAAAAATGTGGTCACAGTGCGATGGAAGAAGGCACTTAACATAAAGACATCGTAAGACCAACATCAACACAGGTGAAGAAGTAATTATGAAACATTAAAACTTAGTCGATCTGATAGATGAATAAGTCTAACAGTGAACCAATGCTAAGGAAGGCAGTGTATAATAAATATAGGCATGCGCCATGTCTGTGGACATATTATAGCATCTGCCTGTAACATAACCGAACAAAAGCGTCTAAAAACATACAGATGTAACAGAGTAAAAGGAGTACGAAGTCAATTAGTCATTTCAGTAACATCAAGAGAGATGGAGGGATGCGGTCTCGGACCTCAAGCGATCCCTCTTGAAGAGACATCTAGAAAGAAAACAATAACTCAGCCCATAAAGGGTAAAGGGGGTGCAGGAAAGACCGGGGAAAAGGATAAAATAAAAAGAAAAACTTGCCCAAAGAGAGTAAGGGGAGTATGGTACACCTATAATTTGGTTCTGGGAACTACGCCTCACCATCTGTGAGCAAAAGTTTATATTCATTGGACAATTTAAAATGAGTCCAGCAGGACCAAACAATCCTATATTTGTTAGCTGTATCTTTAGATTGATGAATGAGCTCCTCCATCTCAGCAATTCTGGAAATGCGCCGAAACCAATCAGCCGTCGTGGGAATTTTTGTAGATTTCCAGAATGCAGGGATGCACATCTTTGCCGCATTAATTAGGTGTAGAGCAAGTGAGCGGTGATAATGTCGGAAGGGAATGGAAGAATAATGTAGTAGCATTTGGGCTGGAGAAAAGTCAATTTGATAAGTCGTGACATCAGAAGCAATTTTGTGGACTGTTTTCCAGAAGGGTTGGATTTTGGGGCAGGACCACCAAATGTGTAACATTGAACCAATACCTTCACAACATCTCCAACAAGTGGGAGGAATTGATGGGGAGATCTTGTTCAACTTAGTTGGGGTTTTGTACCATTTAGAGAAAATTTTGAAGCCATTTTCCTGGGCTGACACATTGATGGAACCCTTGTGGATAAGAGTATAAATGTTTTCCCAATCTGCAGAGGAAAGATTGATGGAGAGGTCTCTTTCCCAACTTTGGGTGGCAATGTTGGATTTAGGATCATGAGTCGAGAATAGTAAGGGATACACGCTGGAGACTAAGTGTCGCTGCTGTTCCGTTTGCGAACATAGAATCTCAAATGGGGAAAGTGGTCTAGAGAAGTCATCACGTTTGTGGGGATCATTAAGAAAGTGTCTCAGTTGGAAATACGTCCAGAGAGGGCAAGGTAAATCCGGACTTCTCGAGGGTACATCAGAGAGATTCAGAAACTTCCCATTAGTAAAAAGGTGTCGGGCCTGAAACTCAGCAAGAGGCCAGAATTCATTCATAAAGAGGGGAGATAGACCTATCGGGAAGTCCGGATTTTGTCTAATTGGGGTCAGGGGGCTCTGTATCGAGGAGAGACGATGAAGTCTGCAGGCCTTCTGAAATGCCTTTAGAGTACTTCCTACGAGCGGGTGCTGCGTACAAGATTGGGGGGTATGAGTAGGGTCCAACCAAGGTAGTGAACCTAGCGGAAATCGAGCAAATACCTGTTCTATGTTGGTCCAAGCTTTCGAACTCCTGTGCACATTCCAATCAATGATACGTATTAGTTGGCAAGCCCAATGATATTTGGATACATCTGGCAATCCTATACCACCTTTCAATTTGGGTAGGGAGAGTCTCTCAAGGCTGAGTCTGGGGCGTTGTTTACCCCACAGAAATTGACTAATGGCAGCCCTGTAAGAGGCAAAAAATGTCGGGGGAACTCGAATGGGGATAGTCTGAAAAATATAAAGCAAGCGAGGGAGGATGTTCATCTGCAGTATGGCTGCCCTGCCAAACCAGGAAAACAGTCCAGACGCCCAAGCTTTAAGATCCTTCTGAATGTTTTGGAGCAGGGGGATGTAATTGTATGAGTATAGGTTGGACAGGCGTGTCGGAAGTTTGATTCCTAGATAAGTGATGGCGTCATTTACCCATCTAAAAGGGGAATTTGCTTTGCACCTTGAGAGATCAGCTGGGGGCAAAGAGACATTCAGGGCTTCTGACTTAGTAAAATTAATCTGGAGGTTGGACATGGTCTTAAAAGTGGCAAAGTCTGCGAGTAAGTTGGGAAGTGACGTGTGGGGTTCTGTCAGGAAAAGGATGTCGTCCGCAAAGGCGGCAAGTTTATATGTGGTGTCTGCTATTGTGACTCCTTTAATGTCAGGATTGGCTCGAAGTCGTTGAAGCATCGGTTCAAGAGTCAATACGAATATCAGGGGGGAAAGGGGACATCCTTGGCGCGTGCCATTCGACACGGAGAAGGCGCTCGACAGGGTCCCATTAACACGCACCCTCGCGGTAGGGACTGAGTAGAGGGCTAAGATATATTGAAGCATGTGTTCACGTAAACCTATCTTTTTGAGAACTGCCGACATATAGTCCCAGGCCACCCTGTCAAACGCCTTCTCCGCATCAAGGGACAGAAAGAAGCGCGCTTTTTATATTTCAAAAGGAGTTTCCCTTGTGCTAAACCTTTCATTCAATTTCTAAATTGCTGCAGTTGTAAATTCCAAAAGCCAATATAAAGAAACGGCAGTGGTAAAAAAATAATCTTGTGGGTTTAACTACATTTTTAATTTTTTTGTATAATTCTCCTTTTAAGGAGGAGTGACAGGAGGGTGTGTCCTATGCCTGCATACTTTTGCTATTAGTTGTCCCTCGTTCCAAACTCAAAGTTGGGAGGTATGTAAAAACCCATTTTTCAAAGATTGGAGTACAGCTCGTAGAAAAGGCCATTCAGTTGAATAAAAGGCTTTTGGCAGTGATAAAACCAACCAGCAGATAGTCCAATGTTGCAGGACTATTGCTGAACCATTTACAACTATTGCAATTATTATAAGCAGAGACATTGACAAATGAATAACTTTTAACGGGGCATTGCCCACACATAGCAGCCGCATATGCCAGGGCAATAGGAGTATGTAACCGTCTCTGAAGCTACCTTAATGAAAATAGCCTTGTTAACCATAAAAGTCAAATATAAACATGGCATTTATCCAAGAAGCATAAAGAAAGTGATACTGTGACAGCTTTACTGGGCTATATGTAGGGATGGCCGAACGGTTCGGCCGGCGGTCGTTTCGCTGTGAATTTTGGCTGTTCGCCGTCCGCTCGATCGGCGGACTATTGCCGCCGTTCGCCCAGCGGACTTCCGTGTTTACAGTGTAAAAGAACTTTGACCTATGATGACACATCCATCATGGTGTACAGGACAGCCAATTGAGACATAACAGCACATGGACACTTGGACATTCCCCCTAACTTATAAATAGACCCGATCTGGCGGCCATTTTACATTCTTTCGTATGTCACTATAGGGAGAGGTTGCTGTGTGGAGCAGGGAGAGACTTCAGTGACCCAAATCACTAGCTATTAGGTCCACAAAAGTTCTTTTAAGGACTGGTATCATGGTATAGGTGTTCGGTGTAGTTCAGGATATAGGTTTGAGGCACTGCTGTGCTAGTGATTGTTGCAGCAGCCTGAGTGTCTTTTGTCAGTGTAGAGAAAGGGACAGGACGCTGTGTGCAGCAGGGACAGTCAGTTTAATCATTAGCTGTTACTATTAGGTCCACAAAAGTCCTTTTCAGGCTTGGAAGGATAAAGTAGTACAGGATATAGTTTTGAGTGCTATTCAAGTTATTGTTCCAGCAGCCTGTGTTTTGTCAGTTTAAATAGGGACAGGAAGGAAGCTGTGAGTGGCAGTGAGGGACAGTCAGTTTAATCAGTAGCTGTTACTATTAGGTCCACAAAGGTTCTTTTCAGGACTGGTATGGTAATAGGCTTGTACACGTATAATATTCTTTCTTCCAAATATAGAAAGAATATTATACTTGACTGCTGCCCTTCTGCTGCAGCAGTCCTTTATCAGTATAGGGACTGAGGTACAGTCTGCTAATCATTCACAACCTACTAGTTCCACAAAGGTCCTTATAAGGACTGGTAAGGTATAGGGTACTACAGTACATAGGGTTGAGTGAGGTACAGTCTGCTATTTCTTAAGGACTGGTATAGGTCCACAATATATAGGATTGAGGTGCACTACTGCTGACTGCTGCCTGCCCTTCTGCTGCAGTAGTCCTTTATCAGTATAGGGACTGAGTTTTGTCACAGGGTCATTTAAAAAATGACAGGCAGAGGAAGAGGCAGGCCCTTCCGCAGGGGTGGTAGGGGTAGGGCAGGAGCAACAGGCTTGAGCCAAAGTGGTAAGTTGCAGAAGATGCGTTCAATTCATTTAAAAGACGCACCAGACTTGGTTGAGTGGCTCACTCAGCCCTACTCTTCTGCACCCTCCTCACCCTCTCGATCTGCACCCTCTTCTTCATTCTCTGCTATCTGCACCCCCAAAGACACTACCACCAACACCACCACCACCACATACCTTCCGCTTAAGTCACAGGAATTATTTTCCGATCCATATCAAGACATTTCTTATGCGCAGCCACTCTTGGCATTGGATCAGGAAGAGGAGGTAGCAAGAACCGCCACTTAGCAGTCTGACGACAGTACCCAGATCAGCCCAAGGAGGAGTTTGGTCCCCGGTGTTGCTGCTTACTCCGAGATCTCTACTTATAGCGGTGGGGAAGGTGATGTTGATGACGTGTCTAGTGATGTCACGTGGGTGCCCACAAGAGAGGAAGAGGAGGGGAGTTCAGAGGGAGATATGGACCAGCAGATAGGGAGGAGAAGCAGGAATAACTTACATTGCACAGGAGGGAAAAAGCAGACTGCTAATGTATCAGGAGCGAGTCATCGACCATGTATGGTCACATCTGGCGCTCCCAGGACGCCGGCACATGACTCCGCAGTGTGGGCTTTTTTTAACGTGTCCGCTGCTGACAATAGCGTTGCCATCTGCAATCTTTGCAGTCAACGCATTAGTCGTGGTAAGCCCAACACTCACCTAGGGACGACCGCCTTAAGAAGGCACATGAGCAGCCATCACGGAGCCCAGTGGGAGCAACGGAACACACAAAGCCACACTCCAGGCTCTCACCGTCCAGCCTCGTCTTCTACTTCTACTTCTCCTTCTCCTCTCTCCTCACAATTGTCCTCCACTCCACCTTCCATCACGCCAAGCTCACGGTTTTCTGCAAAAAGGCAGGCTTCCGTGGGCCTAATGTTCGAGCGTAAAAAAAAATGATGACCCTGGATAACCCTCTTGCCCAACGGTTGACGGCTGGCTTGTCAGAACTCATAGCTCGCCAACTACTGCCATATAAACTGGTGGACTCGGAGGCCTTGCGAAAATTTGTGGCCATTAGAACACCACAATGGAAGGTCCCAGGAAGGAAGTATTTCTCACAGAAGGGCATCCCAGAGCTATATGGCCATGTTCAGCGGCAAGTGAATGTATCTCTGGCACACAGTGTCGGTGCCAAGATACATCTGACCACAGACACGTGGTCTAGCAAACACGGGGAGGGAAGGTATATCACTTTTACTGCCCACTGGGTGAACCCGTGTAGATTTGGTTTTACCCCCACGGATTGCATGCAGACCTGGCTCTTCTCCTCCTCCTACTCCATCCTCCTCCCTCTCCTCCTCGGCTGACTTCTCCTCCTTCCGCTGCGCCTCCCAAGCTCCCCAGAACCTATTCGACATGCCAGGTGAGACGTTGCCATGCCGTGCTGCGTCTGTTGTGCCTGGAAGCCAAGAGCCACACTGGCCCAGCACTCCTTTCAGCTTTGCATTCACAGGCAGATCAGTGGCTAACACCGCTCAATTTGACAGTTGGTAAAGTGGTGTGTGACAACGGTGCCAATCTGCTTAGCGCATTGAAACAGGGCAAAATCACGCATGTGCCATGCATGGCACACATCTTATACTTGGTCGTGCAGTGATTCGTTGTCAAATACCCTGGGGTCCAGGACATCTTGTGGCAGGCAAGGAAAATCTCGGCCCATTTCAGAAGATCTTACACGGCCATGGCTCGCCTTGCTGACATTCAGCGGCGACACAATCTGCTGGTCAGACGTCTTATTTGTGATTTCCCGACGCGATGGAACTCAACCTTCTATATGCTTGATAGGCTGCTCCAGCAGAAACGTGCAGTTAATGTCTACCTGTATGAACTCTGCGGCAGAACAGGTTCTGGGGAGCTGGGTTTTTTTTCACCACGCCAGTGGCTGCTCATGCGCGATGCATGCAGACTTCTGCGGCCATTTGAGGAGATCACCAAACTGGTCAGTCGCAGCCATGGCGCCATCAGTGACATGGTACCTTATGCCTTCTTTATGCAGCGTGCATTGCATCATGTCATTGATCAAGCTGTGGAGGAGCAGGAGCGGGAAGATGAGGAAGTCGCAATGCTGGATGAATTCCTAGGGGGGGCTACTCTGAGACAAGTGAACAACAGGAGTCTGAAGAGGAGTCAGAGGAGGATGGTTCCGGGGCGGATGAGGAGGAGCAAGAAGAGCATGCTTTAAACCTTTCTGGGATCCCTGTTGTTGTGCGTGGATGGGGAGAGGAGAATGAAGAGGACGACATTATCCTGGATGATGAGCAGGAGCCAGGCCACCACACCGCTTCCAGTTTAGTGCAAATGGGGGCTTTCGTGCTCCAGTGTTTTAATAGGGACCCCCGTATAAAAAGCATAAGGGTCAAGGACCAGTACTGGGTGGCAACGTACTTAGACCCCCGGTACAAACACAAAATGGCGGAAATGTTACCGCCGTCACAGAGGGCTGTCAGAATGGAACACTTCCAGACCTTGCTTCGAGAAATGCTGCATTCTGCTTTTGCGTGCGCTGGCAGAGGAGTAATTCCCACTCCCAGAGAAGGAGTTGCGGGTACCAATCCAACAGCGCCTGCAAGAAGAGGCCGGTTTGAAGATGTGTTGGTGACTTCGGATATGAGGTCATTATTTCAGCCGACCCATCGACAAGTGTCATCCGGATCCAGCATCAGGGAACGCCTAGACCGTCAGGTGTCCGACTACATCGGGTTAACGGCCGATGTGGACGCTCTGAGGAGTGATGAACCCCTGGACTACTGGATGGCAAGGCTTGACCTCTGGCCAGAGCTTGCCCAATTTGCAATCGAACTGTTGGCTTGCCCCTCGTCCAGTGTCCTGTCCGAAAAGACGTTCAGCGCAGCAGGGGGAATCGTGACCGATAAGCGTACTCTCCTAGCTCACAACAGTGTTAACTACTCACATTTCTAAAAATGAATGAGGCATTGATCTCGGAGGAATTCAACACATGTGACCAGTAGACCATGTATTTGTCTATAAACGATTTTTTTTATTCGAGCACACAGACCTTCTTTCTTCATTTGGCTCACTTCCTTGTCCAAAAAAAGTACACCGTACTATATGTCCGTACCCTCCTGTTTGAAGAGGTTGAGCGGTGTCATATTTCTTCTGGGGCTGCTTATTATGAGGGGCTCCCACCATCCCTGTGCTGTGCTGACTTCCTCCTGGAGCTGCTTATTATGAGGGGCTCCCACCATCCCGGTGCTGTGCTGACTTCCTCCTGGGGCTGTGCCTCTGCTGTGCATGTTATGAGGGGGCTCCAACCATCCCTGTGCTATGCTCATTATGAGGGGCTCCCACCATCCCTGTGCTATGCTGACTTCCTCCTGGGGCTGCTTACGGTGCCGGTGTCAGTGCTGTATATGACGGTGATGGTGTCAGTGCTGTATATGACGGTGCTGGTGTCAGTGCTGTATATGACGGTGCTGGTGTCAGTGCTGTATATGACGGTGCTGGTGTCAGTGCTGTATATGACGGTGCTGGTGTCAGTGCTGTATATGACGGTGCTGGTGTCAGTCCTGTATATGACGGTGCTGGTGTCAGTCCTGTATATCACGGTGCTGGTGTCAGTGCTGTATATCACGCTGCTGATGTCAGTGCTCTCTATCACGCTGCTGATGTCAGTGCTCTCTATCACGGTGCTGGTGCCAGATCTCTCTATCACGGTGCTGGTGTCAGATCACTCTATCACGGTGCCGGTGTCAGATCACTCTATCACGGTGCCGGTGTCAGATGACTCTATCACGGTGCCGGTGTCAGATGACTCTATCACGGTGCCGGTGTCAGATGACTCTATCACGGTGCCGGTGTCAGATGACTCTATCACGGTGCCGGTGTCAGATGACTCTATCACGGTGCCGGTGTCAGATGACTCTATCACGGTGCCGGTGTCATTGCTGTATGTCACGCTGCTGGTGATCATCTCCTGCACCCTCTTCTTTGCCTACCCTGACCTTCCCTCTCCGCCATTGCCTTCATGTGCTCCACAGTCCTGAATTGTCACAATTTCACATATAAAAAAAGAATGCTTGTAGTTGTCGATCCCAGATTCACCTCATACATGTGTTATGTCATTGGCCATGTGGTGGGACTATGTTTGCACAGCTAGTAATTATTTTGTGGCTGCAAATTTGACCTGTAGGTTTGCAAAGTTCGCCTCCCATTGAAGTCAATGGGGCCCGATGCGAACGCTACGGTTCGCGAACTATCGGGCGCGTTCGCGAAACGTCCCGTCGGAAGTTCGCCCATCGCTAGCTATATGCAATAACTTCTCACAAACAGCCTAGGCTCTTGTTTCTTAAGGTGCAGTATCTGTATTCCGTCAGTAGATGACAGCAAAGAATCAAAGGTTTGTGAATATGCCATAGCAAGTTTCAGAGCAAAATTGAGCAAATTAATTATGCAACATCTTAAACCAAATTCCACGGCAGCAAACATGGAAAAATACACCATTCCTTACATCTGGTGTCCCCTGCAGAGCCCCTCCTTACATCCAGTGTGCCTGCAGCGGAGTTTCCGCCACCATTACCGTACATTAGGTCACAAACAGACCAGCAGCGGGGGGTGGGCGGTGCTGCAGCTCACTTTCTATTGTCAGCCACCTGGCCGGCTCTGCCTCTTGTTCTTGGTCTTTGGTAAAATGGCCACAGACCACTAGTGGAGGCGGCGGGGAGCCTCGAAAAATCAGGATAAAAAAGAATTTTCAGGGACATTTCTCAGGAAACGCTAAAATTGGGAAAAGGGCCCAAATCCTGGAAATGTCCCAGGAAATTCAGGACAGTTGGTAAGTATGGGAATATAATGTCAGAGTACTATTGGCTTCTCTCCCAGTTGCTTAGAAACTAGCAGTAGGAAATTTTAAAGATAAAACCTAAAAGGATCACTTAGGCACATATGGAGGGCGACCTTTCCTAGCAAGCCAGTTTTGAGCAGCTTCTGGAGTGTTGAAGAAGTGGATCCTCGATCCATCAATCGCTCTTAGCCCTTGTACACACGATCGGACATTCTGCCAACCAAATCCGTTGGATTTTGTCCGACGGATTGTGTCCGAAACTGTTGAATACACACGGTCGGACCAAGTTGTAGGATTTTGCTGTTGCCAAGAACGCTGTGACGTAAGCCGTGTATGGCGGGACTAGAAAAGGGAGGTTCAGCACCACGTCCGGCACCCTTTGGGCTCCTTCTGCTGATCTCGTGTTAGTAGAATTCGGGGAGAGACGATTCGCGCTTTTCACATTAGTGATTCAGATCGCTACTGCGCTTCGTTTTCTGCTTGTCTTTGCGTATCTGATAATCAGTGCGTGCAGTCATTAAGTATTTGTTTCTCATTGTGGACTATATCTTGGTATAGCACTGCTTGCTTCTGCTATTCAGGTCGTTCTTTCAGGCCTTGCTGTTTATCGATGCTTTCTGGTGTCCGTTCTGATGAGCCGACCGTTTTCAAACCATGTTTCGTCTACGTACTCGTCGTACAGTTTGTGCTGTGCAGGGGCTTCGTGTTGGGGTTCTTACTTTGACACAAGCCCGATCCATGAACAGGGAGGGGAGGTGTTTGTGGACCAAGAATTGGTTGCACCAGCGTGACCAGTTCTCGCACATGCCTTTGCTTCGTGAGATCCGCGAGAATAATCCTGATCATTTCAGGAATTATCTCCAGATGACGGACCCCGTTTTTCACCGTCTGCTGGCTTTGCTGACCCCTTATATCACCAGGCAGGATACCTGCATGTGGCAAGCCATCACTCTGGAGCAGAGGCTCATCGCCACGTTGCACTACTTGGCGACAGGGAGAAGTCTTCAGGACCTCAAGTTCTCTACAGGCATCTCCCCCCAGGCTCTGGGGATCATTATTCCAGAGACCTGTTCTGCCATCATTCAGGTACTGCAGAAGGACTATATGAAGGTAAGTTTTATCCTTTAACATCACATTCTATGTATTTCATGATTGCTAATGTCTTGCATTTCTTTCCTCATTCCCTAATTACCATCATTGCAATATGCTCTAATTCATATGCTCTGCCCCTTTGTCCTCATGCATATTTTCCTCACTAACTTCCCCACCATGCTCTTCTTGGCCCATAAAACTATAGTCTAGTCACTTAACAATGTTTTTTGTCAGCTCCATAGTATTGCTTTCCCCTAAACACCCCCTAAAATGTCTACAAATGTGATGTGTGTGCTTCAATTCATGCAAAGTGACCTTTTTTTAATTTTTGGGGTTGTACCAAACTCATTAGGAACCCCCCTCCCCCCAACTGCTAGCTCAGCTGATAGCAATCCTCTATCTGATGACTTGACCAAACCCAATACACACTATACCTACCTTTTTTGATGCTCACATTTATGGACGAATTCACCAAAGCATGTAGTGTAAGGGCCTGCCTCAATACTTTCAAATGCAATTTTTTGTTTTTTAACACATTAATTTTCTTGCTATGTAATAGCAGAATGTCAAAATATGCTTCCATTTTAATTTCATTTTGTTATTATGACACTTCTTACCTGTCCCGTGGGGGCTGCCAATAGTGTAAGTAAGGAGGGGCTTCACAAAGTATCACACATTATTTAGGCATTCAGCTCTCAATCAAGTGGAGAGGGTTACCTGTCCTAAACACCCCCCCTCATTTTTTAGCAAGGGCCCATCATATGGGGGGGGGGTGATGACTCTCATAAGAGGACCTTATACTTTAGGCTTTAAATACTCAGTTCCCAAAATGTTATACTAATTTAGACCAAAAATGTGGGTGTCTAATCTGCTTGCAATGTTGATCATGTTGTCAAATTACTAATTTTTGTACTTGTTTTACTACACAGTGTCCTTCAACGCCACAGGAATGGCAGACTGTGGCCTCCCACTTTGCCATTTTTTTTTTAAGTTGTGCCTTTTTCACCAACAGTGCAAACCCAAGTTCAGAGCGAGATGAGGGGACAGTCTCTTCTTCAGATAATATTATGTTGTGGGTCTGCTACACACACACCTTCTTTTTGTAATTAATGTATGTAGTGCATTACTGACCAAAATCGTGCTCATTTTCAGCACCATGGCAGGAAAATGGCATGATTGTCCAAATTTACATCTCACTCTGGGTGTTTTTTACTAAAGGAACATCCACTATGCACTACAAGTGCACTGCAAAAGTACACCTGAAGCTGCACTTGGAGAGCAAAGTGGAGTTGCCTTTAGTAAATCACACTCCTTCTCAGCACAAACTCAAATTTAACTACAAATGCATTTTATGCGCAATGAAAAAAGGAAGCCACACATTGTTGATAATTAAACTTTTTAATACAAGCACATTCACATGTGCGTTTCGAAAAGGTTTTTACAACAAACCAAGAGATTGTGTGTATTCAAAACAGAGTTTATTCAGAATTTTGTTTCCTTGTTGTTTTTGTGTAAACAGGCATGTATTAAACCGTAAAATACTGAACACAGGAACTTACAAAGTTCAACTTTGAAAAGTGAAGACAATATCAGACCTGAGTATGTACAAACTGGGCTGATGTTGCCTTCATCACATGGGGCGTCACCCCTGAAAAATCCAAATTTGGAAGATGCACACAGTGTGTCAACATGTGCTATCTCACATCATGGTGGATCAATGTACATGCTTTGGGGCTGCAACCCCATTCATCTCAGACACTTTCCACAAAACGTACATTGATCCCCCATGATGGGAGCTAGCAAATGTTTACACACTCTGTGCATCTTCCAAATTTGGAATTTCGATAAATACAACATTTTGTTTTTAAAAGAGCAAAAATAAAACCCTATCTAGTTTTTGTTGTTTCACACTCTCCCCAAAACATCAATGATGTTCTTCATTAAATTTTTTACATCCTTGATGTTTTGTTGGATAATTTCCAAATCACGATTGCACCCCATTATCTCCCCGATCAAGATCTGGGCACTTTCACTGGTAAAACGGGAATCTTCTTCCACATCACCTACAAAACAAAGCAAAAAAACACCATGTAATAAAAATATGGTGATATACATTGCTGAGCTTACCGGAAGCTGTGTTCTCCGATACTCACCTGTTGTGGTGACAATTTGTCCAACCTCCACGATCTCTCCTTCCTCCTCCTCCTCCTGCTCCTCTGTTTGTGCTTTTGGAATTTGGCCTTCTTTGGGAGGGGTGTGGTCCCTGGTGTCCTCATACTTGCCGAGTCTTCTCTCCCCTATGAGAATGTAAACAAAGAATAATTAGCACACAGAGGGTAGAAATGGGAATCTGAAACATTGCTTGGAAGTGTTATACAATTGTGTTTTTGGGTCGAGTTACAAGGTGAGAACATTATTGGGTACACTTTGTTAAGCTGGAATACTTCCCTGCAGAATGATGTTTCTTACGAACGAATGAAACCATGAACTTGAAAGTGGCAATTTTAAAATGCACAACATGAAATCAAAGCACATGGAGCAGTATGCAAGCAAGAATAATCATATGAACACACGACAACTACTTACTTTTTTTAAGAACACGCTTGATCCTTAGGTACTGCTCGTGCTCCCTCAGTTTCAGGTCTGACCAGCGTTTTCTCAGTTGATCCTTGGATCGGTGTACCCCAAAATTCTTATGAAGACTCTTCACAACTTTATTCATGATCTTGGCCTTTCTGATATTTGGGTTTGGGTAAGGTCCATACTTCCCATCATAGTCGGTCCTGTTCAATATGTCGACCATCTCCAACATTTCTCCAAAAGACATATTTGAGGCCTTAAATCTTGTCTTCCTGGATCGGGACGTTTCAGGCTGTGGGCTTTCCTCACCCTCCTCGTTAGTGGAACTATTAGTGCGCACCTGCGTTCTCTCCGCCATGTGCTCTCCCCACTGCGCCAGAAGCGAAGGGGCGGGAAATAGTCTAGAAAGAACATGAGGGGCGGGTGGAGTTTCACGCATGCGCACTGTATATAAAACGCAACACGCGTGTATCGTCCGTACGATCTGGGAAGAGAGTGAGGCGCGGACGTGACTAATGTGCAAACGAAGGTAACATTTTTAACTTGGTGCTTCACTAGATTAGACTGCTTCTATATAGGCCGATGTTGGGACAAGATTAGGAGGGTTTTTAATGGCATTATTAGTATTTGACGGTTTGTCTTTTGTTGTGTCTTGCAGACAATATGGATCCATTCCAAAACCCAAATTTTATGGGGCTATTCCTAGAACTCTACAAGGAGATGCCCTGCCTGTGGCAGTTCCACAACAAATTTTATGCCGACATAACAAAGAGGAACGCAGCGCTGGAGAAACTGCTTTCTTTGGTGCGGATCATGGTCCCCACGGCAGACATGGCCTATCTGAATAGGAAAATTGGGGCCATGAGGATTACATATTTCAGGGAGAGAAAGAAGCACCTGGAGCCCTTGAGAGCAGGAGATACAGATGTCGTTTATTACCCCAGGATGGTTCTTTGACAGGCTGCATTTTCTGGTAGACCAGGGGGTACCCAGGCCACCACTCAGGCCACCACTCTCTAGTCTTCCTTCAAGGCATCCTTCACCCCAAGCTCAGGCTTCCAACGTCCAATCTGGGCCTTCCAGGCAGCAACATGTGGTGGGGCCCAGCTTGAGACAGGTATTGCATTGTTGAACATATTTCTTGTGTTACATTTAATGATGTTAACTAGATGTTCTTATTGATCAGTAAGTTGTGATTTCTCAAAATGGTTTAGATCTCAATAGACAGTAGTGACCAAAAATGATTGGGACGGGAAAGAAAAATGCTGGTCTCAGAATGATAGTCTGTTCTATTTGGTAACATTCAATTATCAAAAGCCAGGAGCACAAAATGGTGTGATTGATGAGCAAAAAACTAAAACTATGTCCCCTTTTCATACACAGGAAGACCTCAGCCGGGGAGAGGCTGTGGCAAGTGGCAGCCAGGAGGTCGACCAACGCCCTCCTTCTCCTCCTCCTGCCCCAACTACAGGATCCCAGCCACAGCCTCGAAGGATGCCTGATGGGAAGTGCCCAAGGAAGACGAGAGAGTGCCTGGGTTCAGTCTGGTCTGCCAGAAGATGCAGCCTCTTGAAGATCCACATCCTGGGGACATAAATGGCATCCGAATTTCCTGTTCTCTAGGACTTTGGGACCAGACTTCTCTCCCTGAGATATGTACTCCTCAGGCCACCAATTTTTTAGATTCTAATTTGTTCATGTCTGCCCTGGGGGCCAAAGGCTGCACCAAAGTAACAAGTTTCTGCAGCGCTGCGTTCCTATTTTTATTTTATATCGACCAAAATAAAGGTTTTTTCTTGTTTGATTAAATACTTGTGTAATGTGTTTTCCTTCCAAAAGACCAGTTTATTTGTGAGCAGGCAGGTACATTTCAAAAATACAAAGTGAAATGAATAACAAGGGGTACCAACACTAAACAACCTCCTGTAGATTAAAAAAGAAAAACCAAAGATAAAAAATAAAATAATGTTGTTGTGGTAAGTTTACACACAAAAAACACCCCAAAAAGGAGAAATTAGCAAACTGTCTTTAAAGGAGATTTTTAGGAATAAAAAAAGAATAAACAAAATCTAAAATTGTGTAGATGTGACGCAAACTAAAATTGTATTGCTGAAATGGTTAAAAAAAGAGTAAGGAAATACGTTTGGGAGAAGTGTGTGTGACTATAAGCATCAAAAGAAGTTTGTTCTTGCAGCATTGTAAAGAACAAGAAAATGCGCTTGATGAAAGAATTTTTAACATTGCAGCGTGACGAATGTGCTATATCGCTTACGAGCAGTAATTTTACCTGAACGAGCGCTTCCGTGTCGGAATTTGAATGTGAGCATGCGTGGCACCTTGTCCGTCGGAGTAGGCTACACATGATCGGAAAACAAAACAATATAAAGTTGGCGCACAAATGAATGGTCTCTTTAAGAGCGTTTGACTATCTCGTGGGATGTTTGTTTATTTAAATAAATGTCCTGTAGATAGTCTCAATGTGCGGCTGTTAACCCATTATGGACTTGGCAAAAAATGGATGCAGCAGAAAAAACGATCAAAAACAGCGCATCAAAGGGACTAATAGATTGATGTGAAAAAAACTTTAAAATGTCATTTATTAAATGTAAAAAATGAACACAGACATCTGATCCTGAGCTTTGACAAAGCGCAGGAGCGCGAAACATGTAAGCAGGAGAGTCGGCATAGCAACCTTCCCCTTCACAGCCTTCCACGTGACAAGCCTCTCATGTGATCCACAGCCGCTCGGACAAGCGGCACTGCAAGCAGTGCAGCGTTCTCCAAGCTGCCTATGTGTACAGCTGATATCATCTGGTGACTAAGCTTGATCCTTACCACCTAGCGTGCAGCATTACACCTCTGCCTCCAAGCCGAACGCTTCAGATGGAGCTGAAATAAGCGCCTCCCCCTCGGTCATCAGACTGGGCTCGTCAGCTCTGCAGCCCATTGAACGCCTGTGAAGTGGGTGTCCCTGGGAACGTTGTTCCATTCGTTTACACTGACTTTTTGGGTTCTTTCAGATGATTGATTGCATTCATTAGGCATTCGAAAGCTGTGCACATTGGTCTTTGGTGTTGACCTTTCCAAAGTTATAATTGAGAGATCTGAGGAGCTTTTCATTATCAAACATCTGTCCGTTTTATGATTGGTGTTTTTTATGTGTTTGAGATCCTGCAGGGATCAGATGTCTGTGTTCATTTTTTACATTTAATAAATGACATTTTAAAGTTTTTTTCACATCAATCTATTAGTCCCTTTGATACACATGATCGGAGTATGTCCGATCGGACCAGTTTGTCAGAAAATATTTCCAGCAAGTTGGAAAACTTGGTCCGACGGATATTCAGACGGAATCAGTCCGCTGGATACCACACATAGTCGGATTATCCGACAACGCGGCCCGATAGGACACATTCCGTCGGATTCTCCGATCGTGTGTACAAGGGCTTAGATGAGCTGGATAGGCCATAGAGTACACAAACCCAGATTTCCTCATCTTCCTCTTGACCTTAGTAAAGGTGGCTCTCTGTTTCTGTAATTCCACAAAAAAGATCAGGGAATATAGATACTGTCACATTTTCAGAGCGTGTTTGATCTTTTTGCCTGGCCTTTTGCAGGATCTTGGTCCTTACAATTAAACATTATTGCAAGTTGGGGCCTTGAAGCAGCACCAGGAAATTGAGGCTGTGCAGGCATCCTATGAGGCATAACTAGAACCTTCAGGGCCCTAATACAAGAAACCATGAAGGGCCCCCGCCAGGGGTGTTGCTGGATCTACAAAAGATCTTGGGCTAGAGCCCATAGGAGAGGTAAAGAAAGTCATACACATGTATATAATATACGTGTGTGTGTGTGTGTGTGTGTGTGTGTACGTATATATATGTGTATATATGTGTGTGTATATATGTATGTGTGTATGTGTGTGTGTGTGTGTGTGTGTTTATATAATCTCTCTCTCATTACATATCGGATCCCCCATTTATATCAGGGTCCTTAAATAAGGGTCCCCAGAGCCCCCTTCATTACATCCGGGCCCCCAGAGAGCCTCCCCTTACATCAGGGTCCCCAGAGAGTCTCCCCTTACATCAGGGTCCCCAGAGAGTCTCCCCTTACATCAGGGTCCCCAGAGAGCCTCCCCTTACATCAAGGTCCCCAGAGAGCCTCCCTACTTACATTAGGGTCCCCAGATCCCCCCTTATTACATCAGGGTCCCCAGAGAGCCTCCTTACTCACATCAGGGGCCCCAGAGAGCCTCCCCTTACATCAGGGGCCCCAGAGAGCCTCCCCTTACATCAGGGTCCCCAGAGAGCCTCCCCTTACATCAGGGTCCCCAGAGAGCCTCCCCTTACATCAGGGTCCCCAGAGAGCCTCCCCTTACATCAGGGTCCCCAGAGAGCCTCCCTTTACCTCAGGTTCCCCAGAGAGCCTCCCCTTACATCAGGTTCCCCAGAGAGCCTCCCTACTTGCATCAAGGTCCCCAGATCCCCCCTTATTACATCAGGGTCCCCAGAGAGCCTCCCTACTTACATCAGGGTCCCCAGAGAGCCTCCCTACTTGCATCAGGGTCCCCAGAGAGCCTCCCTACTTACATCAGGGTCCCCAGAGAGCCTCCCTACTTACATCAGGGTCCCCAGAGAGCCTCCCTACTTACATCAGGGTCCCCAGAGAGCCTCCCTACTTACATCAGGGTCCCCAGAGAGCCTCCCTACTTACATCAGGGTCCCCAGAGAGCCTCCCTACTTACATCAGGGTCCCCAGAGAGCCTCCCTACTTACACCAGGGTCCCCAGAGAGCCTCTCTACTTACATCAGGGTCCCCAGAGAGCCTCTCTACTTACATCAGGGTCCCCAGAGAGCCTCCCTACTTACATCAGGGTCCCCAGAGAGCCTCCCTACTTACATCAGGGTCCCCAGAGAGCCTCCCTACTTACATCAGGTTCCCCAGAGAGCCTCCCCTTACATCAGGGTCCCCAGAGAGTTTCCCCTTACATCAGGGTCCCCAGAGAGTTTCCCCTTGCATCAGGGTCCCCAGAGAGTTCCCCCTTACATCAGGGTCCCCAGAGAGTTCCCCCTTACATCAGGGTCCCCAGAGAGTTCCCCCTTACATCAGGGTCCCCAGAGAGTTCCCCCTTACATCAGGGTCCCCAGAGAGTTCCCCCTTACATCAGGGTCCCCAGAGAGTTCCCCCTTACATCAGGGTCCCCAGAGAGTTCCCCCTTACATCAGGGTCCCCAGAGAGTTCCCCCTTACATCAGGGTCCCCAGAGAGTTCCCCCTTACATCAGGGTCCCCAGAGAGTTCCCCCTTACATCAGGGTCCCCAGAGAGTTCCCCCTTACATCAGGGTCCCCAGAGAGTTCCCCCTTCTTACATCAGGGTCCCCAGAGAGTTCCCCCTTCTTACATCAGGGTCCCCAGAGAGTTCCCCCTTCTTACATCAGGGTCCCCAGAGAGCCTCCCTACTTACATCAGGGTCCCCAGAGAGCCTCCCTACTTACATCAGGGTCCCCAGAGAGCCTCCCTACTTACATCAGGGTCCCCAGAGAGCCTCCCTACTTACATCAGGGTCCCCAGAGAGCCTCCCTACTTACATCAGGGTCCCCAGAGAGCCTCCCTACTTACATCAGGGTCCCCAGAGAGCCTCCCTACTTACATCAGGGTCCCCAGAGAGTTTCCCCTTACATCAGGGTCCCCAGAGAGTTTCCCCTTACATCAGGGTCCCCAGAGAGCCTCCCTACTTACATCAGGGTCCCCAGAGAGCCTCTCTACTTACATCAGGGTCCCCAGAGAGCCTCCCTTACAGACGAGAAGTGGCGGCATCGGTTGAATCCACAAACGTTTAGTAATTGGTTTCAAACATTCACCATTTTGGCTAGTGTCATTGGCAAAAAAGCACTGGAGAATTGCTCGCAATTGTTTTGCTATCTGGACTCCATTGGCGAGGCCCAGAGGGTGTACGGTGGTGTGCCTTGGCTGCGATATGATGAACAATTCCGTCAGCGCAAAGCAATATGCCCTTCTCTGCGTTGGGACCATAAGGACATCAGTTTGTGGATGAAACGAATGTCCTCTCCACGAGCGATAACAATGTTTTTTCAAATGGGGGCCAGGAGTCCAAACACCCCTGGACAGCCAGCTGGAAAAAAAGCACGGTCAGTGCTGGCAATTCAACAAGGGTTCTTGTAGGTCCGTTACAAACATGAATGCTTACACTGCGGGGGGGGCTCACTCCTTGTCATTTTGAGGCCAGGAAATCTCTTAGCCCTTGTACACACGGTCGGACATTCCGACGGAAGGTGTCCGATCGGGCCGTGTTGTCGGATAATCCGACTGTGTGTGGTCTCCATTGGACTGTTTCCTGTCGGAGTATCCTACGGACCAAGTTTTCCAACTTGTCTATAAAATTTTCTGACAACATGCTCCGATCGGACATACTCACAATCAAATTCGGACACGGAAGCGCTCGCTCAGGTAAAACTACCGCTCGTAATCGATATAGCACATTCGTCACGCTGATGTTAAAAATTCTTTCATAAAGCGCATTCACTTGTTCTTTACAATGCTGCAAGAATGAACTTCTTTTGATGCTCATAGTCACACACACTTCTCCCGAACGTATTTCTTGAATCTTTTTACTCATTTCAGCAATACAATATTTTAAATCGTCACATCTACACAATCTTCTTTTTTTTTCTTGGAATTTTGGGGTTTGTTTTTTTTCATCAACATCTCCTTTTTTGACAGTTTGCTCATCTTTGCATTTTTTGGGGTGTGTTTTGGGTTTCAACTTACCACAACACCATTATTATCTTTTTGGAATTTTGTTTTTCTTTTTTAATCTACAGGAGGTTGTTTAGTGTTGGTGCCCCTTGTTATTCATTTCACTTTGTATTTTTGAAATGTACCTGCCTGCTCACAAATAAACTCTCCTTTTTTGAAGTAAAACACATATGCAAGTATTTCTTCAAACAAAAAAACACTTTATTTAGGTGTCAAACAACTAAAGAGGGAGGCAGTGCTGGAGAAACTTGTCAATTTGTGAAGCCTTTGGCCCCCGGGGCAGACATGAACTAACTAGAAAATGCTAAATTGGTGGCCTGAGGAGTACATATCTCAGGGAGAGAAGTCTGGTCCCGAAGTTCTAGAGATCAGGAAGAGCAGATGACATCTATGTCCCCAGGATGTGGTTCTACGAGAGGCTGCATCTTCTGTGAGACCAGACTGAACCCAGGCCATCACTCTCTAGTCTTCCTTAGGCACTTCCCACCAGGCATCCTTCCAGGCTATGGCTGGGCTCCTGTAGTTGTGGCAGGAGGAGGGGAAGGAGGGTGATGGTCGACCTCCCGGCTGCCACTTGCCACAGCCTCCCCCCGGTTGAGGTCTTCCTGTGTATGAAAATGGGACATAGTTTTAGTTTTTTGCTCATCAATCGTACCATGTTGTGCTCATGACTGTTGCAAATTGAATGTTACCAAATAGAACAGACTATCATTCTGACCCCAGCCTTTTTCATTCTTGGCCCAAACATTTTTGCTCACTACTGTCTATTGCGATGTAAACCACTTTGTTAAATCACAACTTACTGATCAATAATAACATCTAGTTAACATCATTAAATGTACAACAAGAAATATGTTCAACAATGCTATACCTGTCTCAAGCTGGGTCCCTCCACATGTTGCTGCCTGGAAGGCTCAGGTTGGACATCGGAAGCCTCAGCTGGGGGTGAAGGAAGCCTTGAAGGAAGACTGGAGAGTGGTGGCGTGGGTTCCCCCTGGTCTGCCATAAAATGAAGCCTCTCGTAGTACAACATCCTGGGGTAATAAATGTCATCTGGATCTCTTGATCTCAGGGAATTCTGGTGCTTCTTTCGTTCCCTGAGATATATACACCTCAGGGCACCAACTTTGCCCTTCACATAGGTCATGTCTGCGTGGGGACCATGATCTTCACCAAAGCAAGAAGTTTCTCCAGCGCTGCCTTCCTCTTTCTTTGGTCATTATAAAATGGGTTGTTCTTCTGCCACATAAATTGGGAGTTCTTGAAGGGATCCATCTTGTCTGCAAAATACTAATAATGCCATGCTAAACCCTCCTAATCTTGTCCCAACATAGGCCTAGATAGAAGCAGTCTAGTCTAGTGATGTATATTATGCCCCTGGGCAGAGTTTTTTTTTTGTAGATGGCTGTCGGCCACCATGGCTGGGGTCACTTCACCCAGGCATTTTATCAGACTGAATAGGGAGCATGGGGATGACCTGTAGGTTTGGCAGGCATTTCTGGATGAGTTCAATGGGCAGTCCATCTGGATGGAGGGGCCGGTCAGCAACTATGATTTGGAACTCTTTATGGATGCGGCTGGTTATACTGGGTATGGGGGTGGGTGGAGTGCGGAGCGTTGGCCCAAAGAATGGCAGGAGGTGAGTTACTTAAAGAATTTGGTGCTGCTGGAACTTTTTCCAGTTTTGGTTGCCTTTGCGCTTTGGGGGAAGTCCTATACAACAAGAAGGTACGGTTGCATTGTGACAACGTGGGGGGTAGTGCAGGTTCTTAACTCGCTGTCAGGATACTCCCCTCCGGTCATACATTTGTTGCAATACTTGGTTTTGTGTTGTTTACGGCAAAACGTTTTCTTATATGCTGTGCATATTCCTGGAGTGGAGAATACGGTGGCTGATGCTCTTTCCCGTTTTAAGTTGGACAGGTTCCGGGAGTTGGCACCGGGTGCAGAGCAGCACGGAACCCCTTGTCCTCCTTATCTATGGCGGGTTGCATTGGAATCGCCTCTGTTCTGATTCAAAACTCCTTAAGTGAATCGACATGGTAATTCTGAAATATAGTATCTATTTGGGACTTTATATGAGGTAAAGACCATTTAGGTCATATAGCTCCATCCCTGTCTATTAAGACTTTCATAAGGGGAAGGGGACAAGGGAAAGGGGCTGGTCCCCTAATACTTACAAACTGGTCTGCTGTGTGTACAAGGCATGGCTTTAAACGCTGGACAATCGGAAACCCACCGGCATTGTCCGGAACGGGAACTGAGGGGGCGTGTATAGAAAAGGCGACCCAAACACAAAACCCTGCCAAGGAGGGACACACTCCCTGGGGTAACAATGCTGTGTAAAACAATGGGAATAAGTGAAACCGTTGTCTAATTCTAAAAATATATAACTAGTGGGAATGATAAGAATAATAATCTAAAGATACCACAATAAACTATGTCTCATGATGGTGACAAATAATAGAAATTAGATATTGGGTATGCAGGTATGATATGGTTTAATAGCCAAGCATATAAAGTAAAAACATAAGAAGGGGTGATAATATAGCATCAAAGAATAAGAAGGGAAGTGAATTAGTTGATAGAACCAGCCATAATGATGATACCTCAAATAGGGAATGAAAAGCTCCAATTCCATAGAACGCAATGTGTGTACAGGGCTGTGGCCAGGGCGAGAGGCAAACAAAGACAGGTCTATATATACAGGTACAGCCATACCACACCCCCAATGTCACGCAGCGTGCAAGAAGAGGAGGGGTGCGCCGTCACCCAGGCAACAAATAATGCCCGGTGTTAGGCGTTTAGCCTCCTCACATCACGCAGAATGGATTCAGACAGCACATGCACTAGTGCTCTAACTAGAACACACACATGAACGGGTCTGCGTGACGTCGACGTGCAGTGCACAACACTCGCCCGCCCCAGCATAGACGAGGGGGGGTGGTTTCTTACCAGCAGTGCACGTTGCAGTTCCCAGGCAGGAACAAAACCTGGATGGGTCACCAGTCCAGCGCGACCAGCCTTAAACAACACAGTCATAAATGACCATAACGTCTGTAGGAAAGGGCAAGCCAATGTACCCCAGATTGAAATCATGTTTATACTACATGTTGGCGGAGAAAAGGAGATAAAAACCAATAAAGAAAACATTAAAAATAACATCAACACTGCAATTCAATGTGACAAATGTGTAGGTGATAGATAATATAATAGGGCTGCATGCTTCCATCCCTGAATTAATATTGAAAAATATAGTATCTATTTGAGACTTTATATGAGGTAAAGACCATTTAGGTCATATAGCTCCATCCCTGTCTATTGAGACTGTCATAAGGGGAAGGGGTCAAGGGAAAGGTTGGGACTTTGTATGAAGCATGTAGTCTCCAGGGGCAACCAACTATCAATAGTAGAATTTTTTAGAAAAAAATACATTGAGACCATATTCCATAAAAAAACATAAATAAGTGATAGTGGTACTGTAACCTCTGGAAAGAGTCTAAAAATGCCTATATATATATATATATATATATATATATATATATATATATATAGTTATATAGTACACCATCCCAGGGAGAACCTACTATCAATAATAGTGATATAATTCTAATTATTGGAATACAGTAAACATTATAAAAAATAACAATAAACAATAAAAAACAATTTTTAATAGTGGTAGCATAGCCCCTAAATTCTTCCATGTACACGTACACATCAATCATTTACATATCAAACAGTATTTACAATAACGGGAAAAATCTATTAATTTGCTAATCCGCCATATATTTCTAGGAAAAGGGCTCTAGGTATGGTATCTCCATCTTATATCAAGATTAAATATAAAAAAAATATATAGTATATAAATCCAGACACAGCTTCGAATAACTCATATAAGTCAGAACACGGCTTCAATTAGTTTGACGCGTTTCGTGGTTTGATGGTACCACTCATCAGGAGCAAGCATGTGACGACATCTGGAATGAAATACGGTTTTCCAAATATTGACATGTAGTAGAAAAGATGATAAACAACTTTAAAAGGAGGGGCTGGTCCCCTAATAATACTTACAAACTGGTCTGCTGTGTGTACAAGGCATGGCTTTAAACGCGGGACAATCGGAAACCCACCGCCATTGTCCGGCATGGAGTGTGTCCTTCCTTGGCAGGGTTTGTGTTCGGGTCGCCTTTTCTATATACGCCCCCTCAGTTCCCGTGCCGGACAATGCCGGTGGGTTTCCGATTGTCCAGCGTTTAAAGCCATGCCTTGTACACACAGCAGACCAGTTTGTAAGTATTATTATGGGACCAGCCCCTCCCCTTAAAGTTGTTTATCATCTTTTCTACTACATGTCAATATTTGTAAAACACGTATTTCATTCCAGATGTCATCACATGCTTGCTCCTGATGAGTGGTACCATCAAACCACGAAACGCGTCAAGCTAATTGAAGCCGTGTTTGGACTTATATGAGTTATTTGAAGCTGTGTCTGGATTTATATACTATATATTTTTTATATTTAATCTTGATATAAGATGGAGATACCATACCTAGAGCCTTTTTCCTAGAAATATATGGAGGATTAGCGAGTTAATAGATTTTTCCCATTATTGTAAATACTGTTTGATATGTATATTATATAATTATGCCTAGGCATTTTTTAGACTCTTTCCAGAGGTTATAGTACCACTATCACTTATTTATGTTATTTTATGGAATATGGTCTCAATGTATTTTTTTCTAAAAAAAATCTACTATTGATAGTTGGTTGCCCCTGGAGACTACATGCTTCATACAAAGTCCCAACCTTTCCCTTGTCCCCTTCCCCTTATGACAGTCTTAATAGACATGGTTTCTATTCTAAGGTCTGGAGGTTTTTACTCAGCAGTCAGGCTGTGGGGTGATAGTGGGGAGAAGAGCCAGTTACTTATATACTTTATATGCAAGTGTTTTGCAGAAGGGATATCCACTTCAGACATGCAAAGAAAATTGGCTGGCATGGCTTTCTGGTTCAAAATGCAAGGCATGCCTGATTTTACCATGGACTTTTTGGTAAAAAAAGCATTGAGAGGTTATAGAAGGGGCGCTCGGTGGCCGGACGGCTGCCGGCCTATCACTTTTGCTATTTTGCATGCTTTGTTTCTACAGACAGCTACAGTTTGTTCATTGGAGTTTCAGATGGTACTATTCCGGGCGGCATTTGCGTTGGCTTTTTATGGAGCCCTCAGAGTGGGGGAACTGGTTAGCCCTTCCAAGGTGGCCCACAAAGACTGCTCGCTGTGCGTTCTTTTGTGCTCGAGCGCAGACTGAGGGACATGGCGGCGTGGACCGAAGCCGCCTCCCCTGCTCTCTGTTTACATCCACAGAGGAGGAGGAGCCTGCACTTGAAACCTCGAGGGACACACACCGCTGTGTGTATGTGGAGACTGTCAGCGCTCTTCTTAAGTATGTAAGGGGAGGGGCGCCTATACTGCTGGGGAGTCTGTACTACTGAGGGGGGGTCTGTACTACTGAGGGGGGGGGTCTGTACTACTGAGGGGGGGGGTCTGTACTACTGAGGGGGGGTCTGTACTACTGAGAGGGTCTGCACTACTGAGGAGGGTCTGCCCTGAGAGAGGGGTCTGCACTACTGAGGGGGGGGGGGTCTGCACTACTGAGGGGGAGTCTGCACTACTGAGGGGGGTCTGTAATGCTGGGGGTGTCTGCACTGGGGGGTGTCTGTACTGGTGGGGGGTCCTGCACTGAGGAGGGTCTGTAATGGGGGGTGTATGTACTAAGGGGGTGTCTGCATTGCTGGGGGGTGTCTGTACTTATGGGTGTCTGCACTGAGGTGGGGGTGTCTGTACTGATGGGGGGTCTGCACTTGGGTTTGGGGGCTGTAATGGGGGTGTCTGTATTAAGGGGGGTGTCTGTACTAAGGGGTGTGTCTGCACTGTTGGGGGGTGTCTGTACTGATTGGGGTCTGCACTGAGGTAGGGGGTGTCTTCACTGATGGGGGTCTGCACTTGGGTGGGGAGTCTGTACTGATAGGGGGTGTCTGTACTGCTGGGGAGCGGTCTGCACTGAGGTGGGGGGTGTCTGTACTGATGGGGGATCTGCACTGAGGAGGGGTCTGTAATGCTGGGGGGTCAGCACTGGGGGGTGTCTGTACTAAGGGGGTGTCTGCAATGCTTGGGGGGTCTCTACTACTGAGGGGGGTGTCTGCCCTGAGGGGGGTGTCTGCAATGCTGGGGTGTCTGCACTGAGGTGGGGGGGTGTCTGTACTGATGGGGGTCTGCATTTGGGTGGGGGGTCTGTACTGATAGGGGGTGTCTGTACTTCCGGGGGGGTGTCTGTACTGATGGGGGGTCTGCACTGACGGGGGTGTCTGCAATGCTGGGGGGTCTGCAGTGAGGTGGGGGTGTCTGTACTGATGGGGGTCTGCACTTGGGCAGGGGGATCAATACTGAGGGGGGTCAATACTGAGGGGGGTCTGTAATGGGGGTGTCTGTACTAAGGGGTGTGCCTACACTGCTGGGGTATGTCTGTACTGAGGTGGGGGGTCTTTACTGATGGGGTCTGCACTTGGGTGGGGGGTCTATACTGATAGGGGGTTTCTGTACTGAGGGAGGTGTCTGTACTGCTGGGGGACGGTCTGCACTGAGGTGGGGGGTGTCTGTACTGATGGGGAGGTCTGCACTGAGGGGGGTCTGTAATGCTGGAGGGGTCTCCACTGGGGGGTGTCTGTACTAAGGGAGGTGTCTACACTGCTTAGGGGGTCTGTACTACTGAAAGGGGTCTGCACTGAGGGGGTTGTCTGCACTGAGGGGGGTGTCTGCAATGCTGGGGGGTCTGCACTGGGAGGTGTCTGTACTGAGGGGGATGGTCTGCACTGGAGGGTGTCTGGACTGCTGAGGGGGTCCTGTACTGAGGGGGGTGTCTGCCCTGAGGGGGGTGTCTGCCCTGAGGGGGGTGTCTGCAATGCTGGAGGGTCTGCATTGGGAGGTGTCTGTACTGAGGAGGGTGGTCTGCACTGGGGAGGGTGTCTGTACTGCTGGGAGGGTCCTGCACTGAGGGGGGTGTCTGCACTGAGGGCGGTCTGTAATGCTGGGGGGGGGCTGTAGTAAAGGGAGAGGTCTGCACTGGGGTGGTGTCTGTACTGCTGGGGGTCTGCACTGAGGTAGGGGGCGTCTGTACTGATGAGGGTATGCATGTGTGTCCTTCAGGGCTGCATACAGTATACTGCATACTTTGTTGTTCGAAAATAATATAAGCTGTTGCCTGGGTACTGTGCTACATGAGTGTGGTAATCTGTTGTTCAATGGCATTAGTTCATTTTTTGGTGGGGGGGTTGTTTGAGGGGGGGGGGGGGCATACAACATTTTGCTATGGGGCCCTGTGATTTCTAGTTACATCCCTGGTGATCAGGCTTTTTATCTGCTGTTCAAAGATGGATCAAGCCGGCAGGGGGCTCACATTGAGTTGTGCCAAATACAGGGTTCCTTCACATGCCCTGTGAAGATGGTGATGGCTTACTTACGGCTTCGCCCAGCAGTGGCTGGTTCTTTTCTGATCCATTCTGATGGTTTGGCTTTATTTAAGTTTCAATTTATTTCGATACTGCGGCACTGCCTTTCGGCTGCCGGTGTCGAGGCCGCAAAACTTTTCATCGCATTCATTTAGGATTGGGGAAGCCACTGAGGCTGTGCCGTGGGGTCTTGACAGCGCAGTAGTTAAGCGTATTGGTAGGTGGGAATCTGACAGATTCAAAATTTATGTCCACCCCCATTTGATTTAATACTGGTTGGTTGTTTTTTTTTTTTTTTAACTGAAAAAAGGGGAAGGTGGGGGTTGTGTGCCCTTTTTTGTGTTGTGTTTATTTCCAAGAGTAGTAGTGGTGATAAGTTGGCGATGGGATTCACTTTTTATTTCAGATCATACTTGCCTCGCTTGGATCCTGGGCCATTCTTTTGTTCATTGGGTGACAAAGAGGGCTAATGTCAGGTCTAATGGCCGACAATTGGGTTTCCCACGAACAGAAGTCAGCATCCGGTGGATTGGTATTCCAGGGATGTTATGGAGCAGGGTTGTGCCGGAGTTTAACAGGATCCCCAGATGGGATAGGCCCACATATGTTTTGGTCATACATGCAGGGGGTAATGACCTGGGGGGTTACATCCACTAGGCATCTCATAAAATTTGGGGCGGCACAGTGGTGTAGTGGTTAGCACTCTCACCTAGCAGTAAGAAGGATCACTGGTTCGAATCCCAACCACGAATGAGGGTCTTGTTGTCAGGCATAAGGAGCTTGAGTTCAAGACATGGAGATATCACCGTGAGGATGGAGTTCACCATAATGAGGTGGGTATGGATAAACATAAACACCTTCATTTACAAATTGCATTTTGTGTTTACTTGTGTTGTCCTTGACTATTGTTTAAATTGATTTGATGTTCCGAAACACTTAAGTGTGACAAACATGCAAAGGAACAGGAAATGAGGAAGGGGCAAACACTTTTTCACACCACTGTAGTTGGATACTCCAAATTGAACTGTTCACACCGAGAACTCTCACTTCCTTTCTAGTGAAACTTGGCTGATGTCCTTGTAAAAGGCAGATAAAGACTTCTTCATAGCAGCAGCACACTGATTGCAGAATTGAGCAATATTACTTAGTAAAGTAGTTTACAGTCCTGGACTAAGCTCTAAGAACACTAGCCAGTGTTCTCTTCATGTGTGGAACTTCAGCTGACTTAACCACTTCCCGACCAGCGCACGACGATGTACGTCGACAGAATGGCACGGGCAGGCATATTGGCGTACAGGTACGTCCAATATTCGATGCCGCCCTGCCATCGGGAGCGCGCCGGCGGCGGCGCGCTCCCGCGCTGGTCGGGACCCCCGTGAGTCCGGTCGCGGGACCCGCGGACTCGATCGCCGCGGGCATCCCCGCGATCGTCTCACGGAGCGGCCGAATAGAGCAAATGCTGTGTAAACAACATTTGTCTATTCTGCCTAGCAACTAGTGACGCTGATCTCTGCTCCATGTGATTGGAGCAGAGATCAGTGTACACTAAATGAAAGCCCAACCCCCCCACAGTTTGTAACACTCCCCTAGGAACACTTAACCCCTACACTGCCACCCACTGGTTAACCCTTTCACTGCCAGTGTCATTTACACAGGAATCACTGCATTTATATAGCAGTGATTACTGTATAAATGATAATAGTCCCAAAAATGTGTCAAAAATGTCCGATGGGTCCCCCACAATGTCGCAGTCACAATAAAAATCGCTGATCGCCGCCATTACTAGTAAAAAAAAAAAGAATAAAAAATTATTAATAAAAATGCTATAACACTATCCCTATTTTGTAAACGCTATAACTTTTGCGCAAACCAATCAATAATCACTTATTCCGATTTTTTTTTACCAAAAATATATAGAAGAATACGTATCGGCCTAAACTGAGGGAAAAAAATGTTTTTTTATATATTTTTGGGGGATATTTATTATAACAAAAAGTAAAAAATAATGCGTTTTTTTCAAAATTGTCGCTCTATTTTTGTTTATAGCGCAAAAAATAAAAACCGCAGGGGTGATCAAATACCACCAAAAGAAAGCTCTATTTGTGGGAAAAAAATGACGTCAATTTTGTTTGGGAGCCACGTCGCACCACCGCGCAATTGTCAGTTAAAGCGACGCAGTGCCGAATAGCAAAAAGTGGTCTGGTCTTTGACCAGCAAATTGGTCCGGTCTGAAAGTGGTTAAAATAGTAGTCCAGCCTGAGCTTGTTTGGCTGCGCTTCTCCTATGGGTCAAAGGAGTGCAATTCATTTTGCACTGTTGTGACCTGTTTTAAGCAGAGAGCGGACTGAAGTTGACACAGACCAGTCCAGGCACTGCATCATCCCAACTTTGGGAGTCTGGATCCACCAGGAGCCTGAACTGATGGCTGTCTCAGCCTCTTAGCAAGCCAATGAGAAGGCTGCTCCCCACCCCTCCACAGCTCAGCACTCCAGTGAGCATGAAGGAGCAGAGAGGAGAGCCGCTGACTCTCCTCTTCGGAGGCTCTCATCATCATCAGCAGCTCTCTGTTTGGGGAGCTGAGAGAACCAAGCCAACATGATATTCGATTGCTCGGTTCTCAGAGAAGAGGTGCCGGGGACCGATGCTGCACCCACCTAGGGTAAGCATGTTTCTGCAATAACCCACAAACACTTCTCTTTTAAAGCACAAATGGGGGGTAACTGTCTAAGGCTCCTTAGGGTGTCTGTACTCACAAAGCCCCTGAAGCACCACCAGCAGCCTTCTCTCTCCGTGACACCAGACCAGATGCAATGTAGACTCTCCCTTTGTCAGCTATGGTAGAACCTGGGTCAGCCATACAGCCTTCAGGCTCTCAGGTCACCCACCTGAGGCAACATGGCAGCAAGCGTCTGGAGAAGCAACACCTTTCTCCCCAGCCTGGTGCAATCCTCTGCTAGGGGAGACCAAGAGCCCATATTCTCCTCCAACATAAATATAGGCACCCAGCATGCCCAGGGGCATCTCTCCTAATTGGCTGGGGTTGTATGGATATTCATTCTCCCATGTACATGGTTTCTGCCTACTATCCAGCACTTTCCATAGCTGCTAGGACAGTGTAAAACTTCAAGACAGCATGAGCAGCACCAGAGTGCACTGACCAGACTACACTAGCTGATCACTGTTCCCTGCGAAGCAGACAGGAAATAACTTTACCTAGCCGTTTGTTAAACCCGGGAAACCAAAAACTAGAATACACTAATCCTAGCACCTACCTAGGAGGGTGCTACACTTGGCATCTCTATACTTAGAAGGAGTAGATAAATGTGTTTTGGGGTGTAATTGTAAGTATGCAAATGCAGTAAGTGAGAACTTAATTGCGTCCATCAACTATGTGAAATAAAATCAAATTTAATTTACATTCTTTATTTTCTAAAAAATTGTTGAAAAAACTTCACTTCACAACTTCAAAAAACTCACCTTACCTTTTACTAAGTACCTTTGACTGTCTACATTCCAAAAATGTGTAATTCTGAGGCTGTTTGTACTGTCTTGGCACTTTAGGACCTCAAGAAATGCAATCAAACATCAGGATTGGTATTTTAACATTCATATACTGGAGTGTACACCATAATTTGCAGTTGAGATAACTTTTTACCAAGGAAATGTAGCAGAATACATTTTAGAAACTTTTAGGATTATTTACTTGCAAAGTTTCATAGCAGAAACGTACGTTTTTTTTTTTTTTTCTCCATTTTTTATTTTCACAAACAAAACAAAAACCAAGAGGTGATTCAATACTAGAAAGTTCTCTCAAAAAAGGTAAAAAAAAAATGAATTTGGGTACAGTGTTGCATGGCCAAGTAATCATCAAAGTATGACAGTTCTGAAAACTTAAAAATGGCCTGGATAGGAAGGAGGGTTAACATGCCAGTTTTCAAGTGAGTTAAAGCGGTTGTATACCCGCTGAATTGTTTATTTTTTTTCCTCACTTGCAAAGCAAAAGGCATAATGAGCTAGTATGCACCACATACTAGCTCATTATGAAATACTTAACTTAGAACGAGGCCCTGATATTTGTCCCGATCCACGCCGAGGGAGCTGACATGTTCCCTAGGCATTTCTTCCGGGGTATCGTTACTCCTGCGCAATGCGCACGGGAGATTTCTCTCCGGCAGGGTCCGGCGTCTGCCGGGCTTCCAGCCGGGAATCCCCTGTGCGCATGCGCCGCTGCAGTCAGCGGTGCAGTGCGAGTGAAATATCTCCTAAACCATACAGGTTTAGGATATATTTTTTTACCTACAGGTAAGCCTTATTATAGGCTTTCCTGTAGGTAAAAGTCCCCAATTTGGCTATACAACCACTTTAATGATGTGTGTGTAATTCCTAGCAATGCAGCCAGTGGCGGCTGGTGCTCAAAACAAACTGAAAAATACTCAACCCTCCTCCCCTTCAATTACAGCCTCACTGTGTCCATCAAATGCAGCCATTGTTCCCATCAAATACAGCCACTGTGCCCATCAAACGCAGCTACTCGTGCCCATCATTTGCAGCCACTTGTGCCCATCATATGTAGCCACTGTGCCTCATCATATGCATCCACTTGTGCCCATCATATGCTGCCACTGTTCCCCATCATATGCAACCACTTGTGCCCATCATATGCAGCCACTGTGCCCCATCATATGCAGCCACTGTGCCCCATCATATGCAGCCACTGTGCCCCATCATATGCAGCCACTTATGCCCATCTAATGAAGCTACTTGTGCCCATCAAATGCAGCCACTTGTGCCCAGTATATGTAGCCACTTTTGCCCATCATATGCAGCCACTTGTGCTCAGTATATGTAGCCACTTGTGCCCATCAAATGCAGCCACTTGTGCCCATCAAATGCAACCACTTGTGCCCATCAAATTCAACCACTTGTGCCCATCAAATTCAACCACTTGTGCCCATCAAATTCAACCACTTGTGCCCATCAAATGCAGCCAGTCTCAGCTGTCACTTCACTAACCTCCCTGTGGTCAGTCTGGCTGCACTTACTGCTAGTGTGGCAGGGCTCTGCTCCTCTCCTGGAGTGATGGTGATCTCCTCGGCAGCTCTCCTCCTTCACAGGAAGTGGTGGCTCTCCTCCTCTGTGGCTCTCCTCGGCGGGAAGCGGTGACTCTCCTCTTCGGTGGCTCTCCTTATTGGCAGGAAGCAGTGACATTCCTCCCCGGCGAAAAGCGGTGACTCTACTCTTTGGTAGGAAGCGGTGGCTCTCCTCCTCGGTGGGAAGCAGTGACTCTCCTCTTTGGTGGCTCTCCTCATTGGCAGGAAGCAGTGGCTCTTCTCCTCAGCGGGAAGCGGTGGCTGGGACTCCTGTGTGCACTCGGCTCATCTTCAGGCTTCCTCCACCGTGTCTCCTCTTCCGTCAAAGCATTAGGCATCCAATAGGATTGCCTAATGCTTTGGCCAATTGGGAGACAGGTCTCACTGACCTGCCTGCTGATTGGCAGGGAGGTACATTAGTGTTAAAATAGCGAAAACTCCTTCAGGGTGGGCTCGGGACACAGTGCTCTGCGCCCCAAGCCCACCCTATTTTGTAGCCTATTAGAGCCCCTGGCTCTAATCACATGCTTCAAAATACACACCCCGCCTTTCCCCACCATAGTATTTCATGTGTCCGGCATCCTGAAAGGGGCCAGGCACATGAATAGGGAGGGGCGGCAGAGATGCCAGGGGGGTGGTGCCCGTGCACCCACAATGCATGGGCCACCACTGAATGCAGAGTCAGCATGGCGCTGCAACACTCACATGAGCAGAACTTTGTAAATTGCCAACATTTTATAATAAAACAATTTTCTAAAAAAGTAAGAGATGGTTTATGAAAAAATTGATTTTTCGGAGTTTACAAGTTGAAACTTTTTTTTTTTTTTTTTTGCTAGAAAGCACAAAGACTGAATACACGACTGACTGTTATTTACTTTGGAAGATTGACCTTTACCCAGGATGCTTGGTGACCTACCCATGGACACCCTCTCTGACAGTGCATGCTGGGTAGGACATAAAAGGCGCAGAGCAGCCATTTTAGGTCTCTTCTGAATGCATGACCTGCCTGTGAGGACTTGTGAGGAGGCCTCCCAGAAGAAGCGGCCTACAGCAATTGAGATCCAGAGACACTCATTTGAACATCGGAGGACTGGGTTCATCCAGCATAGCGGAATGGAGTGACGAAGCCAGTTGACAGAGAAGCAAGCTGCAATCACCGGACCAAAGCTACCATGCAGAGCTTCGATTCCAGTTGGTGAGCGGGTTGCGGTTTATTAACTTGTTTATTAACTTGTGCACCTAGTCAGACTTGTATACAGGCCTCGCTGGGATCTGTAGTCCTATGGAGGTGGAGTATAGCAACTGACACTAGGCAGGCATAAGGCATATCTGCTATTGCATCTCAAGCCTTGTATCATAGTTACTGAAGTTACACCAGGAGCATCTTTATCTCAACTTGAATTACTTTAACCATTGGATTACAAATCACAAGGAATTATCCTAGCTAGCGAAGACGAGAAGACTAAAGATTGAGTACTTTCTGAATGTGTCACACGGGGTGTGGCCGGATTGAGATGGGCGTGAGTGAGTGAGAAGGAGTGTGAGTGTGTCCGAGCTCCCTGCCTCCGCCCTGTGATGAGAGGAATGCAATCTGTTGGTGGCTACAGCTGCTGTTCCCTGACTTCCTCTATCGGAGCTCTGTAACGAACGTCCGACCCGGAGCGTGCACTCCCACGATTGCTGCCCAGCACTGACGGAGATTGCCGAAAGTACCCGAGGAGGGCTCCGCGGAAGGCTTCGCTATCGCGAGAACCCGGTCGGAGATCCGAAGATAGACGAACCCTCGGATGCCGCACGAGGACACGTGGAGAGAGCCCTGCGATTGCCTCGGACGGATGCAAACCTCCCGGTGACATTTGCCTGCTTCATTGAGGACAATTCCTGGCTGTGGAGTGGTGAGAAATGCTATATAATCTAGCGGGACGGAAGATAGAACCTGTGTGGTGGAGACTGTGGCTCGTTTGGCAATAGACAGCAGAGAGGTGCACTGGTTATTCCTGCTTGGTTGGAATGTTTGCTTCTCCCTATCTGCTTTGCTTTTGATAACCGCTGGCTGAAGCGAGCTCACCCCACAAACACAATTAACGTGGGATTCTCGCACTGTGCGTCTGGTGAATTGGCTGCCCCCCCCAGGCTCTTTTGAATCAAAAACTGGGTCTTTCGCTGGGGAGATTTGATTTAACGATATAAACTGCTATATTACTATCCTCTGTTGGCTTAGAGACTTTTCCACGTGGACTTTACCATGCTTAGCAAAAGAGCGGTAGAGGATATATCCCATGGAGAGGGGAATCAAAAAACGCGTGCTGCCAAAGAAAAATTAAATCAAGCCTCAGTGGCTTCGAAACTTGAGCGTTTTGCACATGCAACCTCCCCAGTTAGAAAAGTCCAACACCATCTGCCAGGCCAATCTAAAATGCAGGGGTCATTGGGGGACAGAAGGAGTGCAGGTCACCCTTCATTAGATCCTGGTACCCCATTGCCAGGAGGTGGGGTGGGTGAGCTATCCCAGGAGGAAAGCAGGACGGCCCAAAAACCCGGGGGGGGGGGGGGTGGTGAACCGACTTTACGAGAGATACTGCTGGCGGTTAATGATTGCAAGAATTCTATTTCTGGGCTGGACAGCCAATTGAGAAATATTCAAAATGAACTGCACGCTATGAGCCAACTATTAAGTAACACCATTGATAGAATAGATGCTCTAGAGGGAAGATTAAGTACGGTGGAAGACGAAGTATCCCCCCTGCAGGAAAAATTAGCTACACTTCAGAAACAAATTGTCGCACAGGCATCCAAAATTGACGACATGGACAACAAGAACTGCAGGAATAATGTGCGACTAATTGGCCTGCCAGAGGGAAGCGAGGGTCCTGACCCCATAATTTTTTGGGAAAACTGGTTCAAGGAATTATTGGGAGATGTCTCCTTCTCCTCGCCCTCTAGCATTGAAAGAGCCCACAGATTTCCTCTTAGATCTCACTTATCAGAGGGACGCTGCAGGCCAATGACATTGAAATTTATCAATTATAATGATCGAATGATTTTGATGCGGAGGGTCACGGGATTGGGAGACATCTTCTATAAGGGGATTAGGGTGTCATTTTATCCAGATTTTTCACCGGACTTGCAGAAACAGAGAGCGGAGTTTATTCCTGTCAAACGCACCATGCAAAAGCATAAGATAATGTATGCCCTATTGTATCCAGCCCGACTCCGAGTGTCTGCTTTGGGCTCAACAATTTTTTTTAACTCCCCGCAGGAGGCCCTGAATTGGCTGGAGGATCACAAGGAGGCCCTTTAATGATGCTTAGAGTCGGCCTGTACTAGCCCTTTTTTTTTTTTTTGTGTTATTAATCTTTAATAGGGGGGTAGACGTAGATGGTTACAATGCATAGTCTATGATTGTGGTAAATGTATCACGAGCAACTGAACACTATAGGGTGATTTATATTGTGTATAAAGATATACCTATAGGAGAGGCGGGAAGATGGGGGTGTGGGGGTGGGGGGGGGTTGTAAGGGGGAACGTAAATCTTTGTATGCATATTACTGGAAATAACTTTGCTTATGTACTTATCTCGGTGAAGGACTGGGGAGCCCTAATGTTACAGTTCGTTGCTTGGGTGAGACGGGAAAAATGATATAATAAATTGATTAGGAATGGGGTAAAACACGATGGATTATAGAATACTGTGATATCACAAGGCGATTTAATAGTCTATACAATTTCACATTAGAAGTGGTAAATTAGGTTTTATGGATGAGTTGGGAGGATGGGACTTGAGGGAGGGAATTTTTTTTTTTTTTTTTTTTTGGGTGGTAGAGGGATACAACGAATAGACTAGTGATTGGGGATAACGCACTATGAGTAATCGAACACTATAGGGTGATCTATATTGTGTACAAGATATGGTTATAGGAGCGGTGGGAAGGTGGGGTAGAGGTGGTTGGGGGGGGGGGGTTGTATGGGAGAATGTAAACTTGTGTATGTATATTATCGGAAATAATTTTATATGTGAACTTATCTCGGAGAAAGAATGGGGAGTTATAATGTCGCTGCTCGCTGCTTGGGCGAGGTGGGTAAAATGATATAACAAATTTACTAAAGCTGGGGTATAGTATTATAGATCACAGAACACTGCGATGCCGTATGGCGAAAAAATAGTTCACACACTAGAAGTGGTAATGAGGTTTTTTAGTTGAGTTGGGTGAGTGGGATTTGGGGGGGAGGGTCGGGGGGGGGGATATATATATATATATATATATATATATTTATTTTTATTTTTTTCTGAAGGTAAGCAACACTGTATAATAATAACACTGTGACTACTGAGTTTTTGAAGCCACAGAGGTACTTCCCCCCCCCCCCCTCCTTTTTTTTTTTTTATTTTTTTTTTGTTTTTTTTTGTTTTTGTCTTTGTAGGGCATGATTGGTGCTATGGAGGCATTATGATCCCACCTTAGAAGTATATTGAAGGGGTGCGATAAGATCATGTGGGGGGATGGAGAGCTCGGACACTTTTTTTGAATGGGGTATGATTATACCGGCTACAATTGAGACCCCCAAGGGTGGCTCTGACGGGCAGGGTCGGGTGGGGAGTCTTTGAACACGTGCTGTGAGTAATGGGGCGGTAATGGGGGACAGGTTGAGATGGGGAGAGGCGACGGGGAGAGGAAGCGGTTCCCTCCCCCCTTATCCTCTCCCCTCCATGGGTATATCAATCATTGGAGCTGATGGGTAGGAGGAATATTATTGGAGCCGATGGGTAGGTGGAATATAACTTTGTGGAACGTGAGGGGCTTGGGAGACCCTAATAAGCGGGGGTCTGTGATGTTGGAGATGGAAGGAAGGGGACCTGGTTTTCTCTTTCTGCAGGAAACCCATCTAACCCCAACCACGGCCCCTCTGCTTCAGGACCGGAAATTCCAGGCATATTATCATTCCTTTTACTCATCGTATTCCCGCGGCGTGAGTGTGTTAGTATGGAAGGGTACAGAATTTTTATGTAAAGAGTCCCAGATAGATGAGGAGGGGAGATTTGTTTTCTTGCACTGCCTGGTGGCTGGGCAAGAATACGTTCTAGCGAATATCTATATACCCCCTCCTTTTAAATTAGAGGTTATGGATAAATTTCTCAAGTTCAGTTTGGGTAAAATGGGCGTCCCGTGGATAATTGCCGGTGATTTTAATGAAATTACAAATAAGCGCTTGGATAGATTCCCTTGTCCAACTGGGAATAGAACAGGCCGATTACATGAACTTCTACTGGAAGTTGGTTTAAGAGATATCTGGCGCATGCGACATCCTCAGGATAGGCAGTATTCCTGTTTTTCTAGTACCCACCAGACGCTATCAAGAATAGACATGGGTTTGGGGAACAATGAGGCAGTTGGAGTGGTGGCAGATATAGAATACGGGGTACGTGGGATCTCAGACCATTCCCCTTTGGCTATAACTTTGAACACGGGAGAGTGCGTCCCACTGAGAGAGTGGAGAATAAACCCCGCTTGGTTGGAACTGATTGATAGATCTAACCTCTTAGGGGATCAAATAGGGGAATTTCTCCAGACTAACAGAGGGACAGCGGCACCTGGAATGGTTTGGGATTCCCTAAAAGCCTTTCTTAGAGGAATACTCATACAGAAAATTGCAATAACAAAACGGGAATCTCGAGACCAAGAGGGGAAAATTCGAAATGATGTTATCCAGGCTGAGAGAGAGTTTGTGGAAGATCCATCGCCGGGGAAACAACAGATTTGGGAGGATAACCAACAGATATATAAAATGGCACTTCTAAAAAGGGTAGAAAACCAACGTATTTTCCAACGTCAATATTATTTTGGCGAAGGGGAGAAGATGGATCGAGTTCTTTCCTTATTGGTTCAAACCAATGGCCCCCCCATAGGAATACAGGCAATTAAAACACAGAAGGGCGACCTTGTCTCTAGGCCCCCCGAGGTTATGAAGGTACTGGGTGACTATTACAGAACCTTATATAAATCAACTATACAGAATTGCGTGGGCTTGACTACTAATTTTTTTGCATCAAACAGCTATTCCTGTGCTTTCAGACCAGGATAAACTGAATCTAGACTTACCACTTACTTTGGAAGAACTAAAATGCGCGATGAACAGTATGCCCAATTATAAATCTCCTGGCCCCGATGGGCTTCCAGTGGAAATTTATAAACGATACAGCGAACAGCTGATGCCGGCACTACTGGAAACGCTAAACCATGCACTGGAGGCAGGGGAGCTCCCCGCTTCAATGCTGGAGGCTAATATCACTTTAATTCTTAAAGAAGGGAAGGACCAACAAGAGGTTTCGTCGTATCGGCCGATATCTCTGTTATGTTCAGATATAAAAATCTTAGCCAAGGCCCTAGCAATTCGGTTAAATAGCTACATTCACAAATTAATACATCCAGACCAGTCCGGGTTTATCCCGGGCAGAACAACTAATACTAATATTAGGAGGGTCTTTCTAAACTTACAAATACCTAGAGATAATGACAACCCAGGTGCCATATTAGCTTTAGATGCTACTAAGGCTTTCGACAGCCTGGAGTGGGACTATCTCTGGGGTGTACTGGAACGCTTCGGCTTTGGCCCCCTATTTATCCAATGGGTAAAACTACTATATAGGGGACCCAGGGCCAAGATTAAAATGGGGACCCTATTTTCTGATATGTTTTATCTAGAAAGGGGTACGAGGCAGGGATGCCCGCTGTCTCCCCTCTTGTTCGTGCTGGCTATGGAACCCCTGGCTGTGATGGCGAGATCACGCTCGGACATCCAGGGATTCCGGCGCGGACTGGAGGAGGAGAAGCTGGCTTTATTCGCAGACGATGTCTTGTTTTTTATTGGCGATGTGCGCTCCACTCTGAACAGTGTAGTACGGCTGATGGAGGAATTTGGGCAACAATCAGGTTTGGTCATTAATTGGAGTAAATCAGCCCTTATGCCACTGTCGGAGTCTGAAGATCAAACATCGCCTATAGTTGTGGGACTAGAAGTGGTACCTAAGCTGAAATACTTGGGTGTCTGGATTCCTAGAGATATAGACCGGTATGTTGAGGAGAATCTGGTACCATTACTGGCAAAGCTGAAGCAGAAGGTCAATAGCTGGTGTCGCCTTCCCCTGTCTGTGGCGGGGCGCTGTAATTTAGTAAAAATGATTTGGCAGCCACAGATCTTATACATCCTCCACAACTCCCCAGTCTGGATTAACCAGAAATGGTTTAACAGACTGGAGGGATTAATTCGAGAATTAATATGGAAAAAGAGACAGCCTCGGATTCGGCTGTGGACGCTGCAGCTCCCTGTGGAAAAGGGAGGAGTAGCGATACCACATCCAAGAACATACTTTTTATCAGCCCAGCTCCAGCATTTAACTGGGGCTGGACTGGAGGGGGGTGGTTGCCCGAATCACAAATTGATGATTAATAATGCATATCATAAAACTCTAGTTGAAGTCCTGGAGGCCAACTCATTTGCTTATAAATGCCCCACTAATGTTTTGGCGAGGAAAGTATGGCAGATAGCTAAGCAACTCTTGGGCTATGAGGGGGTAACTGAGTACACCCCCCTATGGAACAATGGAGAATTGGCCGAATTAAATAGTATAGATCGGTCCCTGGAGTGGGAGAGGAGGGGGATTAGTAGACTGGTGCATCTCTACCAGGGGAACACTATGAAATCTTTTGAAGATCTTCGTCAGGAGTTCGGTATCTCCAATAAAACATTTTATATATATTTGCAAGTGAGGCATGGGATACAGGCACAGTACGGCACACTTGTTATCGAGAGGACGAAGAATCCCCTGCTTCAGGTATTCCTCGAGCAAAGACAAACAAAGGGCCAGATTTCTAGTTTATATACAAAACTTAAAGACAAAGTTTTGAATGGAGAGGGACCGGATAAGAGCAGGAGGGAATGGGAGGATGACCTGGGACTAATTGAGCAGGAACAATGGGATGAGATCCTAGCACAGGGGAACCTGGTGTCCATTTCCCCATAGCAGCGCATGTCCCACAAGCTCTTTCTATATAGGGCATACTACACCCCTAAAAAAATGTGGAGGATAAGTAGAAAGTCTAATGGTGAGTGCCCTAGATGTGGAGCACCAGGGGACCTGCTTCATATGGTATGGAAGTGCCCAAAATTATATCGGTACTGGATAGAAATTGTACATAGAATTAATAGGATCTTTAATACCACCTTGGAACCTGAAGTTAGGACTTGCCTATTAGGGATTATGGAAAGGGGTAGAATCTCCGCTGTAATAAAAATATCTATATTAAGATGCTTGTATCAGGCCAGACGCCTAATCGCGATGAACTGGCAGGCAAAAAATCCTCCAGTACTGCAAGCATGGATAAATGCCATAAATTCTATAATTTGGTGCGAACGGGCAATGTATATTAGACAAAATAACTTAAAAAAATTCAAGCTGCTATGGAATCCATGGTTGAGAGACATTGGTTACCCCCTAGATGAGATAGCAGAGGATAGGATTTAGGGTGCACCCATTCGGCTCAGGCCTGGTGTGGTCTGGGAGTCTCCTGGAAGCTCCTTATTTCTGTTCCTGAAGGGATTTGCCACTCCGTTACCGGCTAGCCAAACAGGCTTGACTGGATTTAGCAGCGCGTGTTCGAAGAACAGGGTTATGGGGGGGGGAGGGGATAGATTTGCAGGTGTGTTAGGGATAACTAGATTGTTAGGTATGGTTGCGCCTTCGGCACTAAGTAATATTTTTGAAGTAAAAATTTGTATTTTTTGTTGAAATGTACACCTGCTTTATGTGTCGAAAACCATGCTTTATGTATGTATAAACCAAATCTCTTTTTCAATAAAAAACAATTAAATTAAAAAAAAAAGATTGAGTACTTTAAGTGAGCTCTCACGCATAGCTATAAAAGTAGGGGGAGCTCCTGTGTATTTATATTGTTTGTAATTGTTTTATAAAAATTCATTGTCCTGTCATTCTATGTTGGGATGACAGCACAATTACTGTAATCACTTGTTTCAATATATTTACAGTAAAATATAAGTTGGTTAAGTACCCAGTTGTGTGGAGTATTGTTTTCTCCCAGCAGGTGGAGCCAGTGGATCCTGAGGTTACAATACAGGTATATTGTGTTATATTATATTGTACTGTATTGTATTGCACCACAGCTGTGTCAAGGGGACTGAGCCGATTCAGTGGGGTTCATTAGCAGAGTGCAGGCTCAAATCAAACCAGCAGCTCCATCGGGGGTCGGTGCTACAGGGCTCGTTCGGGATCCTGTCACCCTGCAGTCAACCCCCCCTCTAGAGGACACCCCTACAGCACCAGAATGGACTCAGTAATGGCTACTCAATGGAGCCAAGAATATGGGAGTAAATTGGAGAGGACCACAGTTCTGAGGTTGCCAAGAGATCAGTGGTTTGAGAAAGAGGTGCAGCAGTTGATAAGGAGGGCAGTGCCAGACCAGGGGTCTTACCTTTTGGACCTGAAGCAAGACGTGCAGGTGGATTCCACTTACATCCTCCTAGAATTGAACGAGTACACTCCAGTAGAGTTCAGAAAGGGAGTGGGGAGCCTAACAGAGGATCTCGATGGTCAGGTGATTCCAGTACAAGAGTCAGTGGAGGAAGAAGAGAAATCACCGGGTACACTGCCAAAAAGCCCCATGGCAAGAAGCTTGATAGGGGAAAGTCTAAACCCCCTGTGTCAGGCCACCGGGGAAAGCCTTGTGACTGGGATGCCACCCACATCATTCTACCTGGACATGAGCCGCCTAGTGGATAGTCTAGTACATAGCCACCAGATGTCCACCAATGAGAGATATCGGAATCCAACGACCTTCTCAGGTCAGATACCAAGACCTGAAGGGGAGGAATGTTTCGAGAGTTGGAGAGATCAGGCCATGCAAGCTCTAGAAGACTGGAATGTGCCAAAGCTAGTGGGAAGACGGTGAATTAGTGAAAGCCTGTTGAGCCCAGCAGCCGATGTCATCAGAAACTTTAGAAGGGGAAAACCAGATTGTGAAGCCGAGGATTACATTGAAGCCCTTTATGTCATTTATGGAAGAGTGGAAAAACTATCTGATCTGATGTATCAGTATGAGCATACCCATCAGATGAAAGGAGAGAAGCTATCGGCCTACATTGACCGCATAGACCAGATCCTACACCAGATCATTTTGAAGAAGGGCATTGATCCCAGGGAGGTGGACAAAACCAGGTTGGACTGGGCTCTACAAGGAGCTAGGCTAAATCACCCCATTGCTCTCCGATTACTCCTGAAAGGCACCGAAAAGGCCCCTTCTTACCCAGAATTGATCCAGCTGTTGAGAGAAGAAGAGGCTATCCAAGGCAAGAAGGATAAAGAGGCTTGGCTCGTCACAGGGACCTTTATGAAGAAAGAGAAGGTTGCAGCACAATTAGTACAGGTGCAAGAAAGTGATGAAGAATATGAGTGGGGGGAACACCCCAATAGTCCTATTGTGCAGTCCACCCCAAGGGTTACCTTGGAACAAGCCATAGTTCTACTGGCACAATGACAGGCTGATTTACAAAAAACCTTCTGTGGGTTTCAGCAGAAAGTCAATAAGGGGATGAAAACCCAAGCTGATATACAAAAGTCAATCACGGAAGTGAAACATGCTGTACCCACCTTTCTGGTTGGAAGAAGGGATGTGACCCTTCCCCCAGTTCCAAAGTGCTATCAATGTGGGGAAGTTGGACATTTTATCGCACAGTGCCCAAATAAGGGAGATTTAACGGACATAGCAATGGAAGTTGCCAAAGCATTGAAGAAAATACCCGCCAAGAAGCCAGCAGAAAACTTCAGAGGGCCCCAGTGAAGGAGTCAACTGGGTGCCCTGTCACAACAGTCAACTCCAAACCCACCCATACATCCCAGACCCCTGGAACAACAGCTAAGTTCAACAGGAAGGAAAAGATTTCACGGAAGCCAAGTGTGAAGGTGCAAGCCACCAAGCAGGCAAAAGGTACCTCCTCCCATGGGCCCCCTCCCAAGCTAGTGAGGCCCTAACCAATTGACCCTATCCAGGTAGAAGGGATATACACAAGAGCCCCACTGGACACTGGAGCTCAAGTGACATTGCTCTACAGGAACTTCTACAACAAACATCTCAAGCACTTGCCATTACAGAAATTGGAGGAACTAGAGATATGGGGGTTAGGTACTCAGAACTTCCCATAAGATGGCTACCTGCCAGTCAAAATCACTTTTGACCCAAGTAGTACAGCAGGAAAGGCTGAGACCTTTGACACCTTGGTCATGGTGTGCCCTTATCCCTCGGAGGCTGACAAAAGCTCTCTTATCATTGGGACAAACGCTGACTTGGTGAGGAGACTACTTACACTGCTTGTACTGCAGGGAAGAATTCCCCCCACAAAAATACACCCTATGCTTGCCGAGGTGTATCAAGATCTCAAACAAGAAGAGAAGGCCCCAAAAGAGGGAGTGGGAAAAATCTGGCTTCTGGATAAGGAGAGACTGGTCCAGCCAGGTGAAGTACTCTGCCTGATAGCCTCCATCAAGTTAAGCTGGGAAAAACCGGGCCCATTCATTGTCCTCAAGACTTCAAGTCAAGAAGAACATAGAGGACTGGAACTTATCCCTGAAGTACCAACTAGAGCATTGAAGAGGAGCAGAGGCAAGATTTCAGTCAGTGTCCGCAACACAGCAGCTGTGCCAGTGAGGGTACCAGCCAGGACACTGTTAGGACAGGTCAGCCCAGCCACCCCAGTCTCTGTATGTGATTTAACAGGAGAACAAGCAGGAGAGATTCCTCAGGAAGAATTCTGCTCGAAAAACACACCTCTTACTCCTGTATGGATGGAAAGAGCTAAAGCCCAACTCCTGAGATGGACAGCTTTCTCAAAAAGTGAGTTTGATGTGGGGCTTTCAAAGAGTGCCAAACAAAATTTTTTTGGAAGAAGACAAACCCTTTCAGGAGAGAGTCAGACAGATTCCACTGGGAGATCTTGACAGAGCAGCTGGCTGAACTTAAAAGGACGGGCATTATCAGAGAGTCCCGGAGTCCTTATGCTTCTCCAATAGTGGTGGTAAGAAAGAAAAACGGGTCCCTATGACTAAGCATCGACTATAGGACCCTGAACCAGAGAACCATTCCTGACCAGTACACCACACCTCGGATAGAGGATGCCTTACAGAGTATGTCGGGGACGAAGTGGTTCAGTGTGCTGGACCTAAAGAGTGGTTACTATCAGATCCCCATGTGCCTTGAAGATAGAGAGAAGACCGCTTTTATCACCCCGGTGGGCTTCTTCTAGTTCAGTCGGATGCTGCAAGGTCTGTCTGTAGCCTCAGCAACCTTTCAGAGATTGATGGCGAAGACAGTGGGTGACATGTACCTGATTGAAGTGCTGGTGTACCTGGATGATGTCATAGTGTTTGGAAGAACGCTAGAAGAACACGAAGAGTGCCTGGAGAAGGACCTGAAGAGACTTCACGATGAAGGCCTGAAACTCTCAATGCCAATTCTACCAACCCACAGTGAACTACTTGGAGCACATTGTGTCTGAAGGAGTGGCAACAGATCCCAAGAAGCTAGAAGCTGTCACTTCTTGGCCCAGACCTACAAATGTGACTGAACTTAGATCATTCCTAGGTTTCTGCTCATACTACAGGAGGTTTGTAGAAGGGTTTTCCAAGATAGTTCACCCACTCAGTGAGCTTCTGAAGAACCAGGAAGAAGCTGGTACAGACACCGACAAGCCTGGGAAGTCTGAGAGAGGGACCCAGAAAGAAGAGAGTCCATTCAGGACCAGTGGACTCCACAATGTGAAGAAACCTTCAGACAGCTGAAGTGGAGCCTTACCACTGCTCCGGTCTTTGCCTATGCAGAACCAGCCAAACCCTACAAACTGCACGTGGATGCCAGTTGAGACGGGCTAGGTGGAGTGCTCTACCAAGAATATGATGGGCATCTGAGGCCCATTGCCTATGTGAGCAGAAGTCTAATTCCTGCTGAAAGGAACTACCCTACTCACAAACTTGAATTTCTGGCTTTGAAGTGGGCAGTGGTGGACAAGTTGAAAGATTATCTCTACGGAGTGGAGTTCGTGGTCAAGACGGACAACAACCCCCTCACATACTTACTCACCACCGCAAAGTTGGACACCACCGGTCACAGGTGGTTGGCTGCCCTCTCAGCATTTACCTTCAGCCTGATGTACAGACGACCTCACTATTCCCAGGATCACTCAGAAGAATGGACCCAACTTACCACTGAAGGTGTAAGAGCCCTCTGTGAAGGGGCAGAACAGCAAGGAAAAGGTGGAGCCAGAGCTGAAGAAGTTGGAGTATCCGCAATGGGGGTGCCTAATTGCTACTGTAACGTCTGTCAGATTTTACAAGAGGGTCTTCCCAAACTATCTAAAAGGGATCTCAGGAGAGATCAGCAGGTAGACTCACTTTGTCGGCTAGTACTGAAGGCTTTGGAGAGCCAACAGCCTGATCTGCTGCAAAAGAGCCCCTGGAGAGAAGCTCGGCTGTTACAGAAAGAGTGGGATCGGTTGCAGTTACAACAAGGGGTGGTCTACCGAAGGGACCCCTCTGAAGATCCTGAAGAGAAGTGGCAACTGTTTCTGCCAGAGAAACACAGGAAAAACAGAGGATACTGATCGCCTTACATGATCACCGTGGCCATCTGTGACCAGAAGGAACTCTTCAGCTTGTAAGAGACAGATTCTACTGGCCTTACATGAGGACTGAAGTGGAGAGCTACTGTCATTCCTGCCTCAAGTGCATACAGTGGAAGACTTTGCCCCAGCGAGCCGCTCCAATGGGACATTTAGAGAGCCAAGGGCCGATCAATCTGTTTGGAATCCGACCTGAGTGGGCAAGGGGACATCTTCGTGGTTACAGATCACTTCACCCACTATGCCCAAGCGTTCCCTACTAGAAACCAGCAAGAAGCCACAGTAGCAAAGACTCTCGTGGAAAAGTTCTTCATCCATTATGGTCTACCTCAACGGATACATTCGGACCAAGGAAGGGACTTTGCCATCCAAACCCCCAAATACTTAAATTTCTCCACCACCTTCAAGTTGGAAATAGCCTGTGATATATGGGGAGCCCCAGTTTCTATCGGGAGTAATGCAGATTTATCCAAATTTATGGTCAAACCAGACATTTGACCAAAATCTCTAACCATATCCATTACCGCTTTTAGCGATGCCTGGATATCTCCCAAGAAGAGCAGGATATCATCAGCAAAGAATGCAATCTTTTCCTCCATCTGGCCCCTCCTGAATCCCTGTATATCTGGATTAGCCCTAATAGCAATGGCCAATGGTTCCATTGCTAGGACAAACAGAGGGGAGAGGGGGCAGCCCTGTCTCATTCCTCGTTCCAGGAGGAGCACATCGGAGTACTCGTTATTAATTTTTGATTTTCGCTATTGGGTTAGTATACAGCAATTTTATCCATTTGACAAAATTTGTTCCAAACCCAAATCTGGCAAGAACCGCAAACAAGTACTCCCACTCAAGGCTATCAAATGCCTTGGCTGCATCCAGGGCCAATATGGTCCTGGAGCCTCCATTGTCTACCGGTAACTGAGTATTCAGATGAGCTCTGCGTATGTTAATACTGGTAGACCTATTTGGAATAAATCCCGACTGGTCAGAGTGGATAATCTTATGAATGCACCTTTTTAAACGTATTGCTAATATTTTAGCTAAAATCTTGACGTCAGTGCATAAAAGCGAAATCGGTCGATACGAAACAGGATCCAAAGGGTCTTTACCCTCCTTGGGGACAACCACTATAGTGGCTTCCAACATCGAAGAAGGCAGAGTCCCAGCTATCAGGGCCTGACTCAACGTCTTCAGGAGCTCTGGCAGCAGGACCTCGCCATATCTTTTATAGACCTCGATGGGTAACCCATCAGGTCCTGGTGATTTTAGGTTGGGCATATCAGCCACAGCTTTTCGAAGTTCATCGATAGTAATTGGAGCCTCCAAAGACATAGAATCTTCTACTGATAACATTGGGATATTAATATTGCACAAGAAAACAGCCGTCCTGCCCCCGTCTCTACCCCTCTGGGATTTATATAGAGAGCTATAGTAATGGTGGAATATAGTACTGATCATTGAAGGTTCAGAAGTAATTTCTCCTTGTGGGGTCCTAACTGCCAATACCATTGAGGGAGCGGTATTTGCCTTAACCAATAAAGACAATATCTGGCCCACTTTCTCTCCTTCCCCAAAGTTCACTTGTCTCTGAAATATACTTCTATTATCCATCTTTCTCCTGATAATCATCTTATATTCTTGCTGCTTGCCCAACCATACCTTTAATCGTTAATCTATATTTGGAAGATAATCTAGCCCCTCTCTTGTTGAAGTTAAAACAGAAGGCAGATATATGGAGCCGCCTCCCCCTTTCGATGGCGGGTCGCTGCAATTTGGTTAAGATGATATAGCTTCCCCCATATTCTATACCTTCTCCACAACTCGCCGATTTGGATAGGCCCTAGATGGTTTAAGAGAATAGAATCTCTATTTAGAGTTCTTATATGGAGAAAAGGGCCGCCTAGGATTAGCCTACGGATATTGCAGCTACCGCCGGAAGAAGGGGGGATGGCGGTTCCACATCCTAGACTTTATTATTTAGCGGCGCAGTTGCAGCATTTAGCAGGAGGATTAAATGAGGGTTCGCCTTGCCATCGCCTAATGATGTTGGGATGCCCACATAACATACTTATGGAGGCCCTCGAGGAAAACTCATTTGTTATATGCTGTCCAATGATAAATCAGATTGTTAAACTTTGGAAATCAGTTAAGGCTTTATTAGGATATCAGGGGATATCTACACTGGCTCCCTTATGGGATAATAGGAATTTAGCTGAGCTAGCTAAAGTGGAAAGATGTAGGGACTGGGCCAATCAAGGGATAAATCAATTAATTCAAATGTTTCAGGGTCCAGACATCAAATCATTCGCCAACCTAAAGCTTGAGTTTTCATTGCCAAATCGTTCATTTTATAAATATCTCCAGGTTAGACACGCTATCCAGTCACAATTTGGATCCCAAACGGTGAAGTGGGTCCAGATTCCTGAGCGCTCACAAATCATGTCTCTGGTCACGCTCAAGGGTTTGATTTCCTACCTGTATTCCAGATTTGCGGTTAAAACGTTAGATCGTGAAGGCCCGTCTAAAAATAGAAGAAGATGGGAGAGCGATGTGGGTCCATTGTCCAATCCCGAATGGGAGCGGATAATGGAGCAGGGAACTAGGGTGTCAGTTTACCCCTCCCAGAAAGCTTCCCACCTTTATTTTTTTTATCGGGTGTATTATACCCCTAAGAAGATGTTTAAATTGGGCTGGAAAAATAATGATCACTGTCCTAGATGTGGATTAACTGGAGACTTTATCCACATGCTTTGGCGATGTCCAAAATTATTTAGGTATTGGACGCAGGTTATAGATCAGATCAACAGAATTTTTAATTTAAAATTACTAGCAACGGCCAGGACTTGTCTATTGGCAATACCTGAGGGACGCACAATTTCTAAAGATGCTACCACTACAGTTATTAGATGTCTCTTTCAAGCTAGAAAATTAATCGCCCAACAATGGCAGTCGCACTCCGGCCCGTTAGTCAAAACTTGGCTAGCAAGTATAAAAACCACAATATGTAATGAGAGGGTTTTCTTTATTAAACAGGGTAATAAGAAGTTTTTGAGGTTATGGGGTTCTTGGCTACAGAAGTTGGGGATCTCTCCATAAGCAGACGGGCGGGAATAGTTGTGGTTCTAGGTAATAGACCTTACCCCTCTGCTTTTTGGTATTGCTTTTTCTCTCTTCCCGCTTCTCTTTCTTGTGCTGGGGGGACTCTCCTCTCTCCCAAGGTTCTTCTGGTGGTCTTCTTTTGCTCTGTGCGCTATCTGGTGATTGTGGATCGCCGTGGAGTCGGGGAGGGGGGAGAGGAAAGCTTGCTCAAAACTAGGTATATGTAGGGATCCTATGGCGACCATGGGGGGGGGGGGGGTATAGGGGTGGGGGGAGGGGACAAGGTGAAGGGCAACCAAAACAGAAGACTATTTTATTCTGGATAATATTAAGTGGTGTAGTGGTTTTTGTTTATATTATCTTGTGTTATTTGTTAATGTTAAATAAATATTACGTAATTACAATAAAATCCTTGAAAGGATAAAAATAAATAAGAAAAGGCTACTTATTTAAACAAGCCATGATGATGTGAAACCGTGAAGAGACATAAATGAGATGTAAGGTGAATTAAGTCTCCTGCATAAGATCACTGATGTGGCAAATAAAAAAAGGAAGGGACTTTGAGAGCATTCTGATAAAAAGACTGTTGGATCTACTAGGCATACAAAAGTCCAGGACTACTCCCTACCACCCACAAGGGGACCCTCACCTATAAAGGTTCAACAGAACTCTCCTGAACATGTTGGGGACTTTGACTGCAGAGCAGAAACCCCATTGGAGTAGGCACATCACCGCATTGGTTCATGCCTATAACAGTACCAAGAATGACACTACTGGATATTCACCTCATAGGCTAATGTTCGGACGTGAAGCCAGGCTACCAGTCAATCTAGCTTTTGGGACCTCCCTGGACCACGCATCAGAGACCTCTCATTGAGGGTATGTGGACAGAGTGCGGAGGAACCTGAAAATAGCTTATGAGCAGGCTCAAGCCACCTCAAATATCAGAGGAAATAGCAATAAGAGTAACTTTGATCTAAAAGTAAGGGTTCTGGATCTTCAACCAGGTGACCGTGTCCTACTAAGGAATCTGGACATATCAGGAAAACAAAAGTTTGGAGACTACAGCCATATGTTGTGTGCAGGAAGCTCCCAGGACTCCTAGTGTATGAAATCAAGCCAGAAGGAAACACTGGCCAGTAAAAACCTGGCATCGAAATTATCTCTTGCCCTTCAGCGAAGTTGTCAGGATAAATCCAGGAGAGGAACTCCCTTCCGCGTCCACTGCTGCACGCAGACCAGCAACTAGGTCTCAACCTGCATCCTCTGTAAATGAGGATGAAGAGCTGGAATTGGCTGTGGCCACCTGAGACATCAGAGACCTACGTTGATGTTCCACCAAAGACAGGAGAAGATAATAATGGGACTCTTAGGTAGGGATGGCCGAACTGTTCGCCCAGCGGTTGTTTCCCGGCGAATTTTGCGTGTTCGCGATTCGCCGGATAAAAGCGGACTATTGCCGCTGTTCGCCCGGCGGACATATGTGTTCACAGTGTGAAAGTACTTTGACCCATGATGACACATCCATCATGGGGTACAGGACAGCCAATTGAGATATTTTAGCACATGGACAATTGGACATTTCCCCCTACCTTATAAATAGACCTGATCTGGCGGGCATTTTAAATTCTGTCTTATTTCAGTGTAGAGACAGAACGCTGTGTGGAGCAGGGAGAGACTGTAGTGACACAAATCGCTAGCTATTAGGTCCACAAAAGTCCTTTTACGGACTGGTATGGTATAGGTGTAATACAGTATATAGGGTTGAGTGCACTGCTGTGCTGGTGATTGCAGCAGGACGGACAAGACGCTGTGTGCAGCAGGGACAGTCAGTTTAATCACTAGCTATTACTATTAGTCCACAAAGGTCCTTTTAAGGACTGGTATAGGTGTACAGTATATAGGGTTGTACACGTATAATATACTTTCTTCCAAATATAGAAAGAATATTATACTTGACTGCTGCCCTATTCTGCAGCACTCCTTTATCAGTGTAGGGACTGAGGTACAGCCTGCAAATCACTAGCTACTAGTTCCACAAAGGTCCTTGTAAGGACTGGTATAGGTGTACTATTTGGAGGGTTGTGGCGCACTGCTGCAGATTGCTGCCCTATTCTGCAGCAGTCCTTTATCAGTGTAGGGACTTTGGTACAGTCTGCAAATCACTAGCTACTAGGTCCACAAAGGTGCTTGTAAGGACTGGTATAGGTGTACTATTTGGTGTGCAGTATATAGGTGTGTAATACACGTATAAAATACTTTAACATATGTTGTGCGTGCTCCTATTTGCCCCTCCTTCACTAGCCCTCTTGTACAAACCCAGCGGATACCCTGTTGTTGCTGCTCCCCATTTGCCCTTCCCCATATATTCAGACTAGTGGGACTCTGGGGCAGACACTGGACGGCCCGGAACGCTGTCACCCCTGACCCAGCTGATGGCGAGCATTACACTGCATCTGGTGGTGGGGAGTGCGCCCTCCCCGCTGCTTGATGAGGTGTCTGGGGGGGTGCAGGGAGGGGGTTGGGGTGCTTCTGGGCTTACGGGTAGGGTGTTATGTTGACGTGGGGGGCACATCGTGCCGACCTGATGTTCAGAGCTGAGGAATGTTTACCGCCTAGCCCACCTGGTCAGTTCGGGACGTCTGTGGGTAACTATATTCTGCCGACAGGTACTGCTCTAGGGGTGACGCCCCCCCCCCCCCGCTGCTTTGTGATCTATGTTACTCCCCGCTAGCCCGCTCCCTCTGCCGTGTGGGTTCTGTTGGGCTTAATCCGGAGGGGCGGTTGCTGATAGTATGATGTAATTATTGCAGCTATGGGGGCTAATTTGTGTTGCTTTAGAGCCACCTCTGGGGCGTGTGGGCTGCCTAGCACCACCGCAGTGTAACCTCTGGGTGCAGCATGCAGTATGTGGCGCCGGTCTGGCTCCCACGTACCAGATGTGTTGTTGCATGTTGTACTGTTTAACTACCTTTTTGGTTTCTTTAATTGCTATTTTAATATTTGTTACTTCTTATGTACATGTATTCGTTTCCGAGGTGGGGGGGGTGGGGGCCGGGGACCTCTCTATATTGGTCATTTCCTGCCTGAACCCTACTTAGGCCAGTGTATACATCTGGGATCCGGTTCCTGTATACACCTTATACAGTTTATAATATTGTATTTTAGATAATTTACTTGGGGGGTTTTATTGGGCTAAACGTTCCCGGCCCTTACCCCCATATCCCACCCACTCCTTCTCTTCTCTTTCCTCCCATTCTTTCTCTCTCCCCTCTTCTCTTCCCTCTTGGCCTTGGGCTCTCTCTCCACCTCCCACCTTGCCCCCTTTTACTCTTTGGGCAGGGATATCCTCTGACCGTTTCTTTTTCTTTTCCTTTTTTTTTTCTCACGGAGACATGGCGGCGGACTCTATTAAAGTGTTCTCCCTTAATGCGAAGGGTTTAAATACACCGGAGAAGCGTTGTATGCTCTTACATGATCTTAAAAAATCTTGCGCAGATGTTGCCCTTATCCAAGAGACACATTTTAAAGACAATAAACTCCCCCTGCTCCAAACCAGACACTTTTCTCAAGTTTACCATTCTACTAACCCCATTTCTAAATCAAAGGGGGTGTCCATCTTGATCTCTAGCAAAATACCATGGCAGTGCCAGGACATACTGGCGGACCCTGGGGGACGCTTTGTGTTCCTTAAGGGTCTACTAGGTGGGATCCAACTCACGTTTGCAACAGTCTATACACCCAATGATCACCAAGACACGTTCTTGAAACACACATTAAACAAACTGATGGATTTTAGAACAGGCCAACTTATTCTAGGGGGAGATTTTAATATTCCATTGATCCCCACATCAGACACCTCCACGGGTTGCTCGTCTGTACCCCCCGCATGCAGAAAGCGGATAGCACAAGCAGTTCATAATGCTCAGATCTCCGATGTGTGGCGTCTTCAACACCCAGGGGAAAAGGACTACACCTTTTTACTCATCCCCGCACAAACTTTACTTACGGATAGATCTATTCCTGATTCCCCATGACCAGCTTCACTTAGTGAGTTCTTCATCGATAGGTCAAATCACGTGGTCGGACCATGCTCCAATCACCCTTACTTATGCTCTCACTGAGAGCCCCTCACCTAGATCCTGATTCTGGTGCCTAAACGAGAGCTTGCTACAAACCCCTGAAGTTTTAGCGGATGTAACTAGTGAGTTGGAACATTACTTCCGAGAGCACACGGGACTGTGATCCCGGAGTACTCTGGGAAGCCCACAAATACGTTATCCGTGGAGTCCTTATTAAACATGGAGCAAACATAAAACGGAAAAGGAATGAACAAATCGCTGGCCTCCTCTCTAAGTTGGCCTTGGTGGAAGCACGGCATAAACATGCCCCTACGCAATTACTTGAGACTGAGGTGTGGGCTCTGCGCACACAAATAACAGACCTGTTACAGTATAAAGAGAAGGCAGCTCTACAATTTTGCTGCAAACTTTCGTACCAAGCGGGCAATAAGTGTGGGAAACTGTTAGCCAGGTCGGTCTGGGACCTTAAGTCGGCGTCCTATATCCCTCAGATAACCAGCACTACCGGTCGGAAGGCTTGACGAGCCCATATCTCTGGAGGAACTACAAGGGGCAGTGAACGCTATGAAGTTGGGGAAAGCCCCGGGCCCTGACGGATACACCACCCAATACTATAAAACTTTCTTCCAGATTCTAGGATCGCGACTGGTAAAGTTTTTTAATGCTCTAGGCCAGGGGTGGCCAACCCGCGGCTCTCGAGCCCGCATGCGGCTCTTTGATCGGTTTCCTGCGGCTCTTGCGTTCGGGCTGGTTCATTCGGCTCTTGCGTTCGGGCTGTTTCATTGCGGCCCTTGCGTTCGGACTGGGCCGATGGTTCAGTGGGCTGGTTTAGTGACAGGCAGCCCGAGTCTCTGCACTCCTCCGCTCCTCCCACACATCAACAGCCAATCAGCATGTAGTGTCCCCAGCCCGCCACATTTGAATACATAGGCGCTGGAGTGAGGCTGAAGGGGGGCAGAGGAAGGAGAAACACGCTGTATCTGAAGCCGATGAGATACAAAAAGGTATGACCACAAGTGTGCAGGTTACTGATCTGTCCTCCCTTCTCCCTCTGTCTTGCTCTGTACTTTTTTTTTTTTTTTTTTTTTTTTTTTTTTTAATAACTGTTTCACCTGAACACTGATAAGATCTGCTCAGCACATTTTCTGTCTGTTGATAGTGTGACACACGGCTGGCTGTTAACCATTTCAGCTTCTTTTCACTTATTTATCCAGAGCTCTGTGTGTGCTGCATGCTTTCTGTGATGTTTTTTGGAAGAATTTACTGCTAGTTCAGGCTAGAAGACCCATTAACTGTTTATTGTTTTCCTGACCAGTTCACTGTTTGTAAGACAATTTGTATTTTGGAAATTAGATGAGCTGCTGTCTTCTGTCATATGGATGTACTTTCAAAGGAAGATTACTGACTTGATGAAAATGACTGGCCTGTGGTCTTTGTAGTGTTAAAACAGTGTGTGACATTTACAATAAATCCAGCTGAGCAAAAGTATGTGTGTATGAGGAAGGGATGGGGTGATGTTCATGTGTGCCCATGCGTATGATGTGGCTCTTTGCGGTAACTCGGTAAAAAAATGTGGCTCTTGGTCTTCGTCTGGTTGGCCACCCCTGCTCTAGGCTCTGGTACTAATTTCCCTAGCGATACTTTGAGAGCCCATATATCCCTGATCCACAAGGAGGGCAAAGATCCCAGCCGATGCGGCAGTTACAGGCCCATTTCCCTGCTAAACACAGACCTAAAGTTGTTCTCAAAGATTATAGCCACCAGACTGGTGTGTCACCTCCAACACCTGATACACCTTGACAAGGTCGGATTCATACCCACGAGAGAGGCGAGAGACAACACTATAAAAGTGCTTAACCTCCTCTAAGGTTGCAAGCTCTAGCGGGACCCCTGTATATTCGTGAGTAGGGATGAGCTTCGTGTTCGAGTCGAACATACGTTTGACTCGAACATCGGCTGTTCGCCCGTTCAGCGAATTCCGAACGTTATGGGCCCTTCGCGCCAAATTCGTGTGGCGCTCATGCCCCACAATGCACTGCGATGGCGCAGTGCATTGCTGGCTCATGATTGGCCAAGCATGCACTGTGACCCCGCATGCTTGGCCAATCACAGCGCCGGCAGTGAGGAGAGCCATGATTGGCCACAGGCAGGATGCCTGTGGCCAATCATAGCTCAGGCTGTGTAGTACACACCCCGCACTATATAAGGCCGCCAGCACGGCGGCCTTGTGTAGTGTGTTGGCGTCTGTAGCAGTTAGTGGGTGTTCTGTGTACCTTCAACACAGTATACACCGATCGTTATCGGCCGATTTTTCGTTCTTGCTCTTCTGTAGTGGTTGTTGTCTGCGTGCCCTGACCGCAGTCAGGGTGCCCACGTGTCCCGGATTGCCCGGGATTGTCCCTTAATTTATATCTGTGTCCCGTGTCCCGGGCACCTTCATTAATAGAATAGAATAGAATAAACTAAGGACACAGCCGCGGCAATAAACATTGCCTAGCAACAGCGCTCTGAGTCCACCCACCTCCGCCTCTGGCCTCAGCAGCAGGGAGAGCGAGAGAGCAGCCAGAGAGTGTCTTCTGTATCTCCTCCTCCTGAGTCCTTAGGGCGGCTTCTTACTGTTGCTGGCCTGCCCACCACCTGTAGCACAGAGCCTTGGAGAACTTTCTTTGGCTACTGTGATAGGAGACTGATAGGGCACGGTCACGCTGGTGGTGGGCGGGGACAGAAGTCCTCCAACGGCCGCTGCCGTTCCATCCTCCGAGGGGAGATCCGCACACTGCTCCATCCAGCATGCCTGCCTGGGCAAGCTTGTGACACTCACCGGGAAGCCGCCGACTGTGAGCCCCCCCAACCCTCCAAGTGAGTGAGCTGAGCACTGTCTGTAGCTAACCAGACCCTGACCCCTCTCTCTGCCCTCCTTCCTCTCTCTCTTCCTGCCCCCTCTGTCTCCCTGTCCCCCCTCTCTCTCCCTTCCCCTTCCTCTCTCTCCCCTCCCTCTCTCTCCCTGCCCCCCCTCTGTCTCCCTGCCCCCCCTCTGTCTCCCTGTCCCCCCTCTCTCTCCCTTCCCCCTTCCTCTCTCAACCCTCCCTCTCTCTCCCTGCCCCCCTCTGTCTCCCTGCTTCCCCTCTCTCTCCCTGTCCCCCTCTATCCCTGCCCCCTATCTCTCCCTGTCCCCCTATCTCTCCCTGTCCCCCCTCTCTCTCCCTGCCCCCCATCTCTCCCTGCCCCCCTATCTCTCCCTGTCCCCCCTCTGTCTCCCTGTCCCCCCTCTCTCTGCCTGCCCCTGCTCTCTCTGTCTGCCGCCGCTCTTTCTGCCTGCCCTCGCTCTCTCTCCCTGTCCCCCTCTCTCTCCCCTCTCTCTCCCTGTCTCCCCCCTCTCTCTCCCTGTCTCTCTCTCCTCTCTCCCTGTCCCCCCTCTGTCTCCCTGTCCCTCCTCTGTCTCCCTGCCCCCGCTCTCTCTGCCTGCCCCCCCTCTCTCTCCATGTGTCCCCCCTCTGTCTCCCTGTCCCCCCTTTGTCTCCCTGCCCCCCTCTCCCTGTCCCCCCCTCTCTCTGCCTGCCCCCGCTCTCTCTGCCTGCCCCCCACTCTCTCTGCCTGTCCCCCCACTCTCTCTGCCTGTCCCCCGCTCTCTCTGCCTGTCCCCCGCTCTCTCCCTGTCTCCTCTCCCTGTCACCATCACTCTCCCCCCCTATCCCTGTCGTCTCTCTGTCTCCCTGTCGTCCCTCTGTCTCCCTGTCGTCCCTCTGTCTCCCTGTCGTCCCTCTGTCTCCTCCTGTCCGTACCGCTCTCTCTCCGCCTGTCCGTCCCGCTCTCTCTCCGCCTGTCCGTCCCGCTTTCTCTCCGCCTGTCCGTCCCGCTTTCTCTCTGCCTGTCCGTCCCGCTTTCTCTCTGCCTGTCCGTCCCGCTCTCTCTCTGCCTGTCCGTCCCGCTCTCTCTCTGCCTGTCCGTCCCGCTCTCTCTCTGCCTGTCCGTCCCGCTCTCTCTCTGCCTGTCCGTCCCGCTCTCTCTCTGCCTGTCCGTCCCGCTCTCTCTCTGCCTGTCCGTCCCGCTCTCTCTCTGCCTGTCCGTCCCGCTCTCTCTCTGCCTGTCCGTCCCGCTCTCTCTCTGCCTGTCCGTCCCGCTCTCTCTCTGCCTGTCCATCCCACTCTCTCTCTGCCTGTCCATCCCGCTCTCTCTCTCTCTCTCTCTCTCTCTCTCTCTCTCTGCCTGTCTCTCCCTCTGTCTCCCTGCCCCCCCCTTTCTCTGTCCCCCCTCTCCCTGTCATCCCCCCCTTTCCCCCCTCTGTCTGTCTCTCCCCTCTCTTTCCTCTCTCTCTCTCTCTCCCCCTCTTTCCTCTCTCTCTCCCCTCTCTCTCCCCTCTCTCTCCCTGTCTCCCCTCTCTCTCCCTGTCCACCGTCACTCTCCCCCCTCTCCCTGTTGTCCCTCTGTCTGTCTCCCTGTTGTCCCTCTGTCTGTCTCCCTGTCCCACCTGCCCCCTCTCTCTCTCTCCCTGCCCCTCCTCTGTCTCCCTGCCCCCGCTCTCTCTGCCTGCCCCCCCTCTCTCTCCATGTGTCCCCCCTCTGTCTCCCTGTCTCCCTGCCACCGTCACTCTCCCCCCTCTCCCTGTCCCCTTCTCCCTGTCCCCCCTTTGTCTCCCTGCCCCCCTCTCCCTGTCCCCCCTCTCTCTCTCTCTCTCTGGCAGCAGGTGACAAGTGACACGCTTCATCTGGTGGCAGGTGATGGTGGCAAGTGACACGTGTTATCTGGTGGCAAGCAACGGTGGCAAGTGACAAGCGGCCTCTGGTGGCAGGAGACACTGGCAAGTGGCATCTGGTGGCAGGAGACAGTGGCAAGTGACAAGCAGCATCTGGTGGCAAATGGCAAGCTCATGGTTCCCTCTGCGTTATGGTGAGTTGAACTATTTCATTTTATATTACAATGTAGTAATAGAAATAATGTGATTTGATCATCTTGACACCATACTAAGCCTGGTGTCAGAATGATTTCAGTGGTAGCACCATCCATTCACCCAACAAATCCCCCCCACTTCTGAATCCACCGTCAACCCTGAGACTACATTCGCGTGCCCCTCCCCCCCCCCCCGGTCCTTGGCAAAATTGTCCCTGAATGCCAGTTTGGAAATGTGGTCACCCTAACCGCAGTATACACCGTTATATTCACCTATATAGCTAGCGATATATCTATCTTTTATAATAGAGCTTGCAGTCAGTGTTAGGAGATTGTGCGTGCTGTCGCTCTGAACCCAGTATACACCGCTATATCCACCTATATAGCTAACTATCTTGCTCGTTTTAAATAGAGCTTTCAGTCAGTGTTAGGAGATTGTGCGTGCTGTTTGCGTGCTCTGAACGCAGTATACACTGCTATATCCACCTATATAGCTAACTATTTTGCTCGTTTTAAATAGAGCTTACAGTCAGCAGTAGGAGATTGTGCGTGCTGTCTGCGTGCTCTGAAAAAGACGGACGGCAAAACAAATTATACAGGGGTGATAACCCTTCCCTATGTTTTCCAAAAAGCTTAAAAATAGTTTTTTTGACTGGAGCTACACTTTAAAAATGTACCAGTTGAAAATGACAAACAGATTCAACTTAACACAACAAACCTACACAGTCCCTGTCTTGTTTCCACCGCCTGTATACTGCTGTTCTGAGTGTATAGGGCCTGGGGGAGACACATATTTCCTTTTTTTAATATGGGTACGGGGTTCCCCTTAATATGCGTACAAGACCCAAAGGGGCTGGTAATGGGCAGGGAGGGCTACCCATGCCATTTTTCTCAATGATTTTCAACCATATTGCAGGAACCAGATATAACATTAAAACCGCAAGCAGTTTTAAATGACGTTATTTCCGTTAAATGTCATTTTGTGCAGGGACTGTTCTAAACACGGGAAACACGTGGCACTTCACAGGCATACTACAGACACCCCCCAGGCACCATATTTAAAGGAATATTTCACTTATTTTTTTTCACTTTAATCGTCATTATAATCAGTGCTCCCGCCAAAACGCCCATTTTTAAAACTTTTTTTTGCATTGACCCATGTCCCCTGGGGCAGGAGCCAGGTCCCCAAACCCTTTTTAGGACAGTATCTTGCATATTAGCCGTTAAAATTAGCACTTTTAATTTCGAACGTTCAAGTCCCATAGACTTCAATGGGGTTCTAACGTTCGTACGAATTTGGGGTCCGTTCGAAAGTTCTGGTGCGAACCGAACCGGGGGGTGTTCGGCTCATCCCTATTCGTGAGCATTGACGCCGAAAAGGCCTCCGACTCCGACTCATTGGCTTGTGGGTAGGGATGAGCTTCGCGTTCGAGTCGAACGTACGTTCGATTTGAACATTGGCTGTTCGTCCGTTCGACTAAATCCGAACTCTTGGTCCGTTCGCGTCAAAATTCGTGTGGCGCGCGCGGACCACAATGCACTGCGGTGGCGCAGTGCATTACTGGCTCATGATTGGCCAAGCATGCACTGTGACCCCACATGCTTGGCCAATCGCAGCGCCACCAGCGAGGAGAGCCATGATTGGCCACAGGCATCCTGCCTGTGGCCAATCATAGCTCAGGCTGTGTAGTGCACGCCCCACACTATATAAGGCCGCCTTTGAGGCGGCCTCGTGTAGTGTGTTGGCATCTGAAGCAGTGGGTGTTCTGTGTACCTTCAACACAGTACACACCAATCGTTTTTGGCTGATTTCCTATCTTGCTGTTGTGTAGTGGTTATTGTCTGTGCCCTGACCGCAGTATACACCACTACACTATATTCACCTCACCTATATAGCTAGCTAGTGATCTATCTTTAACCACTTAACAACCGCCCATTGCCGATTAACGGCTTCAGGGCGGTTGTTTAACTCTGAGAGGCTGTTAATTAACGGCCTCCCAGAATTCTGCTCTCGCGCGCCCCCTGGGGCGCGCACTCGAGAGCATCCGTGACCGCCGGGTCCACAGGACCCGGCGCATCACGGATCACGGTAAACGGCCGCTCGTCGCGGCCGTTTACCACGTGATCGCTCCGTCAAATGACGGAGTGATCACTTGTAAACAAACCGGCGTCATGTTATGACGCCGGTTCCTCCCTCCCCTCTCTGTACCGATCTCAATTCCCTGCCAATACTCTGCAATACCAGTGCATACTCTGCAGTACCCTGCCATTACTCTGCAGTACCCCCCATTACTCTGCAGTACCCTGCCATTACTCTTCAGTACCCTGCCATTACTCTGCAGTACCCTGCCATTACTCTGCAGTACCCTGCCATTACTCTGCAGTACCCCCCATTACTCTGCAGTAACCCCCATTACTCTGCAGTAACCCCCATTACTCTGCAGTAACCCCCAATACTCTGCAGTACCCGCCATTACTCTGCAGTACCCTGCCATTACTCTGCAGTACCCTGCCATTACTCTTCAGTACCCTGCCATTACTCTTCAGTACCCTGCCATTACTCTGCAGTACCCTGCCATTACTCTGCAGTACCCTGCCATTACTCTGCAGTACCCCCCATTACTCTGCAGTAACCCCCATTACTCTGCAGTAACCCCCAATACTCTGCAGTACCCGCCATTACTCTGCAGTACCCTGCCATTACTCTGCAGTACCCTGCCATTACTCTGCAGTACCCTGCCATTACTCTGCAGTACCCCGCCATTACTCTGCAGTGCAGTACCCTGCCATTACTCTGCAGTACCCTGCCATTACTCTGCAGTACCCTGCCATTACTCTGCAGTACCCCCCATTACTCTGCAGTAACCCCCATTACTCTGCAGTACCCTGCCATTACTCTGTAGTACTCCCCAATACTCTGCAGTACCCTGCTATTACTCTGTAGTACCCCGCCAATACCCCGCCAATACTCTGCAATACCCTGCGATAAATTGCCATACCCAGCCATACTCGGAGATACCCAGCCATACTCGGTGATACCCTGAAATACCCAGCCATAGACGCCCCCCACCCCTCACCGCCCTCCGGTGCTTCTACCAACTCGCCAGTACGATCAAAGCCAGAATCTTTTTTTTATTTTTTATTTCAGGCTTCCCAGCCTAGAGGTGAGATGTGGGGTCATATTGACCCCCAGATTTCACTGTAAAGAGTCACCCCATATTCCTATTACAAGGGATGTTTACATTCCTTGTAATAGGAATAAAAGTGATCAAAAATATATTTTTGGGGAAAAAAATGTCAAACTAAAATAAATAAAGTAAAATGAACAATAAAAAAATAAAATAAAAAAAAATTAAAGCGCCCATGTCCCCATGTGCTCGCATGCAGAAGCAAACGCATGCGTAAGCCCCGCCCACATATGAAAACGGTGTTCAAACCACACATGTGAGGTATCGCCGAGAACGTTAGAGCGAGAGCAATAATTCTAGTCCTAGACCTCCTCTGCAACTCAAAACATGTAACCAGTAAAAAAAAAATTATGAAGAAAAAATTACTAATCTGCTAAATTTTATAACAGAAACAAAGAAAAATTCATTTTTTCGCAGAATTTCCGGTCTTTTTTCTTTTATAGCACAAAAAATAAAAAACTGAGAGGTGATTAAATACCACCAAAAGAAAGCTCTATTTGTGTGAAAAAAAGGACAAACATTTCATATAGGTCCAGTGTTGCATGACTGAGTAATTGTCATTCAAAATGTGAGAGCAACAAAAGCTGAAAATTGGTCTGGTTATTAAGGGTGTTTAAGTGCCCAGTGGTCAAGTGGTTAATAATAGAGCTTGCAGTCAGTAGTGTTAGGAGATAGTGCGTGCTGTCTGCGTGCTCTGTACCCAGTACATACCGCTATAATATAGGGCAGGCCCCTACTTTCAAACATCCAACTTACAAACATCTCCTACTTGCAAACGCAAGGAGACAGCAGCAAGTGAGATGAAAAAAGACGGACGACAAAACAAATTATACAGGGGTGATAACCCTTCCCTATGTTTTCCAAAAAGCTTAAAAATAGTTTTTTTACACTTTAAAAATGTACCAGTTGAAAATTACAAACAGATTCAACTTAACACAACAAACCTACACAGTCCCTGTCTTGTTTGCACCGCCTGTATACTGCTGTTCTGAGTATATAGGGCCTGGGGGCCACACGCATTTCCTTTTTTTAATATGGGTACAGGGTTCCCCTTAATATGCGTACAAGACCCAATTAGGCTGGTAATGGGCAGGGAGGGCTACCCATGCCATTTTTCTCAATGATTTTTAACCATATTGCAGGAACCAGATATAACATTAAAACCGCAAGCAGTTTTAAATGGTGTTATTTCCGTTTAATGTCGATTTGTGCAGGGACTGTTCTAAACACGGGAAACACGTAGCACTTCACAGGCATACTACAGACACCCCCCAGGCACCATATTTAAAGGAATATTTCACTTTTTTTTTCACTTTAATCGTCATTAAAATCAGTGCTCCCACCAAAACGGCAGTTTTTAAAACTTTTTTTTGCATTGACCCATGTCCCCTGAGGCAGGAGGCAGGTCCCCAAACCCTTTTTAGGACAGTATCTTGCATATTAGCCGTTAAAATTAGCACTTTCCATTTCGAACGTTCGAGTCCCATAGACTTCAATGGGGTTCTAACGTTCGTAACGAACGTGGGGGCCGTTCGCAAGTTCTGGTGCGAACGGAACCGGGGGTGTTCGGCTCATCCCTACTTGTGGGATAAAATGTTGGGCTGGATCACCAGCATATATTCGAGCCCCTCGGCCCAGGTAAAGGCAAACAGAGTGCTCTCGAGTAGGGATGGCTGAACGGTTCGCCCGACGGTCGATTTGCGGCGAATTTCAGCTGTTCGCCGTCCGCCAGATCGGCGGACTATTGCCGCCGTTCGCTCGGCGGACTTCTGTGTTTACTGTGTAAAAGAACTTTGACCTATGATGACAAATCCATCATGGGGTACAGGACAGCCAATTGAGACACTACAGCACATGGACACTTGGACATTCCCCCTTATAAATAGACCCGATCTGGCGTCCATTTTACATTCTTTCGTATGTCACTATAGGGAGAGGTTGCTGTGTGGAGCAGGGAGAGACTGCAGTGACCCAAATCGCTAGCTATTTGGTCCACAAAAGTTCTTTTCAAGACTGGTATAGGTGTTGGGTGTAGTTCAGGATATAGGTTTGAGGCACTGCTGTGCTACTCATTTTTGCAGCAGCCTGTCTTTTGTCAGTGTAGAGAGAGGGACAGGACGCTGTATGCTGCAGGGATAGTCAGTTTAATCATTAGCTGTTACTATTAGGTACACAAAAGTGCTATTCAAGTTATTGTTCCAGAAGCCTCTGTTTTGTCAGTTTAAATAGGGACAGGCAGGAAGCTGTGTGTGAGGCAGTGAGGGACAGTCAGTTTAATCAGTAGCTGTTACTATTAGGTCCACAAAGGTTATTTTCAGGACTGGTATGCTAATAGGCTTGTACACGTATAATATTCTTTCTTCCCAATATAGAAAGAATATTATACTCGACTGCTGCCCTTCTGCTGCAGTAGTCCTTTATCAGTATAGGGACTGAGGTACAGTCTGCTAATCATTCACAACCTACTTGTTCCACAAAGGTCCTTATAAGGACTGGTAAGGTATAGGGTACTACAGTACATAGGGTTGAGTGAGGTACAGTCTGCTATTCCTTAAGGACTGGTATAGGTCCACAATACATAGGGTTGAGGTGCACTACTGCTGACTGCTGCCCTTCTGCTGCAGTAGTCCTTTATCAGTATAGGGACTGAGAGTTTTGTCACAGGGTCATTTAAAAAATGGCAGGTAGAGGAAGAGGCAGGCCCTTCCGCAGGGGTGGTAGGGGTAGGGCAGGAGCAACAGGCTTGAGCCACAGTGGGAAGTTGCAGAAGGTGCGTTCAATTACTTTAAAGGATGCACCAGACTTGGTTGAGTGGCTCACTCAGCCTTACTCTTCTGCACCCTCCTCATCCTCTCGATCTGCACCCTCTTCTTCACTCTCTGCTATGTGCACCCCCAAAGACACTACCACCAACAACACCACCACCACCACCACATACCTTCCGCTTAAGTCACAGGAATTATTTTCCGATCCATATCAAGACATTTCTGATGCGCAGCCACTCTTGGTATTGGATCAGGAAGAAGAGGTAGCAACAACCGCCACTCAGCAGTCTGATGACAGTACCCAGATCAGCCCAAGAAGGAGGTTGGTCCCCGATGTTGCTGCCTACTCCGAGATCTCTACTTATAGCGGCAGGGAAGGTGACGTTGATAATGACGTGTCTAGTGATTAGGGATGAGTCGAACACCCCCCCCCCCGGTTCGGTTCGCACCAGAACTTTCGAACGGACCCCAAATTCGTACGAACATTAGAACCCCATTGAAGTCTATGGGACCCGAACGTTCGAAAATAAAAGTGCTAATTTTAACGGCTAATATGCAAGATACTGTCCTAAAAAGGGTTTGGGGACCTGGCTCCTGCCCCAGGGGACATGGGTCAATGCCTAAAATGTTTTTAAAAATTGCAGTTTTGGCGGGAGCACTGATTTTAATGACGATTAAAGTGGAAAAAAAAAGTGAAATATTCCTTTAAATATGGTGCCTGGGGGGTGTCTGTAGTATGCCTGTGAAGTGCAACGTGTTTCCCGTGTTTAGAGCAGTCCCTGCACAAAATGACATTTAACGGAAATAACGTCATTTAACCACCTCAATACAGGACACTTAAACCCCCTTCCTTCCCAGACCAATTTTCAGCTTTCAGTGCTCTCTTACTTTGAATGACAATTACTCAGTCATGCTACACTGTAACCAAATGAATTTTTTATCATTTTGTTCACACAAATAGAGCTTTCTTTTGGTGGTATTTATTCACCACTTCATTTATTATTTTTTGTAATATAAGCAAAAAAAGAGCGAATTTTTTGAAAAAAAAACAATTTTCTACTTTCTCTTTTAAAAGAAACCAAAAAAATCTAATTTTGGCGAAAATTTAGGCCAAAATGTATTCTACTACATGTCTTTGGTAAAAAAAATCCTGATAAGTGTATGATCATTGGTTTGTGTGAAAGTTATAGAGCCTACAAGCCATGCTATGCATAATTGAAAATGTATCAATCCTAATGCACTGATGGCCTATCTCAGTTCTTGAGGCCCTAAAATGTCAGGACAGTACAATAACCCCCCAAATGACCCCTTTTTGGAAAGAAGACAGTCTGCGGTAATTGGTAAGAGGCGTAGTGAATTTTTTGAAGTTGCAATTTTTTCCCCACAATGCTTTGGAAAATTAAGAAATATATATATATATATATATTTTTTTTTTTTTTCACGAAATTATCATATTTACAAGTTATTTCTCACACATGGTGCAGGCATAATTGCAATTACACCCCAAAATACATTCTGCTATTCGTCCTGAGTATGGAGATACCCCATGTGTCAGACTTTTCCACAGCCTGGCCACATACAGAGGCCCAACATCCATGTAGCACCATCAGGCGTTCTAAAGGCATAAATTAACACATTTCAACACATGAAACACATTTCATTTCCTGAGTACCTATTACATTTTTGAAGGCCCTGGAGCACCAGGACAATGGAATTACCCACAAAGTGACCCCATTTTGGAAAGAAAACAACCCAATGTATATTCTGTGAGGCATAATGAGTCTTTTGAACATATAATTTCTTTCCACAAGTTTTTGGAAAATGTGGAAAGAAAATAAAAACCTATTTTTTTTTCACAAAGTTGTCAATTTAGAAGATCTTTCTAACACATAACATGTACATAGCCAAAATGACACCCCAAAATACATTCTGCTACTCGTCCTGAGTATGGCGATACCCCATGTGTCAGACTTTTCCACAGCCTGGCCGCATACAGAAGCCCAACATACAAGTACCACCTTCAGGCTTCGAACATATAGCATGTACGCACCAAGAATTACACACCAAAATACATTCTGCTGAGCAAAGGGTAAAAAAAAGGCTCACCTGTGGTTTTAGCAGACAGGGACACCGTTCCAGAGCAGTCAAAGCATTTTCTAGACAGCCAAAGGAAATGTCCAGGAATTGTCCAGGCAGCAGACAGATATGGAAAATTATGAACATGGTTCAGTACAGTCCAAGGTTTAGCAGGCAGTTCAGGCACAGGCATGTCCAGTTCAGGTGGCAGGCACAGGCATGGCCAGTTTAGGTGGCAGGCAAAGGCAGGGCCAGTTCAGATGGCAGCAGGCGGCACTTTGTACATTGGGCCTTGGTCAGGTAAGACCCGAGGACAGGGGTAGAGGCTTCTTCCCACCCAAATCTCTACGAAGCCTCCGAGTCTCCAGACCCTAATCCGAGAAAACGAAAAACCTGGAGAAAAAGGTTTTCTCCACTCGGAAAACTTTTTCTGGAGCCCCTCACATGTGAGACCCCTGTGCTGTACAGTGGCAGGGCAAATGATCAGTTCAGGAGGCAGGCAAAAAGCATGGTCATTTAACAGGCCGAGGTCAATTCACGTTGAAGGCAGAAATATGTTTGGCAGAGGCATAGTCATTTAACAGTCCGGGTCATACACAGAAATGGCAGAAAGTGGATACTGGAAAGAAATCATCTTCACTTTACTAATAGTTTAGTGAAGTATGATAGCTTCGATAGCAAGTTCCAATGCAGAGGCCTGGCTGGGAGGGACAGTCTGGACAGTAGTATCGGGTGTCACGGCGAATTCCTCTACTTGTACACACACGGCATTTTTTTGGGGGTTTGCGACCTGTTTGGGTAGGAGGGAGGATGTCGGGAAAGTGCCTTTCATGGAGTCTGGCTACTGCATCAGACCGAATTAGTTGAGTGGGTTGGCCATGGGGATAGACAAGGGCTGTGATGACATCTTCTTGGTATCTTAGATAGGTCAGGGAACTTTGGGTGCTCTTAGAAAAAATAATATAAGAATTGAACATGGCCAATTGCATCAAATCAACGGCGACTTTCTTGTACCAAAACAGTGATCTCCTGGTGGCCAGGTAGGGCTGCATCATCTGGTCATTCATATCCACCCCCCCCCCCCATGTATAAGTTATACTCGTGGATACATTTTGGCTTCTGGATGGGGCCTTTTCTTCTTTGCAGTTCCACCAAGGTGTCATTGTGTATTGTGGAAAGGATGTAGACATCTCTTTTTTTATCTCTCCACTTCACCGCTAGTACCTCGTCAGTCCGCATACTGGCCATTTCACCCTGTTTTAATTTCTTGGTGACCAATATCTGTGGGAAACCTTTGCGGTTGGTCCGTGCTGTCCCACAGGCCACAGTCTGCTTTAGGTATAGATGGCGGAAAAGTGGGAGACTTGTGTAGAAATTGTCTACATATAGGTGGTAACCTTTCCCAAGCAATGGTTGGATCAGCTGCCAGACAATTTTGCCACTTGTTCCCATGTAGGTAGGGCATCCAGGGGGGGTTTAGCTGTCTGTCTTTTCCCTCATAAATTATGAAGTCATATGTGTAACCCGTGGCCCTGTCACACGCCTTATAAAATTTTACCCCACGTCTGGCTCTTTTACTGGGCATGTATTGTTGTATTGCAAGTTGCCCAGTGAAGTGTAATAGGGATTCATCCACATAAATATTTTTATCAGGGGTAAACATCTGTTTGAAACTGGCGGAAAAAAAATTGATTAGGGGCCGAATTTTGAATAATTTATCATAACTGGGATGATTTTGAGGGAGGCATTGGGCATTGTTATTGAAATGTAAAAATCTCATGATCATCTCATAACGGTTTCTGGGCATAATTGATGAATAGACCGGCATGTGGTGGATAGGTTGGGTAGACCAGTAGGAATGGACTTAATTTTTTTTGTTAGCCCCATGTTGAGGGTTAGGCCAAGGAAAATGTTAAATTCTTCCACGGTGAGGGGTTTCCAAAAAAAAGGACGGGCATAGGAGGAACTGGGATTGTTGGCTATATGTTGGCTGGCATATAGATTACATTGCTCCACAATGTCAGTTAGGAGATCATTGGTAAAAAATAAATGAAAATAATAAAGTGGGGTTACATTTTCCGTCTGTATCTGAGGGCCTGGCTGGGATGTAAAAAGGGGAATAACAGGTTCTACTGACGTATCGGGCAGCCATGTTGGATACAGCAGAACATCTGGAAGGCTAGTATGGGCACTGCCTCGTTGATGGGATGCTCCGTTGCTAGTATCTGGCCTATCTTCAAGGAAGGTTGCAGAACTGCTGGTGGATGCCTGCCTATCCCGGAGTGCTGCGCTGCTGGTGGATGCCTCCATATCATCCTGGAGTGGTGCGCTGCTGTTTGATGTCTGCGCCTGCTCATTTCTCCTGTTTCTCCTTGTTAGGATTCTATCTTCCTCGGTTTCCATCTCGGAGCCACTGCTTTCCACTGGCTCATAATCGCTATCCGAGTCTGACGGAGAGAGTTCCCCGCTACTCTCGTCCGACATACTCTGGAGCATCTGGAAAGCCTCCTCTGCGCTGTACGACCTTTTAGTCATGTTGACGGGCAGATGTCAGATGGCGGGCGGAAGATGTCAGATGGCGGGCGTCAGATGTGCCTGATGGCGGGCGTCAGATGGGCCTGATGGCGGGCGTCAGATGGGCCTGATGATGGCGGGCGTCAGATGGGCCTGATGATGGCGGGCGTCAGATGGGCCTGATGATGGCGGGCGTCAGATGGGCCTGATGATGGCGGGCGTCAGATGGGCCTGATGATGGCGGGCGTCAGATGAGCCTGATGATGGCGGGCGTCAGATGGGCCTGATGATGGCGGGCGTCAGATGGGCCTGATGATGGCGGGCGTCAGATGGGCCTGATGATGGCGGGCGTCAGATGGGCCTGATGATGGCGGGCGTCAGATGGGCCTGATGATGGCGGGGGCGTCAGATGCGCCTGGTGATGGCGGGCGTCAGATGCGCCTGGTGATGGCGGGCGTCAGATGCGCCTGGTGATGGCGGGCGTCAGATGCGCCTGGTGATGGCGGGCGTCAGATGCGCCTGGTGATGGCGGGGCAGATGCGCCTGGTGATGGCGGGCAGATGCGCCTGGTGATGGCCGGGCAGATGCGCCTGGTGATGGCCGGGCAGATGCGCCTGGTGATGGCCGGGCAGATGCGCCTGGTGATGGCCGGGCAGATGCGCCTGGTGATGGCGGGGCAGATGCGCCTGGTGATGGCGGGGCAGATGCGCCTGGTGATGGCGGGGCAGATGCGCCTGGTGATGGCGGGGCAGATGCGCCTGGTGATGGCGGGCGTCAGATGCGCCTGGTGATGGCGGGCGTCAGATGCGCCTGGTGATGGCGGGCGTCAGATGCGCCTGGTGATGGCGGGCGTCAGATGCGCCTGGTGATGGCGGGCGTCAGATGCGCCTGGTGATGGCGGGCGTCAGATGCGCCTGGTGATGGCGGGGCAGATGCGCCTGGTGATGGCGGGGCAGATGCGCCTGGTGATGGCGGGTCAGATGCGCCTGGTGATGGCGGGTCAGATGCGCCTGGTGATGGCGGGTCAGATGCGCCTGGTGATGGCGGGTCAGATGCGCCTGGTGATGGCGGGTCAGATGCGCCTGGTGGCTGATGTGTCAGATGGCGGGCCGATGTGCCAGGTGTTTTTGGGGACACTGTGTTTTTGGGGACTCTAGCTGGGAGATCAGTGGGTAAACAGCAGACAAACAGCTAGAAAACTCACTGATCTTCCCGCTGAAGCAAAGATTTCTCTTTCTCTCCTCACTGACAGGTTCTGTGTGAGGAGAGGAAGAGATGAGAGCAGTTACAACTGCTCTCTATTTACATTACATGACGACTGTGATTGGACACAGTCGTCATGTGATCAGGAGGGCCAATCACATGGCCCTCCTGTTGTATTTTTCTCTCCGGTCTCCGGGGGTCTCAGGCAGATCGGGATCGCGCCACTGCGCGGGCACGTGGCGGCGCGATCACCGGTTATCTGCCGCCCATCCCCCTTTGTTTACTTACGATGGCTGTGATTAGACACAGCCATCGTGCGGATCAGGAGGGCAAATGACATTGCCCTCCTGCCGATCCGAGATGCGGCGTGTGCGGGGGGACACGCGCGCACCGGGATCGCGCAGCTGCGCGGGAGCGCGCCCGCGCGATCCCGCTTCTTTGACAGGACGTTCAGGAACGTCCTGTCAGGAGTAGAGAGCTCCCACCTGGCCGTTTATATGCAGTGGCCGGGTGGGAAGTGGTTAAAGCTGCTTGCGGTTTTAATGTTATATCTGGTTCCTGCAATATGGTTGAAAATCATTGAGAAAAATGGCATGGGTAGCCCTCCCTGCCCATTACCAGCCCCTTTGGGTCTTGTACGCATATTAAGGGGAACCCCGTACCCATATTAAAAAAAGGAAATGCGTGTGGCCCCCAGGCCCTATATACTCAAAACAGCAGTATACAGGCGGTGCAAACAAGACAGGGACTGTGTAGGTTTGTTGTGTTAAGTTGAATCTGTTTGTAATTTTCAACTGATACATTTTTAAAGTGTAGTTCCAGTCAAAAAAAATATTTTTAAGCTTTTTGGAAAACATAGGGAAGGGTTATCACCCCTGTATAATTTGTTTTGTCGTACATCTTTTTTCATCTCACTTGCTGTTGTCTCCTTCCGTTTGCAAGTAGGAGATGTTTGTAAGTGGATGTTTGAAAGTAAGGGCCTGCCTTATATGCTCTGCAGAAATGGCGGAACAAGGTGTTGGTTTTGCCACAACATTGTAAGCCCTGAAAGTGACTCTTAGTGGGCGCTGGAGCGCCCTGCTGTGAACGATTATATCAAGAATTGTAATTACATGCCATTGTTGAACAGTGGTAGAAAAATTGACCTTTGGTGGTTGTGGTGCTGGTGCCACAACACTATAAGTCCTCACAGTTACTCTGGGTGGGCACAGGAACGGGCCCTCCTGTGAAATATTATATCAAGAATTGTAATTACATGTCCCTGTGGAACAGGGGCAGAAAAATTGGGCCTTAGGCACTGGTGCTGGTGCCACCACACTGCAACCTCTCCCATATACTCTAGTTTTATTGCAGGAATTAGCCCTGCTGCAAAGCATTGCATCAAAAATTGTACTTAAACGCCCCCGTTAAACAGGGGCAGAAAAATTGGGCTGATGGCATCAACCAGAGCCAGAAATGTTCTTCCAAGATATCAGCGGAGGAGGAAGAGGATAGACAATCAACATAACAGGACAGTCACTCAGCATCAGCATAGGCAGTCTTGAAGGGATATGATATTTAAAAAAAAATTATTCGGTTACATCAGCTTCAGGTGCTTGGTAGCTGTGGGTGATCCAAGACTGATTCATCTTGATGAAGGTCAGTCGATCAACTGATTCGGCGGACAGGCGCACCCTGTGATCGGTAACAAAGCCACCAGCAGCACTGAAGGTGCGTTCCGAAAGAACGCTGGATGCAGGACAGGCCAGTAGCTCAATTGCATACTGTGCAAGCTCTGGCCAGTGATCCATCCTCAAGACCCAGTAAGCCAGAGGATTTTCGGTGGGAAAGGTGTCCAAGTCTGACCTTGCCCCTGTATTCCTGCACCATGTAAATCAGGCGCTGGCGATGGTTGCTGGAACCGATCATACCTTGGGGCTGCGGACTAAAAAATTGTCTGAAAGCATCAGTCAGACGGCCACCTTCTCCACCGCTCCTTCTGACCGATGCCTCAGCAACACGTTGTCCAGGACCAGGAGTTTGTAACCTCCCAGTCTCTGGGAACGCGTTGCACAGACATTTCTGCAAGGCCTCCCGGAGATGTCTCATCCTCTGCTCCCTCTGCGATGGCAAGATAAGGTCGGCAACCTTACCCTTGTACCGTGGATCAAGGAGAGTGGCCAGCCAGTAATGGTCCCTCTCCTTGATCCGAAGAATACGAGGATCCTTCCGCAGGCTTTGCAGGATCAGGGAGGCCATGCAGCGTAGGTTAGCTGAGGCATTCGGTCCGGAGTCCTCTGGGTCACTAAGGACAACATGATCCGCAGCTACCTCCTCCCAGCCACGTACAAGTCCACGTGTTTCTTGGGACTGTAAATCATCCCTACAAGACTGCTGCTGCTGAGTGCCAGCCTCCACCTCCATGCTGACACAATCATCCTCCTCCTCCTCTTCCTCCTCCTCATCCTCTTCCTGTGTGATGGGTGGCACAGCAGGATCACTGTCTGGATAAAGGGGGCCTTGAGAGGCAAGGAAGTCCTCCTCTTCCTGCTTCTGTTCTGCCTCAAGTGCCCTGTCCATTATTCCATGCAGCGTATGCTCCAAGAGGTGGACAAGAGGTACAGTGTCACTGATGCATGCACTGTCACTGCTCACCATCCTTGTGGCCTCTTCAAATGGTGACAGGACAGTGCATGCATCCCTGATCATGCCCCACTGGCGTGGTGAGAAAAAACCGAGCTCCCCTGACCCTGTCCTGGTGCCGTAGTCGCACAGGTACTCATTGATGGCCCTCTGCTGCGTGTGCAGCCGCTGCAGCATGGTCAATGTTGAGTTCCACCTGGTGGGCATGTCACATATAAGGCGGTTCTTGGGCAGGTTCAACTCCTTTTGGAGCTCAGCCAGCCGAGCACAGGCATTAAATGATCGGCGGAAATGCACACAGACTTTCCTGGCCTGCTTCAGGACATCTTGTAAGCCAGGGTACCTGCCCAAGAACCGCTGCACCACCAGGTTAAGGACGTGAGCTACACAGGGCACATGGGTCAGTTGTCCCTGTCGGAGGGCGGAGAGGAGGTTGGTGCCATTGTCGCAAACCACCATTCCTGGCTTAAGCTGGCGTGGCGTCAACCACCTCTCGGCCTGCCCCTGCAGAGCTGACAAAACATCTGCCCCAGTGTGGCTCCTGTCCCCCAAACAAACCAGCGCAAGCACGGCATGGCATCGTTTTGCCTGCGTACTTGCGTAGCCCCTGGAACGCCTACGGAGCACCGCTGGTTCTGAGGACAGAGCACTGGAAGAGGCCATGGAGGAAGAAGAAGAGGAGGGGGTGGAGGAGAGAGGTGTGTCACAACCAATAGTAGCATTTTGGAGGCGTGGTGGCGGAACAACCTCCAACACTACTGCACCTTGTCCTGCATCCTTCCCAGCTGCCAGAAGAGTGACCCAATGGGCCGTGAAAGACAGGTAACGTCCCTGTCCATGCCTGCAGGACCATGAGTCAGCGGTAATATGCACCTTACCGCTGACCGCCCTGTCCAGCGAGGCAAGGACGTTGCCTTCCACATGCCGGTAGAGAGCCGGAATCGCCTTCCGTGAGAAAAAGTGGCGTTTGGGGACCTGCCACTGAGAAACCGCACATTGTACAAACTCACAGAAGGGGGCCGAGTCTACCAACTGAAAAGGCAGCAGTTGAAGTGCTAGCAATTTAGCCAAGCTAGAATTCAACCGCTGGGCATGTGGATGGCTGGGAATGAACTTCTTTCGCCGGTCCAGCAGCTGGGGCAGGGACATTTGCCTGCTATAATCGGACGTGGGTGTACTGCTAGCAGAGTGCCCGGAAGCACTTGGCTGTGACACACCTAATTCTACACCTTCATTCCTCTCAGAGCAGGTTTCAGAAAGGACTGAAGGTCTAGTGGGGTTGGAGATGCCAGCTGATGAGGAGCAAGGAGAGGTCCGCTTTGTTCTTTGGTGTGGGTCTTTGAGGTACGCTTGCCAACGAGCTGCATGGCAGGTCAACATATGTCTGGTCAAGCATGTGGTGCCCAAGCGGCTGATGTTTTGGCCACGCGAGATACGCTTGAGACATATGTTGCAAATAGCAGCGGTGCGATCTGATGCACTCGTCTCAAAAAAGGCCCACACCAAAGAACTTTTAGAATAACGCGCAGAGGCAGCGCTCTGCACAGGCGGAGCTCTGCGGTGTGATTCAGTCGGTGTGCTGCCCCTAAGCTGGCCCCTGGAGGGCATCCTGCCTCGTTGGACATGTGCCTCCTCCTCCTCCTCTCTCCTACCAGGCACCCACGTGGAGTCAGTGCCCTCATCATCCCCTCCCTCTTCATCGCTGTAGCAAACCTGGCAATATGCTGCAGCTTGTGGAACATGACTGCCAGCTTGCTGTCCTTCTTGAGCATCCCCTCTCTCTGCATTCACGCTACTTCCTTCCTCTAGCTGAGTGTCATCATCAGAGGCTACAAAACACTGGGCATCCTCCTGGAGCATGTACCCAACACTGTGCTCAAAGAGTTCAGGAGACTCCTCAGGAGGACGTGGTGGGTCTAGGGAAGGAGTCACTGATGATGACATTGAGACGAGGGAAGACGATGCGTTGGCAGCTGCTTTGCTAGTACCCTGAGACTGGGTGAGAGAGGATGAGGAGGATGAAGAGGGCTTGGTCATCCACTCTACCAAGTCATTGGCATGTTGCGGTTCAACATGTCCAGCTGCCGAAAAGGACAAGCGTGTCCCATGGCCACGTGCTGATGACAATGCACTGCGTCCACGACCAGCACTGTTGTCTCTAGACACAGAGCCTGCTTGCCCTCTTTTATCGGCTCGTGCCTGTCTGCCTCTCCTTGCTGGCCTTCCAGACATGGTAATGGCCTGAAGGGAGTTGGGTAAAACAGCAGTTGGGTAGTGTATATTGTGCTGGAGGCACACAACACCCACTAACTCCTGCAGATGCCTTTATTATAGAACACCAGAGATAAAGGGGTATACTGTAATGGAGTCACACAACACCCACTAAGCCCTGCAGATGGCTCTATTAGAGAACAGCAATAAAGGGTAGATACAGGTGTATGTTGTGCTGGAGGCACAAAACACCCACTAACTCCTGCAGATGCCTTTATTATAGAACACCAGAGATAAAGGGGTATATACAGATGTATACTGTGCTGTGCTGGAGGCACACACAACTTCCAATAACTCCTGCAGATGGCAAGTGGGCTCAAATAGAGAAGAGCTATGTAGGTGGATATAGCGGTGTGTACTGGGTACAGAGCACGCAGACAGCACGCACAAGCTCCAAACACTACTGACTGCAAGCTCTATTATAAAAGATAGATCACTAGTTATATAGGTGAGGTGAATATAGCGGTGTATACTGCGGTCAGGGCACGCAGACAACAACCACTACACAACAGCAAGATCGAAAATCGGCCGATAACGATCGGTGTGTACTGTGTTGAAGGTACACAGAACACCCACTAACTGCTTCAGACGCCAACACACTACACAAGGCCACCGCGCTGGCGGCCTTATATAGTGTGGGGCGTGTACTACACAGCCTGAGCTATGATTGGCCACAGGCATCCTGCCTGTGGCCAATCATGGCTCTCCTCGCTGCTGGCGCTGTGATTGGCCAAGCATGCGGGGTCACAGTGCATGCTTGGCCAATCATGAGCCAGCAATGCACTGCGATGGCGCAGTGCATTGTGGGCCGTAAGCGCCACACGAATTTGGCGCCAACGGCCCATAACGTTCGGAATTCGCCGAACGGGCGAACAGCCGATGTTCGACTCGAACACGAAGCTCATCCCTACTAGTGATGTCACGTGGGTGCCCACAAGAGAGCAAGAGGAGGGGAGTTCAGAGGGAGATATAGACCAGCAGATAGGGAGGAGAAGCAGGAATAACTTACATTGCACATCTGGCACTCCCAGGACACCGGCACATGGCTCCGCAGTGTGGGCTTTTTTTAACATGTCCGCTGCTGACAATAGTGTTGCCATCTGCAATCTTTGCAGTCAACGCATTAGTCGCGGTAAGCCCAACACTCACCTAGGGACGACCGCCTTAAGAAGGCACATGAGCAGCCATCACCGAGCCCAGTGGGAGCAACGGAACACACAAAGCCACACTCCAGGCTCTCACCGTCCAGCCTCGTCTTCTACTTCTCCTTCTCCTCTCTCCTCACAATTGTCCTCCACTCCACCTTCCATCACGCCAAGCTCACGTTTTTCTGCAAAAAGGCAGGCTTCCGTGGGCCTAATGTTCGAGCATAAAAAAATGATGACGCCGGATAACCCTCTTGCCCAATGGTTGACGGCTGACTTGTCAGAACTGATAGGCCGCCAACTACTGCCATATAAACTGGTGGACTCGGAGGCCTTTCGAAAATGTGTGCCCATTGGAACACCACAATAGAAAGGTCCCAGGAAGGAAGTATTTCTCACAGAAGGGCATCCCAGAGCTATATGGCCATGTTCAGCAGCAAGTGAATGTATCTCTGGCACACAGTGTCGGTGCCAAGATACATCTGACCACAGACACGTGGTCTAGCAAACACGGGCAGGGAAGGTATATCACTTTTACTGCCCACTGGGTGAACCTTCTGACGGCCGTCAAGCATGTAACCCGTGGCACCCGTGTAGATTTGGTTTTACCTCCACAGATTGCATGCAGGCCTGGCTCTTCTTCTCCTCCTCCTCCTACTCCATCCTCCTCCCTCTCCTCCTCGGCTGACTCCTCCTTTTCCACTGCTAGTGTCTCTTCCGCTGCGCCGTCCAAGCTCCCCAGAACCTATTCGACATGCCAGGTGAGACGTTGCCATGCCGTGCTGCGTCTGTTGTGCCTGGAAGCCAAGAGCCACACTGGCCCGGCACTCCTTTCAGCTTTGCGTTCACAGGCAGATCAGTGGCTAACACCGCTCAATTTGACAGTTGGTAAAGTGGTGTGTGACAACGGTGCCAATCTGCTTAGCGCATTGAAACAGGGCAAAATTACACACGTGCCATGCATGGCACACGTCTTAAACTTGATCGTGCAGCGATTCGTTGTCAAATACCCTGGGGTCCAGGACATCTTGCGGCAGGCAAGGAAAATCTCGGCCCGTTTCAGAAGATCTTACACGGCCATGGCTCGCCTTGCTGACATTCAGCGGCGACACAATCTGCCGGTCAGACGTTTTATTTACGATTGCCCGACGCGATGGAACTCAACCTTCTATATGCTTGATAGGCTGCTCCAGCAGAAACGTGCAGTTAACGTCTACCTGTATGAACTCTGCGGCAGAACAGGTTCTGGGGAGCTGTGTTTTTTTTCACCACGCCAGTGGCTGCTCATGCGCGACGCATGCAGACTTCTGCGGCCATTTGAGGAGATCACCAAACTGGTCAGTCGCAGCCATGGCGCCATCAGTGACATGGTACCTTATGCCTTCTTTATGGAGCGTGCATTGCGTCGTGTCATTGATCAAGCTGTGGAGGAGCAGGAGCAGGAAGATGAGGAAGTCGCAATGCTGGATGAATTCCCAGGGGGGCTACTCTATCTGAGACAAGTGAACAACAGGAGTCTGAAGAGGAGTCAGAGGAGGATGGTCCCGGGGCGGATGAGGAGGAGCAAGAAGAGCATGCTTTAAACCTTTCTGGGATCCCTGTTGTTGTGCGTGGATGGGGAGAGGAGAAGGAAGAGGACGACATTATCCTGGATGATGAGCAGGAGCCAGGCCACCACACCGCTTCCAGTTTAGTGCAAATGGGGGCCTTCATGCTCCAGTGTTTTAATAGGGACCCCCGTATAAAAAGCATAAGGGTCAAGGACCAGTACTGGGTGGTAACGTACTTAGACCCCCGGTACAAACACAAAATGGCGGAAATGTTACCGCCGTCTCAGAGGGCTGTCAGAATGGAGCACTTGCAGGCCTTGCTTCGAGAAATGCTGCATTCTGCTTTTGCGTGCGCTGGCAGAGGAGCAATTCCCACTCCCAGAGAAGGAGTTGCGGGTACCAATCCAACAGCGCCTGCAAGAAGAGGCCGGTTTGAAGATGTGTTGGTGACTTTGGATATGAGGTCATTCTTTCAGCCGACCCATCGACAGGTGTCATCCGGATCCAGCATCAGGGAACGCCTAGACCGTCAGGTGTCCGACTACATCGGGTTAACAGCCGATGTGGGCGCTCTGAGGAGTGATGAACCCCTGGACTACTGGGTGGGCACGCTTGACCGCTTGCTCAATTTGCAATCAAACTGTTGGCTTGCTCCTCGTCCAGTGTCCTGTCCGAAAGGACGTTCAGCGCAGCAGGGGGGATCGTGACTGATAAGCGTACTCGCCTAGCTCACGACAGTGTTAACTACCTCACATTTCTAAAAATGAATGAGGCATGGATCTCGGAGGAATTCAACACATGTGACCAGTAGACCATGTATATGTCTATAAACAATTTTTTTAATCGAGCACACAGACCTTCTTTCTTCATTTGGCTCACTTCCTTGTCCAAAAAAAGCACACCGTACTATATGCCCGTACCCTCCTCTTTGAAGAGGTTGAGCGGTGTCATATTTCTACTGGGGCTGCTTATTATGAGGGGCTCCCACCATCCCTATGCTGTGCTGACTTCCTCCTGGGGCTGTACCTCTGCTGTGCATATTATGAGGGGCTCCCACCATCCCTGTGCTATGCTCATTATAAGGGGCTCCCACCATCCCTGTGCTGTGCTGACTTCCTCCTGGGGCTGCTTATTATGAGGGGCTCCCACCATCCCTGTGCTGACTTCCTCCTGGGGCTGTACCTCTGCTGTGCATATTATGAGGGGCTCCTACCATCCCTGTGCTATGCTCATTATGAGGGGCTCCCACCATCCCTGTGCTATGCTGACTTCCTCCTGGGGCTGCTTACGGTGCTGGTGTCAGTGCTGTATATCACAGTGCTGGTGTCAGTGCTTTATGTCACGCTGCTGATTTCAGTGCTGTCTATCATGGTGCTGGTGTCAGATCACTCTATCACAGTGCAGGTGTCATTGCTGTATGTCTCTATCATGGTGCTGCTGTATATCACGGTGCTGGTGTCAGTGCTCTCTATCACGGTGCTGGTGTCAGTGCTCTCTATCACGGTGCTGGTGTCAGATCACTCTATCACGGTGCAGGTGTCATTGCTGTATGTCACGCTGCTGATGTCAGTGCTCTCTATCACGGTGCTGGTGTCAGATGACTCTATCATGGTGCAGGTGTCATTGCTGTATGTCACGCTGGTGATCATCTCCTGCACCCTCTTCTTTGCCTACCCTGACCTTCCCTCTCCTCCATTGCCTTCATGCGCTCCACAGTGCTGAATTGTCGCAACAATTTCACATATAAAAAAAGAATGCTTGTACTTGTCGATCCCAGATTCACCTCATACATGTGTTATGTCATTGGCCATGTGGTGGGACTATGTTTGTTTGCACAGCTAGTAATTATTTTGTGGCTGCAAATTTGACCTGTAGGTTTGCAAAGTTCGCCTCCCATTGAAGTCAATGGGGCCCGCCGCGAACGTTACGGTTCGTAAACTATCGGCCGCGTTTGCGAAACGTCCTGTCGGAAGTTCGTCCATCACTACTCTCGAGCACTTTCCCTATTGGAAACGGGACCAGACAGGGATGCCCATTATCTCCTCTCTTCTTTTTTCCCTCTCCCTTGAGCCGTTCCTTTGCTCAATAAGAATATTACAGGGCTCCAAGTGAGTAGCCACCACTGCAAAATCTCTGTGTATGCAGATGATCTGCTGTTCTCTCTCACGAACCCTATAATTTCCCTACCAAACCCGCTACGTGAATTTAACGTTTATGGGGCAATCTCCCACCTGAAAATAAATCTCTCTAAATCTGAAGCTATGGGGGTGGCGGTGGACACTTGCACCTTAATGGACCTACAAGGCAATTTCCACTTTAAATGGACTAATACAGCGTTGACATATCTGGGCACGAAGATGCCTTCCGATATTCAGCAGATGTTTAATCTTAACTTCCCTCCTCTACTGACTAAGATGCGTGCCCTATTGGAAAAGTGGCATTCCAGCTTTCAATCCTGGTTTGGAAGATGTAATCTTCTGAAAATAAGCATACTGCCCAAATTTATTTATCTTCTACAGGCTCTGCCGATCCACATCCCACCCACCTTTTTTAAACAAGTACAAGCCCTCTTTACCAGATTTGTCTGGGCCCATAAAAAGCCCAGACTCAGACGTTCTCAAATGACGCTTCCTAAACACTGCGGCAGCCTAGCATTACCGGACATACGTCAACACTTTCTCGCATCCCATTTGGGACGGATACTTGACTGGCGGCGCAATAAGTCAACCAAGTTGTGGGTGCAGCTTGAGCATTCCTAGGCCCACGTTCCACTTCATGGTGCGCTGTGGTGTTATGGGGACCTCCCCCAGGGAATGAAGATGCACCCGCTTTTGGGACCCTGAAGCATAGCCAATGGATGGCATTCACTATGGCCCTTACGTCTAAGAACTCACCACTATTCCCAATACTTGGCAACCTTAAATTTGAACCGGGTCTATACTCGACGGAGTACACTGACCTTAGAGAATCTGATTGTGATCATGCAGCTAAATTTGTAGCTGCGGGGCAGTGGCCATCCATTTCGGACCTGACTGACGCGACTGGAGCTTACAAACTGCCCTTCTGGAAGGCGATACGACTGCACCACTTCCTCCATTCCCTCCCTAACCCCCTGGACTTTTCATGTCAAATGACGACTTTTGAGGTCCTCTACTTGGGACAGGACCCGCTAGCTCATATCCTATCCCAATTATATTCTCTGCTAATCACTCCCAAGATGCAGCCACGTCTCCCCTGTCTGTCCAGTTGGGAGGTGGACCTTAATTGTACCTTTTCAGTGACTTAGCAACAACGCATTATCACTCTAGCCTTTAAATCCTCACTGTGCACAAGAACGCAGGAAACTAACTTTAAATTGTTAATTTTTATAGGGCTTGTGGCACTACCTATAGCAGAATAGCTAGTTTATCTATAATATAATACCCTGGAAATAATTCCCAGTGCTTGTGCCGATTGGCTTATCCACACATAACGTTTCCAATCATATATGCTCTATACTATTATAAAGGAGATGGCGACCCAAACAAGAAGAAAAGGAAGAGGAAGGAGGTTCAAATCAATATCTTATATGTAAATAAAATCCCTATCAGAAGCCCGCTTTACTCCTAATGGGTACTTATTTCCCACCTGCCTTCTATGTATACCCCCCTCAACTGTGGTGTGCTCAAAATATTTTACCTGAGGTAGGTAGTGGGCGTAAACTGCATGAATGTCCCTTCCAATGTATTTAGTGAAATATGAAAAATAAATGTAAAAAATTGCAGAATTCAAATAAACCAATAATTATACGTGTTTGGTGTATCCTTCTTACAAGAAGGGTCTAGATGGTGTCTACACAAACGCTCTTTTATATCTGATGTAGTGTAAGCTACAGATCCTTATCTCACAGATACTATAAAATCCAACGGCGTTAAAAAAATTTTAGTACATCACGTGCATTTACCATCAAACCCTTCATCACATGTGCCACTGAAGGTGTTGTTTATTTACTCCAGTGCCCATGTGGGCTACAATATGTGGGGAGGACTAAACGACCTCTCTATGTACGGTTAAACGAGCATATCACCAATATTATAAATGGTTTTCCTAAACATTCTGTTTCTAGAACATCATAATAAAAATCCAGCTAAAATTATCTTTTTAGGGATAGACAAGTTTAGTCTGCCTTGGAGGGGTGGTTCTCTTGTCAGGGGCATATCAAGATTAGAGATGTCCTGGATTTATCGTTTAAAGTGTTATACCCCCTATGGACTCAATGTAAACGTAGATGTTAACATATTTATTGACAACTCTTGACCGGGTTGGTCAGTTTGGGATTTGGGTTGGGTGTTGGGAATTATGGTCATCCATGATACATGGCCTATGGGAGGTCTTTTGATGAAAGATATTAGATATGATAGTTTTATAAATTTGTAAACTCGTGAGTTGGTTGTTAACAAGGAAAGGAGAAAAAGAAAAGAGTCTTTTTGATAAATTATATATATATATATATATATATATATATATATATATATATATATATATATATATATATATATATATATATATATATATATATATATATATATATATATATATATATATTTTTTTTTTTTTTGGTATAAAATATTTCTTTGGCAATTTTTGGGCTAATGTATTTGTAAATAGGAATTTTTATTTATTTTTATGCTTTTTTTTTTTTTTTTCATTCTCCATTTTTTATTTATTTTTTTTCTTAACTTTCATCTTTTCTTTATTTTTTCTTTGTTTTATTCATTTTTTCATTTTTTTCATTTTTTTCATTTTTCATGTTTCATTATTCACTATTTAATTTTAGTTTATTTCTATTTATTTCGATTTTTATTTATTTTATTTTTATTATAATTTTATTTTTATTTTTTTCTTTACAATTATTTTTATTTCATTATTTCTCATTTCCACACATATGTTTACTTAATAGGTTTGGACGCTAATGCAAAGATTTTTTTATTATTCTTGCCATTAGCTGTACCCTCCTTCAATATGGCAACTGTGTTTAGCTGTGGTTATTATGACTAGTTCCTGTTTCCTCCAAATCAGAAAGAGGCTTGGTTGTTAATGCTGACTACTTCCTGTTTCCTCCAACTCAGAAAGAGGCTTGGTTGTCAATGCTGTTACACTTCCGGTTTTCATTATTCACAATGAGGCTTGGTTTTATTATTGTCCTTATTTAAATGTGACGTGCCAACGCGTCACCCATACCCCAGACAACGTCACTGTATGACAAAATGCGCGTCGGGTGGTCCAGATGTGCTGACGCAACCACGTTGACCTTATGAGTGCCTGGGCTCGGCACTCGCATGCCGGCCAGCATTTCATGCTTTTATACTGATATGTTTGTGAGTATATTTTATTTATTTAAATAAAGATATATCCTGCCTGTTTTACGCTATGGGAGGCTTTCTTTGTGTTTTCCAAATTACCATCTAAACCACTGCCTGCTTATGTGAAAATCTTCATGGTCCATTCAAAAGTGTTTCCACAACAGGAGTCAGGATTGGTGCAGTTCGGGTGATAGATTAATGAGCGTTTACATACCGCCTTCTGGTAAGCGTGCATTTACACTGATGACTCACGGTTTTCTGGCTTGGTGAAGGTGGATTGAACTGCTGACTGGCACCTTCTTAAAGAGATATCCCTTTCATTGCAAAGACTTTTTGTTTGGACTTTTTCTCATTGGTTGTGGGTTACTGGTTCACCTTTTTTATGAATATAATTTTTATTAATTTGTCACTGGGTTTTTATCTAATCTAATTTAATTTATTTATAATTAATAATCACTGTATTTATTTATAATTGTTTATTTATTGAATATAATCAATTTAAATTTATTTATTTATAGTCAATAATTAATGAATTCATTTATTTATTTATTCACTATAATTAACCATTATCAATCACTATAGTAATTTAATTATATTTAATTTTGAGCATTCATCACCCATTTTTATATAATTTTGATTGTTTATGAATTATTCTATCTGATTTCACCCAATCAATTGTAATTATCTGATTAATTTTAATTTCTTTGCATAAATAGTGATAGTCTTAGTGGGTTATTTAAAGTAGGGGTAGGTAGCGCAGCTATTTTTTATATTTTATTTTTTATATGCACATATAACAGACACCACCCTGACCGGCTGGGGTGGAGTACTGGGAGTACAGTTGACCCAGGGTCTCTGGTTGGGTGCGGAACCCAAGTTGCCGATCATCGTGCTTGAACTCTGAGCGATCAGGCGTTGCCTCTTCACATAGTCGATGGGACTACGAGGGCGTCCAATCAGGATCAGGTCAGACAACGCCACGGCGGTGGCATATGTCTACCATCAAGGAGGAACGAGTAGCTTGGCTGCAGCACGGGAGGTCGCTCACATCCTTCAGTGGACAGAGCGTCAGGTATCGGCCTTGTCGGCCATTTACATCCCAGGAGTTGAAAACTGGCAGGCGGACTACCTAAGTCGCCAGATGCTGGGCCCTGCGGTGGGGCACACCAGATGTGGATCTCCTGGCCTCCCGTCTCAATCGGAAAGGGCCAAGATTTGTATCCAGGATAAGAGATCCTTGGGCAGACGTGTCAATCGCGCTGGTGGTTCCATGGGATCAGTACCGATAAAGCTACTACCACGTCTGCTCCACAGAGTGAAGGCCAAGGGGGTTCCAGTAATACTAATGCCCTGGATTGGCCTTGGTGTCCCTGACGCACCGACCTAGTAGGCCTGGTTGCAAAGGCTCCCTGGTGACTGCTTTTGCGAGAGAACCTTCTGTGTCAAGGTCCGATTCTCCATCTTGTTTTACCATCGCTGGTTTTTATGGCATGGCTGTTGAGAGCTAGATGCTAAGGTACCGAGGCCTATTGGACTCGGTGATCTCGACTATTTTGGGAGCATGGAAATCTTCTTCTCGGAAGATATACCATCATACCTGGAAGCCATACATCTCTATGTGTGAGGAGAAATTATGGCATCGTGCACCTATTCAGTTTCCAGGATCCTGCTGTTTCCAAAGCGAGGAGTAGACCAGAAGTTGGTTTTAAGCACCATTAAAGGACCAATATCAGCCTTGGCTGTCTTTTTGTAGCGATCCCTGGCATCTGACTCTCTAGAGAGCAATTTTGTGCAGGGGGTCCAACTTGTAGTTCCTCCCGTGTGTACACCGTTACCCCTGTGGGATCTGAACCTGGTGCTATCGGCGCTTCAGAAACTGCCATTTGAGAACATCAGAGAAATTCCCTTGTTGACTCTTTCCCAGAAAGTGGTGTTTCTAGTGGCCAGTACATCAGCCAGGAGGGTCTCGGAACTGGTGGCCTTGTCTTGCAAGTCGCCCTATATGGGTACCCATAAGGATAAGGTGGTGTTGCATTCGCAACCTTCCTTTCTGCCGAAGGTGGTTTTGGCGTTCCACATCAATGAAAATATTTTGTTACTATCCCTGTGTCCTAAACCGACACATCCTAAGAGGTCGCCCTTTATTCCCTGGATGTGGTCAGGTATATAAATATATATTTATCTGCCACGGCTCCCCTTCGGGAGTTAGATTCTCTGTTCGTTTCGGTAGCTGGCCCAAAAAAGAGGTATGGCGGTCTCGTCGACCACCATTTCCGGGTGGATCAGACAGATGTGGTACAGGCCTACGCCTTGAAGGGGCAGGTGCCCCCCTTTCCTACCATGGCCCATTCCACCAGGACAATTGGGGCCTCTTGGGCTTCCAACCTCGAGTGTCAGTCGCTCTGGTGTGTAGGCGGCGATATAGTCATCCGTTCACATTTTTACCAAATTCTACAGAGTGGATGTAAGCACCTCGTCTGATGCCTGCTTTGGCCACAAAAGTTTTTCTACAGAGTGGATATAAGTGCATCGTCTGATGCCTGCTTTGCCCATGTAATGTTGCAAATCTGCACTTCTTTTTCTGTTTTAAAGAAAATACAGTTACCTTTGAGTATAATGCACTGTTGCATTGTTACTGCAAGTTCTGATGCGGTTAGCTAAGGTGGTGTCTCCTCTGTTAGGGAGCACTTCTGATTGTGGGTGAAGTTCTTTTATGCTGTTTCCCACCCCTCGTTATGACACTGCTTGGGGATGTCCCGATGGTCAAGAATAAAGGAGCTGTGTCAGTCAGTGAACGTAAGAGAAAATAGGATTTTTGTACTCACCGTAAAATCCTTTTCGCTGGAGTTCACTGACTGACACAGCACCCTCCCCTCTTATTGATTATGTTATACTGCTTGTTGATGTACTGAAGTTCTGTTTTTTGTACATGTTAACATGTTCTGCTTAGTCCTCTCCTGAAGGTGGCGTAACAACTCGATGGTCAAGAATTAAGGAGCTGTGTCAGTCAGTGAACGCCAGAGAAAGGGATTTTACGGTGAGTAAAAAAATCCTATTTTTATAAATATTTATTTATAAAATATAGAATTTATACAAGGAAGAACATAATGCAGGTAATAAACTACAAAAAGTCTGAACACTAGCAAAAATTTTATTTATCAAAAATCATTATAGTTTCTCTCTAATATTGTAACCTAAACATTATAATGTAAGTCCTACTGTATAGCCTTAAGGTTTCATTCACGCTTTGCGGCATGTGTTGTGGCAATGCACCTGCTCTATGTGTGGTGTGTTTTGGTTCCATAAATTTTAAACAAAACCCAATACAATGTACAGTATAAGTTAACAAATGATTCAGACTGCACCACGACATACAAGCATTGTGGTGCACTGTGTTACTAAAAAGAGACTGAAGAAGTAGCCAGCACACCAGTGACTTGCACATAAAAAGCTTTATCAAGGCGTTTACTGCAAGTTAGTGGTGTGCTGTCTTCCTCTTCGGTTTCTGGGATGCAGGGTGCCTCCCCTATTATTCATTGTTTAGAACAACCTAACCTTTCATTTCTAGGATTGGTCTCACAAGGACAGCAGTTAAAGAAAGTCTCACCAATGGGTCACAGACCAGTTCCACTGACAAAAATAATACACTTTACGAAATCTGTGTGCCATGCATCATTCTACTGATTCTGTGGGGTGGTTGTATAGTTCCCAGAGCTTATTCTTGGCTAGATGGTTTCCATAGTTCAAGTTACATATGAGCAACTCTGAACCTTAACTACTGTAGGAAAAATGATCCTTTCCTTATTTAAATAAAAGTTGTTACAGCTTTAATTTCAAGAGAAAGAAATTGTATTCCATAATTTGGCTATTGAAGACCAAGGTGGCCAAAAAAGAGGAACTCCAGTTTTTTATATATTACATAGTAGGTGAGGTTGAAAAAAAGACACAAGTCCATCAAGTCCAACCTATGTAATACCTAGCTGGCAGTGGTGGCCCATCCATATGGGTCACAGGGGCACTGCCCCCCCCAATCCATGCGCCTGGCCCCTAATCTACATGCGGGCCACCAGACGCATGGATTCCAATGGTTTTTATTTTTTGTACATTTTTTTAGAAGCACCTGATTAGAGCCTGGGGCTATAATTGGCTTAAAAAAAAGGGTGGGCTTGGGGCATAGAGCACTGAAAATAGCGAATTAATATTTGCTATTGTCTTCCCGATTCTCCTCCAGTGTAAGACACGTCACCCTATCGGCCAAGAGGAGAAGCGATCCTATTGGCTGAGAGGAGGAAGGAGGAGACGGAGGGGAAGCCACCAAAGCAGTGGAGGAGAAGACGCAGGGTGAAGCCACCACCTAGGGGAAGCGCTGCCTAGATGGGGTAAGTGCGGGGCTGGTGACCCGACCAGAGGGGGGGTTTTGGGGAGTGGCAGCCTGTTGGATTGTTTGCCGCCCCCCCAAAAAATACCACCAGCTGCTACTGCTAGGTGGGCTAACACAGGATATAGGGACTTGCCTTCTTTGCATGAAAGCTTCATGCAATCCACTTAGCAATCCTCTAAAGCAATCTCTCAAGCTATGTCTTTGATTAAACTTAAAGCTTTTGGAACAGTCAGCATCACTCAACCATTTCTTGTCCCAGCAGACTGTGCTGTTAAGCCCCCTTTCCACCCCATTGCTCTCCACACTACTCAGCAGGAGTGAAGAAGGAAGTCCTCGAATTTTCTGCAACTCTTCAACTTTTTTTACATCTTCATTTAAAAGCATCACAAATTTGGACTCTCTCTCTCTAAAAGCACTATCTTATACCTAGGGGTCCATCTAGCTCCTTCCTTACCAGAAATCTATAGCACCAACTATCCGCCGACCTTTACAATGGTTCGGAGGTGGTTGCGTCTGTGGTCAACCTATCGCATCCCCTTGATAGGGAGGGTTGTAGCGGTTAAAATGTCTATTTTGCCGAAACTACTTTATTACTTCAGAGCTCTCCCTATTTATGTGTCACGCCAAGCCCTCACCACTCTACAACGTGATATTAACACTTTTCTCTGGCTGGGCAAGAGGCCCAGGCTGGGGAGACACCTAATACATCGTCCACTTCTACAGGGCGGCTTGGGACTCCCAGATGTATGGCTATATTACTTAGCGGCCAGGTTGGCCCAGACGGCTCAATGGCATGCCCCTACGGTTGGTATACCGTGGTTGCAATTTGAAACTCAGTCTTTGCGGCCTTATTTCCTCCCGGGAGTCCTGTGGCAGGAGAGTCTCCGTCCAAGGGACTTAGCCCCTCTTAATAACATAGTGAGTAGCTCCTTCTACCTCTGGTCACTGTATAAGACTAAATTTAAACTGCGGCCTAACAGACCCACTTTGGCATCATTTTTGGGCGATAGGAGATTCCCTCAGGCGTTTGGGTCTCCTGCTGCCTTCAGATGGTGGATCCAGAAGTCCTTGGTCACTCTGCGGGCCCTTTCTGGTAGACGAGGTGTCTTCACCTCCTTTTCACAACTTCAATCACAACATGAGGTACCTAGGGCGGAATTTTACAAATATCTCCAGATTCGACACTTTTTTCAAACACATTATAGTTCTTTAGACACCATCTCCAATACTCAATTTGAATCTTTATGCTACAGACACTCCAGAGACAGGGGTATTATCTCTACGGTGTACAAACATCTTCTGGAATCCCAGATGCCAGAGAAGACTAGGGCGATGTGCCTCTGGGAAACTGATCTAGACACAGAGTTCTCGCCTGAGGAATGGAGTACGATGCTTGTGAATATGCATAGGTGTCCCAGATCTATGGCGGTGAAGGACACTGTGGTGAAGCTTCACACTCGTTGGTACCTCACCCCGGATAGGATTCACAGGTTTTACCCCACGGTTCCTGATCACTGTTTTAGGGGTTGCCCGGAAACGGGCTCCTTGATCCATATTTTCTGGAGCTGTCCCCAGCTCCAGGGAGTTTGGGATCGGGTTCGCACCATGGTGTCCTCGATTGTTGGATCCGTGGTCGACTTGTCACCCGCACACTGTTTATTGTTCGCTCCTATAACAGGGGTTTCCCGCCCCACCCAAAGGTTGATCAACACATTGTTCTGTGCTGTTCACTGGACGATTGCGCTACATTGGCGCTCGCAGATCACCTCCTGGTCGGGGGTCCTTGGTAGGATGGACGCTATCCGTCTAATGGAACGGGTACACCACACCATTATGGACACCATGCATGTCCACACAGCCAAATGGTCTGAATGGCCGGTGGGTTCCGGTCCTATGGGGGGACCCCCCCCCCTATATCCCCCAGTAGGTGATGCATCGGAGTCCAGGCGGTCCCACTGAATTCTTATATTTCTACTTTTGATGGTTTATTCTCCTATATCTTTGACCCAGGCCTAAGACTAGCACCAGCTTGGAGACAGTACTGTGGAGTATTAGTTATCGGTCCGTGAAGTCAATCTTAATAATTATTGCACGGTTAACTTTCTATTTGGGTTTAGTTTATTTTCCCTTGTTTTACTAACCTTCTATTATATACATCTTTGAACTTGATAAGCATCATCTGGTGCATACGGTCCAGGCTGTGTACGTTAATCGCTTCTGTAAAAATTCCTTTTTGTGCCTGGTCCGCTGCTGTGCCAGCAACATTTGTATGCTGTGTATTTCTATTATGCTTTCCATTGACGCTGTCATGTACTTGTGTCTGTTGATCTACTTATTTTTCTTTTACCACCAATAAAAACGTTTGTATAAAAAAAAAAAAAAGCATCACAAAAAGTGTGGGGTACAGTAAAAATTAACGTTTTTCATGCCGCTTAGTAAGTGCTAACTGCGGCGCAAAGCATGTTAACTTTTGCTGTACCCTCACACTGTCTGTAATGCTTTTATATGAAGATTTAATAAAATCTGAAGAGTTCAAATTTCCAGACTTCCCTCTTCACTGTGTACCTGCAGAGGAGCTGTGCTAGCACCTTCAGCCGGGGAGTGCAGTGGATGGATGGCTAATTACTCACCTGGAGTGGCTTTCTTTGCGTTTGTGCATTCACTCACAGCAGGAGGTTTAGAGGCGCTGCTGCCCACCCATCAAAAGAACAATGAGGAAAGTCGGATTAGAGTGGTCACATGACCCCAACGTTTGTTATAATGTTCTAAAAAAAAGCTTGTATTGACCAAGGAGGTTGGGCCATAGGGAGATAATTGAATTGCTGGCTACCTGCCTGTATAATATAATACATAAAGGATAGCTTACCAGTCTTTAAATATGTCTTGTGACTTGTTAAATCATCTCTGTTCCTCTCTGTTTTATGTATGTAAAAGACTGTTCTATAGACCGTAATAAGGCTAAAACATTGTAAAACAAGATGGGGATACTGACCAACTGAACCTAGAAGTGTCTTGTGCATTGACTTCTGATGCCGCATACACAGGATCGGACTATCCGGCGGACTTAGTCTGGTGGACAAACCGCCTTACTTTGCAGCGGAGGTCCGCCGGACTTTCTGAACGAGCGGACCTGCCCACACACGACCGGACTTTTCCGGTGGACTAGATCCGGTAAACAATCTGCCGGACTATGGTGGGATTCCGCCAGACTTTTGAAATGAACGGACTTGCCCACACACAGAGAAAAGTCCATTCATTTTGAACTCGGCTCCAGGTAGATGGGACTAGCGAAGTAAGTCAATGTCGCCTCCATCGGCGAGATTGACACCTCGCTGGCCCCGTCACCCGGTATGGACTTAAAGGGGAAGGCCTACGCCGAAGAAACGGCATGGGGGTCCCCCCAAAGTCCATAGCAGACCCTAATACGAGCACACAGCCCTGCCGGTCAGCAAAGGGGGTGGGGACGAGCGAGCACCCCCCCTCCTGAGCCGTACCAGGCCGCGTGCCCTCAACATGGGGGGGTGTTTTGGGGAAGGAGGGCCCTGCGGACCCCCACCCCAAAGCACCTTGTCCCCATGGTGATGAGGACAATGGCCTCTTCCCGACAACTGTGGCCGTTGGTTGTTAGGGTCTGCGGGCGGGGGACTTATCGGAATTTAATAAGGGGGCCCCCAGATCCCGGCCCCCCACCCTATGTGAATGAGTATGGCGTATGATGTACCCCTACTCATTTACCTGGTGAAAAAAGTGTAAATTAGAAAAAACACACGTTTTTAAAATAATTTATTAGACAGCTCCGGTGGTTTTCTCTTCTTCCGTCTTGGGGGGTCTTCTCGCCGGACTCCTCCGCTATCTTCTGCTCTTTTACTAGCTCTTTTACTGGCGGAGGAGCCCGGCTTTCTTCTTCTTCATCGCCATCCGGGGGTCTTCTTCCGACTTCGGGGTCTTGTCCCGCTCTTCGGGGGTCTTGCCCCCCCTCTTTGGTTCTTATGCCGGGCATCTGGGCACAAGGTGCTGTAGGGAGAGGGCCCCCCCCATGTTGGGCACGCGACCTGGTATGGCTCAGGAGGGGGGCGCTCGCTCGTCCCCACCCCCTTTCTTGACCGGCCGGGCTGCGTGCTCGGATAAGGGTCTGCTATGGACTTTGGGGGGCCCCATGCCGTTTTTTCGGCGTAGGGCTTGCCCTTTAAGTCCATACCAGATGACGGGGCTAGCGAGGAGTCAATCTCGCCGATAGAGGCGGCAAAATTGACTTCCTTCGCTAGTCCCGTCTACCTGTAGCCGCGTTCAAAATGAATCTCCGTGTGTGGGCAAGTCTGTTCATTTCAAAAGTCCGGTGGACTAGCACACAGATGGGCCGAGTCCAGTGGACAATTTTGAGTCAAAACTTTCTAAGTCCGTCGGACTTTTGGGAACAAAAAGTCCGCTGGAGCTCAGACATGGGCGGATTGTCCGCCAGACAGTCCGATCATGTGTACGTGGCATGAGAGGTAAAACGGAGGAATAGTGAGCATAGTTTAGAAGCTACACCCTTCACCCTGCTGTGTCAGTTCCTTTTCTGGCAGCAAATCAAAAGGTATGCCATTCTGAAAAATTCTTGTCATTATCCATCTCTATAATTAAAGCGGTGTTCCGCTTAAAAATAAATAAAAAGTCAGCAGCTGCAAATACTGCAGCTGCTGACTTTTAATAATCGGACACTTACCTATCCCAAGGTCCAGCGATGCAGGGGATCGAAGCCCTGCTTGTCTCCCCCTAGGCTCGGCGGCACCAGCATTTTAACTGTGGGTGCCCGGCGGTGGCTTCACCGCCGGACACCCACTGTACGTGTGTGTGTGTGTGTGTGTGTGTGTGTGTGTGTGTGTGTGTGTGTGTGTGTATGTATGTGTGTGTGTGTGTGTGTATGTGTATATATATATATATATATATATATATATATATATATATATATATATAATATTTTAGCAAAGGCCCTATAGAATAAACTGGTGGATGTTGCAACTTTTTTTTGTGTCACACTGTATTTGTACAATGGTTTTTCAAAAGCATTTTTTTTTTCATGAATAAAAAAAAAAAAAAATGAAAAAACACACTAAAGTTAGCCCAATTTTTTTGTATAATGCGAAAGATGATGTTACGCTTTAAAAGTGCGTCTGCTCGTGGAATAGTGGCAAACTGCAGGGCTTAAAATTCTCCATAAGAAACACTCTAAATGCCTTAACAGGTTACCAGTTTAAAGTTGCACAAGAGCTCATGGTGCTAGAATTATTACTCCCGCTCTGACGTTCACAACAATACCTCACATATGTGGTGCGATCACTGTGTATATGTGTGGGAGTAACGTATGCATTCACATTAGCACGTAAGCGCAGTGGGACAGGAGGGCATTTTTTAAAAAAAAGTTACACTTTTTTTAAATTAAATTTATTACTATCACAAGGCATGAACAATCATCCCTTGTGACAGCATGGGCTGTGACAGGCCCCCTTTATGGAAAGATCTGAGGTCTATTAGACCCCAAATCTCTCCTCTAGCCTCTCATGCAGCCGATCAGACACAGCCAACGGCCAGGTAAAAAAAGAGGATTCGGTAGTGACGACATAACTCATCGCTTCTGGTTCCCGGGGTTACAGAGAGAGAGGAATGGTACAAGTTTCTCCTGCTCTGTCCAGGGAAGCCATCCCCACCAGCCTCATCGCTCACAGGCACTGTGATAATCTGGTAGAGTATGGGAGAGGCGGGGTGCCAGAAGGGGGGTGGGAGCCCCTTCTAATGCCCACAGAAGTAATCGAGAATTGCCAGCTAAAAACAAACATATCGGAATGATGCCTGTAGGTGCAAGCATCGTTCCAACATAACCACTATAACCAGAGGACATCCATGGACGTGGAATTGCAGTTTACACCCAATCAGCCATAAAAACTGTCCTCTCCCTCTCCTAACATCTATGCTAACTAACCTGTATAAGAAATATGTATATACTTATCTATTTTTAGGCCGCCTTGGTCTGGTCACGTGATCTCCCCTGTGTTAGCCAACAATGGCTGCAGGCATGAGGTAAGAGGCCTCTGAAAACAATTGGTAAAGCCTGGTGTGGTGACATCCCCCATAGACTTCAATAGCCCATCTGTTGTGGACAATCCCATCTCTCCCCTGACACAGGGGAGCCATCTCATGCGAATGGACCGGTCTGGCCTGACAATAGGTAGGTATAGAGTATACATCTTTCTTACATTCATTAGTATACATAGGTGTTAAAGTGGGGGGAGGGGTTGATTTTAGGTCTAATTAGGTGTAAGCTGCAATTTTGCTTTAAAGTTTTACAGTATCCTGCTCCCACAAGGCCAAGGTGCATACACATGAACCTGCTGTAATCACAAACATCTTACCCTAACAACTTTAAATACATTCAAAGTTACTTGATTGCAGACATTTTAAAATCTTTTTAAAGTCCCAACTGTTGGAAAATATATGGACTTCCCAAATGAAATTTTAGTTTTTTTTCTTTTTGGTATCCATGATTCTCCTGCAATGCCCTTTTGTTCCTAATTGCATTGTGATTTTTGGGAACAGCAACAAACCGTCTTCTCTGGAGGAATTGTGGAACACCAAAGCCATTGTCCCATAGATATTCTGGGGACAGGATCTTGGTTGGCTTGTGGTAAAGAAAATACTTATTCAGATAGCTTTCATCATGCCAGACGGCTTCAAGGCTGTTGTTCTTATCAGTCATCATGGCGTTATGGCAGAAATTGGTTAATTTGTAGACTTCTTCTACCGTACCGCCAAAATACCCTCCTGCATAATAGAAATCCCCCTCATCTGTAGGAATGTAAGCTGTTGATTGCTGTCTTCGCTCATAAGTGAAACGGTCACGTTGTGAATTGTAAAAACCAGGATGTAATGTGCCAAACACATCACTTAATATTTCCACCCCAACTGAGTCAATGAACCTCATGTCTACATCCACGCAAACCAAATAATCAACTTCTTTGTAGAAACGTTGATATGCATGATCACGGATCATCTCCATGCGCCTCATGGACACTTCCTGCCATCGTTTATAACTGGGAACTTTTAAGATGACCAGCTGCCTCCCCTCAGGGAGAGTGAAGTTGGAAATGTCATTAGCACGGTCTGTAAACACATAGTAGTTGACTTTAAACCCCACCATGAAGAACTGTTCAGCAGTTTCAATGAAGGTTTTGATGAAGACTGTGTACCTGAAAAACAGGTCAACGCATCTTAATATTCAGACATTTATAAAATACATTTAACAGGTTGCACTTTATAACAGATATTTCAATTACCTGATTGATAACAAATTGATGAATGTTATTAGCCCTTATTCTGGACTGATATCCCCACTCACCCACTTTGATGGTTCTTATCTGTTTTTTGCTATTTATTTGTGTTATACTTTTGTAGATGTCTTTTTGTAGGTCATGTGAAATAAGGGGTCCTCTTCCTCTTCTTAAATGGAGAGGATCTCTGACATGATGTTGTCAGCAACACTCTCTGTATCATTACACTGTGAGGCCGCGTACACACGCACGGACTGTTTGCCCAACCTTGTTCGTCAAACAGTTTCGGCAAACAGTCCGCTCAAAATTTGCATGAGCGGACTTGCCCACACACGAGCGGACTGTTTGACGAACAAGGTTGGGCAAACAGTTCGCTCAACTTTTGAAATGAACGGACTCGCCCACGTAAGGAGGAGGCAAATCCGCCCATTTCGAGCGCGTGTACAGGTAGGCGGGGCCCGCGAAGGAGACGTCGCGGGCTCCGCCGCCTGGAATGGGCTTAAAGGGGAACCCCAACGGCGAAAAAAATCGGCGTGGGGGTTCCCCCAAAGTCCACACCAGACCCTTGTCCGAGCACGCTACCCGGCCGGCCAGGAAAGGGGGGCGAGCGAGCGCGCCCCCCCTCCTGAGCTGTACCAGGCCGCGTGCCCTCAACATGGGGGGTGCCTTGGGGAAGGGGGGGCCGCGCGGCCCCCCCCACCCCAAAGCACCTTGTCCCCATGTTGATGAGGACAAGGGCCTCTTCCCGACAACCCTGGCCGTTGGTTGTCGGGGTCTGCGGGCGGGGGGCTTATCGGAATCCGGGAGCCCCCTAGCCCCTGGAATGCCTACGGAGCACCGCTGGTTCTGAGGACAGAGCACTGGAAGAGGCCATGGAGGAAGAAGAAGAGGAGGGGGTGGAGGAGAGAGGTGTGTCACAACCAATAGTAGCATTTTGGAGGCGTGGTGGCGGAACAACCTCCAACACTACTGCACCTTGTCCTGCATCCTTCCCAGCTGCCAGAAGAGTGACCCAATGGGCCGTGAAAGACAGGTAACGTCCCTGTCCATGCCTGCTGGACCATGAGTCAGTGGTAATATACACCTTACCGCTGACCGCCCTGTCCAGCGAGGCACGGACATTGCTTTCCACATGGAGGTAGAGAGCCGGAATCGCCTTCCGTGAGAAAAAGTGGCGTTTGGGGACCTGCCACTGAGGAACCGCACATTGTACAAACTCACGTAAGGGGGCCGAGTCTACCAACTGAAAAGGCAGCAGTTGAAGTGCTAGCAATTTAGCCAAGCTAGCATTCAACCGCTGGGCATGTGGATGGCTGGGAGTAAATTTCTTTCGCCGGTCCAGCAGCTGGGGCAGGGACATTTGCCTGCTATAATCGGACGTGGGTGTACTGCTAGCAGAGTGCCTGGAAGCACTTGGCTGTGACACACCTAATTCTACACCTTCATTCCTCTCAGAGCAGGTTTCAGAGAGGACTGAAGGTCTAGTGGGGTTGGAGATCCCAGCTGATGAGGAGCAAGGAGAGGTCCGCTTTGTTCTTTGGTGTGGGTCTTTGAGGTACGCTTGCCAACGAGCTGCATGGCAGGTCAACATATGTCTGGTCAAGCATGTGGTGCCCAAGCGGCTGATGTTTTGGCCATGCGAGATACGCTTGAGACATATGTTGCAAATAGCAGCGGTGCGATCTGATGCACTCGTCTCAAAAAAGGCCCACGCCAAAGAACTTTTAGAATAACGCGCAGAGGCAGCGCCCTGCACAGGCGGAGCTCTGCGGTGTGATTCAGTCGGTGTGCTGCCCCTAAGCTTGCCCCCGGAGGGAATCCTGCCTCGTTGGACATGTGCCTCCTCCTCCTCCCTCCTACCAGGCACCCACGTGGAGTCAGTGCCCTCATCATCCCCTCCCTCTTCATCGCTGTAGCAAACCTGGCAGTATGCTGCAGCTTGTGGAACATGACTGCCAGATTGCTGTCCTTCTTGGGCATCCCCTCTCTCTGCACTCACGCTACTGCCTTCCTCTAGCTGAGTGTCATCATCAGAGCCTACAAAACACTGGGCATCCTCCTGGAGCATGTACCCAACACTGTGCTCAAAGGGTTCAGGAGACTCCTCAGGAGGACGTGGTGGGTCTAGGGAAGGAGTCACTGATGATGACATTGAGAGGAGGGAAGACAATGAGTTGGCAGCTGCTTTGCTAGTACCCTGAGCCTGGGTGAGAGAGGATGAGGAGGATGAAGAGGGCTTGGTCATCCACTCTACCAAGTCGTTGGCATGTTGCGGCTCAACATGTCCAGCTGCCGAAAAGAAGGACAAGCGTGTCCCATGGCCACGTGCTGATGACGATGCACCGCGTCCACGACCAGCACTGTTGTCTCTAGACACAGAGCCTGCTTGCCCTCTTATCGGCACACACAACATCCACTAACTCCTGCAGATGGCAGATAGCTCAATTAGAGAAGAGCTATGTAGGTGGATATAACGGTGTATACTGGGTTCAGGGCACACAGACAGCACGCACAATCTCCCACAACTGACTGCAAGCTCTATTTAAAAAGAGCAAGATAGTTAGCTATATAGTTGGATAGAGCGGTGTATACTGGGTTCAGGGCATGCAGACAGCACGCACAATCTCCTACAACTGACTGCAAGCTCTATTTAAAACAAGCAAGATAGCTAGCTATATAGGTGGATATAGCGGTGTATACTGGGTTCAGAGCACGCACAATCTCCTACAACTGACTGCAAGCTCTATTTAAAACAAGCAAGATAGCTAGCTATATAGGTGGATATAGCGGTGTATACTGGGTTCAGAGCATGCAGACAGCACGCACAATCTCCTACAACTGACTGCAAGCTCTAAAACGAGCAAGATAGCTAGCTATATAGGTGGATATAGCGGTGTATACTGGGTTCAGAGCACGCAGACAGCACGCACAATCTCCTACAACTGACTGCAAGCTCTATTTAAAACGAGCAAGATAGCTAGCTATATAGGTGGATATAGCAGTGTATACTGGGTTCAGGGCACGCAGACAGCACGCACAATCTCCTACAACTGACTGCAAGCTCTATTTAAAACGAGCAAGATAGCTAGCTATATAGGTGGATATAGCAGTGTATACTGGGTTCAGGGCACGCAGACAGAACGCACAATCTCCTACAACTGACTGCAAGCTCTATTAAAAAAAAAGAAATATAGTTAGCTATATAGGTGAATATAGCGGTGTATACTGTGGTCAGGGCACGCAGACAACAACCACTACAGAAGAGCAAGCACGAAAAATCGGCCGATAACGATCAGTGTATACTGTGTTGAAGGTACACAGAACACCCACTAACTCCTACAGACGCCAACACACTACACAAGGCCGCCGCTCTGGCGGCCTTATATAGTGTGGGGCGTGTACTACACAGCCTGAGCTATGATTGGCCACAGGCATCCTGCCTGTGGCCAATCATGGCTCTCCTCGCTGCCGGCGCTGTGATTAGCCAAGCATGCGGGGTCATAGTGCATGCTTGGCCAATCATGAACCAGCAATGCACTGCGATGGTGCAGTGCATTGTGAGCCGTGAGCGCCACACGAATTTGGCGCGAACGGCCCATATCGTTCAGAATTCGCCGAACGAGCGAACGTATGTTCGACTCGAACACGAAGCTCATCCCTATTCTCAATATATTGCACCTTCAATGGTCAATGTCATTATACAAATGCATCATCTCCTTGTTCATGAGTTGCCCTCTCCAATGCTAGCACACAAATTAGTCCAAAACTATAGATTTTGTAAATTTTTTACTTACTTTTTAATAGCAAAAACAGTAATGCCAATACGGACATTTCTTTTATGGAACTGTGCATTCAGAATATCAATGTTATAACTGCCATTCCATATGATTGGAGCAAACCAAGGGGTTATCATCAAGATATCTGACCTCCTAGAGAACACAGAAAGAACATTGTACTGGAGTTTAGAGGATATGCAAACATAACATTTCACAGACTTAGCCCCCGTTCACACTAGTGCGACTTGTCATGCGATTTGACATGTCAAATCGCATGGCAAGTCGGACCCTATTGTCAGCAATGGAACTGGTAAAATTGGTGCAACGCCGGCTTTGCGGTGCCATATAGATTCAAAAAAGTAGTTCCTGCATTACTTCTGGGAAGTTCAGGTGTGACTTGCATAGACATCTGTGCATGAGGTCGCACAGATGTCAGCCAAGTCCCAGCTGAAGTCGCACTGACATGCGGCAAGGGCTTTCAAGTGAAGTCCCGCAATTTCAAAGCCGCATTCAATGTGAACAAGGGCTTAAGAGAGCTCTAAGCTCACAAGATCTACAGATCAATTAAGGCAGGTATAAAGATGTCCTTTACAGTTACCTCTGTGCTCCCCAATCCAGACATCTTCATCCGCAAAGTTCTGCATTTTGTGGGCTAATATGCAGCTTTCTAGAATTCGATTTCAGCCCTTTTTCGTTTGTATGAAGAATCTTTAGAGAAGCAGCTTGTTTGAAAGCAGAAACCATAAAAAAAGTGAAGCGCTCTATAGCACTTAAAAAAAAAAATCTTTCCTTTCATCATTCAATATGAAATATCCAATATATATATATAGAAGTAAACAATATAAAACACAGTGATGGGGAAAATACAGCAAAAATTATATCCTCAAAATGCGATTCTCAATTTAATCTGTGCAAAACGTTGCATACACCATACAAATTTCATGTGAAAGCCAGTTGGGTGCAGAAAGGTGTGGTCATGGAGGGCAGAGCCAGAACGCCATCTTGCTGAGGTTTTATTTGCCTTTGCAAGCGCATTGTATATGTTTATCATGTGATTACATATATGATAAGTTTTTAAACAAAAAAAAAGTGGTTTGCAGTCTGCACTTTTTGCTTTGTTTCCCTTTATGCTCTTTATGACATCTTTGCTGGGGAGTATGATGACCTTTGATGAAGACCTTGGATGCAAGGTTTGATTTAATAAAAGCAAGTTTGACCTCTATTATTCAAGTGGCGCCCACCAAACGCCCTAAGAGGTTCTGTAGTGGTGGGCACATTGGTATTGCTCGAATGGTGGATAATATGTGTACTTTTTATAGACACAGAAGAAACTGGTTTTCACATTTGAACATGAAAATTGTATGGTGTATTGGACTGATTATTATCATTGAACGTTTTGAACAGATTTATTATTAGAGACACATTTTGAGGATATCATTTTTGCTATAATATCACATCACTGTGTTTCATATTAATTACTTGTATTTGAATGTGATATCTACAACATATTTCATATGGTATGATGAGAGGATAAATGCATTTATTTTCTTAAAGTGCTATTTTAAGATTATTTTTAAGACGTTATACGTATCTGCTCTGTGTAATAGTTTTGCACAGAATAGCCTTGATCCTCCTCTTCTCAGGTCCTGTTGGCACCCCTGGCTCCTCCCCCATGACCAGTGCCCTCAATAGCAAGTCGCTTGCTATAAGAGTACTGGTGTGTGCTCACTACCGAGCCTGGCTACATAGAGCTGCGACTCGGCCCTGTCCCGCCCTGCTCTCTCCTCATTGCCTCACTGCCTGTGAGCCAATAAGGAGAGGGAACAGATGTTTTGCATCACCACAGGGTGGCACTGTGGATACAAAGTTAATAGAGACGTTCCACATACTAATTTGATTGGAATACTATTTTGGAAACATGGACACTGGAATTTGTAGGGACCGAAATACACATAGCTAAAAGTTAAACATCTTTATCACAAGAAAGTTATTTAAAAGAAAATTAGACATATGTTGCTAAAAATTCACAATATAGATATTATCTAGATAATATACATCACACCACCAGTTACACCAAAGAAACTTGTATCCTGAATGCTCGTAATAGCGTCATAGATATGACGATTAACTGTATTCCATCAGACTTGGTATAAATTGGTTAGGGCGTGCTATGGTTCAGGTCTACATGTTACGCACATAAGCACTTCTTCAGAAGCTTAGGCATATATTCTACATAAATAAAAAACAAACAAACTAAATCTTACAGTAAATATTAATAAATATATACATATATATATATATATATATATATATATATATATATATATATATATATATATATATATATATATATATATATATTGTGGTGAAATTAGTGCCGCGTACAGACGATCTGACTTTCCGACAGGCTTGGTCCAGCGGACCGGGATCCGTCTGACAATTTTAATCGTGTGTGGGCTCCAAAAGTCTGACAGACCTAGAAATAAAACATGTTTCAAATCTATCCGATGGACTCATTTTCGACGGGCTAAAAATTGGGATAACCGTTCATCTGTGTGCTAGTCCGACGGACCAAATAGGACGCAAGGGCAGCTATTGGCTACTGGCTATTGAACTTCCTTGTTTAGTCCCATTCACGCCATCACATTCAAAACAAACAGACTTTTGAATGTACTTGGTACGGTCGTGTGTGGCCAAGTCCACTCGTTCAGAAAGACCATCAAACCTAGTCCATCGAAAAGTCCGGTCGTGTGTACGCGGCATAGCATGTGGGGATCACCTTTTCTCAGAATGAAGGTCAGCATACAGGAAGTTTCTTTAATTACAGGTGGCTTGCAAAGTCATAAAAAAAAAATAAACAAAACTGTAAAACAAATCCTTGCCATCTGGTGCTAAACTAAATAGTACACTGCTCTCTATACGGTGTGGGGCTGCTCCCCGTCACCAACAAAACGTGAGGTAAAGCAAACCTTTGTTTTCAATCCAAACAGAGTTCCTCTCTCTCAGATTCCCTTCTCAGTCTCAGGCCAGAGCACTGCTGTGTTCTCTTCCTGGTCATTTAAAGTCCACCTAAACATGGACTCAAGTGGACTACAAGACCTGGACCGGAACCAAGCCTGTCACAGAGGCTGGAAATATTCAGGCCGGATTCTGGTTCAGTCTCTGACAATAGAACAAATGCGAGGTGGAATATACAGATTATCGATGACCTCATCTCACATACCATCACTATATATATATAAATTTATTGTGTATCATTGTATCATTTGCTGTAAGATTTATTGTTTGTTTTGGAGCAGGGATTTGGAGGTAATAATAATTTACACCATTTTACTAATGTCACCACAAAACAATCAATCTATCCAATGAGGACCTGAGACACTGGCTGGAGTTGCTGTGCTTGTTCCTGTCGCTGGAAAGATTGGGTTCAGTACATCTTACCACTGGGATTTTTGCCCATTCCTCCTTGCAAAACTGCTCCAGCTCCTTCAAGTTGGATGGTTTGCTCTTGTGAACAGCAATCTTTAAGTCTGACCACAGATTTTCTATTGGACTGAGGTCTGGGCTTTGACTAGGCCATTCCAACACATTTACATGTTTCCCCTTAAACCACTCAAGTTTTGCTTTATCAGTGTGTTTGGGGTCATTGTCCTGCTGGAAGGTGAACCTCCATCCTGGTCTCAAATCACGCACAGAGTGATACAGGTTTTGCTCAAGAATAGCCCTGTATTTAGCACCATCCATCTTTTCCTCAACTCTGACCAGTTTCCCAGTCCCGACTTCTGAAAAACATGGTGTTCTTTGGGTGATGTGACGTGTTGGGTTTGCGCCAGACATAGCGTTTTCTTTGATGGCCAAAAGGTTAAATTTTAGTCTCATCAGACCAGAGCACCTTCCTCCATACATTTTGGGAGTCTCCTACATGCCTTTTCGCAAACTCAAAACGTGCCATTTTGTTTTTTGCTGAAAGTAATGGCTTTCTTCTGGCCACTCTGCCATAAAGCCCAACTCTGTGGAGTGTACGGCTTATCGTCGTCCTATGTAAAGACACTCCAGTCTCTGCTGTGGAACTCTGCAGCTCCTCCAGTGTTACCTTAGGTCTCTGTGCTGCCTCTCTGATTAATGCCCTCCTTGCCCAGTCCGTGAGTTTTGGTGTGTGGTCATCTGTTGGCAGGTTTGCTGTTGTGCCCTGTTCTTTCCATTTGGTTATGATATATTTGATGGTGCTCCTATCAAAGATTTGGATATTTTTTTATTACCTAACCTTGATTTGTACTTCTAAACAACATTGTCCCTTTCTTTTTTGGAGAGTTCCTTGGTCTTCATGGCAGTGTTTGGTTAGTGGTCCCTCTTGCTTAGGTGTTGCAGCTTCTGGGGCCTTTCAAAAAGGTGTGTATATGTAATGACAGATCGTGTGACACTAAGGCCGCGTACACACGGGCGGACTGTTCGCCCAACTTTGTTTGTCAAACAGTTTCGGCAAACAGTCCGCTCAAAATTAGCATGGACGGACATGGCCACACACGGCACTTTTTTGAGCGGACTGTTTCAGCGAACTGTTTGCCAAACAGTTCGCTCAACTTTTGAAATGAACGGACTCGCCCACGTAAGGCGGAGGCAAATCCGCCCATTTCGAGCGCGTGTACAGGTAGGCGGGGCCCGCGAAGGAGACGTCGCGGGCTCCGCCGCCTGGAATGGACTTAAAGGGGAACCCAACGCCGAAAAAAATCGGCGTGGGGGTTCCCCCAAAGTCCACAACAGACCCTTGTCCGAGCACGCTACCCGGCCGGCCAGGAAAGGGGGGCGAGCGAGCGCGCCCCCCCTCCTGAGCCGTACCAGGCCGCGTGCCCTCAACATGGGGGGTGCCTTGGGGAAGGGGGGGCCGCGCGGCCCCCCCCACCCCAAAGCACCTTGTCCCCATGTTGATGAGGACAAGGGCCTCTTCCCGACAACCCTGGCCGTTGGTTGTCGGGGTCTGCGGGCGGGGGGCTTATCGGAATCCGGGAGCCCCCTTTAAGAAGGGGGCCCCCGGATACCGGCCCCCCACCCTATGTGAATGAGTATGGGGTATAATGTACCCCTACCCATTCACCTGTGAAATAAAGTACAAAAAAAAACACAACACAGAGAAAAAATATTTTATTGCACAGCTCCGGGGGTCTTCCGTCTTCGGGGGTCTTCTCGCCGGACTCCTCCGCTATCTTCGTGTAGCTCTTTTACTAGCGGAGGAGCCCGGCTTTCTTCCTCCCCGCCGCCGGCCTCTTCTCCCGACTTCGGGGGTCTTGTCCCCCTCTTCGGTTCTTCTGCCGGGCCACCGCGCCTTCTTGTAGCTCTTTTGCAGGCGGTGGCCCGGTCTTCTGTCGCCGCTGCCTTCCGTTCTTCTGTCGCCGCCTTCGGTTCTTCTGCCGGGCCACCGCGCCTTCTTGTAGCTCTTTTACAGGCGGTGGCCCGGTCTTCTGTCGCCGCTGTCGCCGTCGCCGCCTTCCGTTCTTCTTCTTCTTCTTGTTGTTCTTCTTCTTCCCCAGGAGATGTTGACACGTCGCTCTCTCCGGCCGGAATGCCAGAGCCGCGCTGTGCGGTCACTTATATAGTGACAATGGGGCGGTGTCACATGGTATATGTCACATGGGTTGGTCACATGGGTTGATGTCACATGGGGACTATGACATCGTAAGGGGGCGGGGTCACCATGTGACCAACCCATGTGACATATACCATGTGACACCGCCCCATTGTCACTATATAAGTGACCGCACAGCACAGCACAAGACCCCCGAAGTCGGGAGAAGAGGCCGGCGGCGGGGAGGAAGAAAGCCGGGCTCCTCCGCTAGTAAAAGAGCTACACGAAGATAGCGGAGGAGTCCGGCGAGAAGACCCCCGAAGACGGAAGACCCCCGGAGCTGTGCAATAAAATATTTTTTCTCTGTGTTGTGTTTTTTTTGTACTTTATTTCACAGGTGAATGGGTAGGGGTACATTGTACCCCATACTCATTCACATAGGGTGGGGGGCCGGTATCCGGGAGCCCCCTTCTTAAAGGGGGCTCCCGGATTCCGATAAGCCCCCCGCCCGCAGACCCCGACAACCAACGGCCAGGGTTGTCGGGAAAAGGCCCTTGTCCTCATCAACATGGGGACAAGGTGCTTTGGGGTGGGGGGGCTGCGCGGCCCCCCTTCCCCAAGGCACCCCCCATGTTGAGGGCACGCGGCCTGGTACGGCTCAGGAGGGGGGGCGCGCTCGCTCGCCCCCCTTTTCTGGCCGGCCGGGTAGCGTGCTCGGACAAGGGTCTGTTGTGGACTTTGGGGGAACCCCCACGCCGATTTTTTTCGGCGTTGGGGTTCCCCTTTAAGCCCATTCCAGGCGGCGGAGCCCGCGACGTCTCCGTCGCGGGCCCCGCCTACCTCGAAATGAGCAGACTTTCCTCCGAGCGGGAACAGTTTGCTCATTTCGAAAGTAGCCTACACACGGGCGGACTGTTCGCTCAAACACAGTTTCAGCGGACAGTTTTTCGGAATTTCCGAAAGACTTTGTCCGTCAAACTGTCCGCTGAAACTGTCCGCTGAAAGCCCACACACGAGCGGACTGTCCGCCCAAACACTGTTCAGCGGACAAGGTTGGGCGAACAGTCCGCCCGTGTGTACGCGGCCTTAGGCCGCGTACACACGGGCGGATTGTCTGCCCAACTAAGTTCGTCAGACAATCCGACAGACAGTCCGTCCAAATTTTGAATGAACGGACTTGACCACACACGATGAACAGACAGTCCGCTGAAAACTTGCACGATGACGTGTACAGCACGTACGACGGGACTAGAAAAACGACGTCCAATACACTGTAATGCAACCTTCGGCCGCGTAAATCCTTTCTGAGCATGTGCCATACTTAGTCCGTCCAACTTGCCTACACACGAGCGGACTGTCCGCTGAAACCAAGTTTGGACGGACAAAATTACGGAAATTCCGAAAGACAAAGTCCGTCAGACTGTCCGCTGAAAAAGTCCGCTGAAGCCCACACACGAGCGGATTGTCCACTGAAACACGGTTCAGCGGACTAAGTTGGGCAGACAATCCGCCCGTGTGTACGCGGCCTTAGATTGCACACAGGTGGACATCATTTCACTAATTATGTGACTTTTGAAGGTAATTGGTTGCACCAGAGATTTTTACGGGCTTCATAACAAAGGGGGTGAATACATACGCACATGCTAATTATCAGTTTTAGATTTCTGAAAAATAGTATAATGTATATATTTTCCTAATTTTACTTTGCCAATTTAGACTATTGTGTTCTGATCCATCACATATAATTAAGATTAAAAAAACATTGAACTAAAGTTTGTAATGTAACAAAATAGGTAAAAAGCCAAGGGGCCTGAATACTTTTGCAAGGCATACCTTCCATTCTCCTTGTTGCACATCTAGGGGATGTCCCGTGGTAAATGGCCCAGTAACTTGAGACTGACAATAGATCCACTTGAATGGATTTTATTTGCAAAACTTAGACAATTGAACAGTCTTTCAACTTGGTATCAGAGGGTTGGAAAGGAAGTTCAGGTACTCTTATGCCGCGTACACACGATCAAACAATCGGGTGGAAAAGTCCGGCAAACTCAAGTCCGCCGGACAATCCCCCCGTGTGTAGCCTTCGGCAGACTTTTTTTACCCGAAAGTACGGCGGACTTAGAAAGTAGTTTTGCACTCCAATCTTCCCGCCGTACTTGCATTTCAGGGGACAATCCAGCCGTGCGTATGCCAGTCCGCCGTACTTTTGAAATGAACGGATTTTTCCCGCCTGGAGAAAAGTCCGCTCATTTTGAGCACATCTCCAGGTAGGCGGGGCCCGCGAAGGAGACGTCGCTGGCCCCGCCACCCGGTATGGACTTAAAGGGGAACCCCAACGCCGAAAAAATCAGCGTGGGGGTCCCCCCCAGGTCCACATCAGACCCTTGTCCGAGCACGCTACCCGGCCGGCCAGAAAAGGGGGGGGGACGAGCGAGCCCCCCCCTCCTGAGCCATACCAGGCTGCGTGCCCTCAACTTGGGGGGTGCCTTGGGGAAGGAGGGGCCGCGCGCCCCCCCCCACCCCAAAGCACCTTGTCCCCATGTTGATGAGGACAAGGGCCTCTTCCCGACAAACCTGGCCGTTAGTTGTCGGGGTCTGTGGGCGGGGGGCTTTAATAAGGGGCCCCCGAATCCTGGTCCCCCACCCTATGTGAATGAGTATGGGGTACAATGTACCCCTACCCATTCACCTGTAAAAAAAAAAAAAGTAAAACAAAACATAACACACAAGGGTTAAAATAGTTTATTGCAGAGCTCCGGGGGTCTTCTCGGCGGACTCCTCCGCTATCTTCTTCTAGCTCTTTTACTAGCGGAGGAGCCCGGCTTTGTTCCTCGCCACCGCCCTCTTCTTCCGACTTCGGGGGTCTTGTCCCCCTCTTTGGTTCTTCTTGCCGGGCCACCACGTCTTCTGTTCTTCTCTTCTTCTTCTCTTCAGATGTTGCCTCGTTGCATCCTCCTTTCACAATGGCACCGACGCGACGCGACTTATATAGGGACATCACCGGATGATGTCCCCGCCCATTATGGTGTCACAGTCCCAGAGGATGCGTCGTGTCGGTGCCATTGTGAGCGGAGGATGCGACGAGGCAACATCTGAAGAGAAGAACAATAGGCGGCGACAGCGGCGACAGAAGACCGGGCCACCGCCTGTAAAAGAGCTAGAAGAAGGCGCGGTGGCCCAGCAAGAAGAACCGAAGAGGGGGACAAGACCCCCGAAGAGGGGGACAAGACCCCCGAAGTCGGAAGAAGAGGGCGGCGGCGAGGAAGAAAGCCGGGCTCCTCCGCTAGTAAAAGAGCTAGAAGAAGATAGCGGAGGAGTCCGGCGAGAAGATCCCCGAAGACGGAAGACCCCGGGAGCTGTGCAATAAACCTTGTGTGTTGTGTTTTTTTTCTACAGGTGAATGGGTAGGGGTACATTGTACCCCATACTCATTCACATAGGGTGGGGGGCTGGGATCCAGGGGCCCCCTTATTAAAGGGGGCTCCCAGATTCCGATAAGCCCCCCGCCCGCAGACCCCGACAACCAACGGCCAGGGTTGTCGAGAAGAGGCCCTTTTCCTCATCAACATGGGGCAAGGTGCTTTGGGGTGGGGGGGGCCGCGCGGCCCCCCTTCCCCAAGGCACCCCCCTTATGTTGAGGGCACGCGGCCTGGTATGGCTCAGGAGGGGGGCCACTCACTCGTCCCCCCCCCCCCCCTTTCTGGCCAGCCGGGTAGCGTGCTCGGACAAGGGTCTGATGTGGACCTGGGGGGGACCCCCACGTCGATTTTTTTTTCGGTGTGGGGGTTCCCCTTTAAGTCCATACCAGGTGGCGGGGCCTACCTGGAGACGCGCTCAAAATGAGCAGACTTTCCTCCGCATGTGTGGGCGAGTCTGTTCATTTCAAAAGTACGGCGGATAGTCCGGCGGACTTAGTACGTCCTATTAATCCCCTGAAAAAGTGCAGTGTGTGGGCAAGTAGCCCGTTCGGAAAGTCCGGCGGGAAGTCCGCCGGACTAAGTCCGCCGGATAGTCCGCTACGTGTGTACGCGGCATAAGTGTCAAAGTGAAAAAAAAAAATTAAGAACTTGTTTACTTTGACTGTATCCAGAGAATAGCCATTCGCAACTGGATGTTCACTCAGGTTGGACAGTCCCTCTCTCACAAGGCCTAGCAGCCAACATGGTGCTTACTCAGGAACGAGTCTCTGCCACAGACGTTGTGGTAGAAACGTATAAGATAATGTCTCTGCCACAGACGTTGTTGTAGAACCCATAGGAATACTAAGCTTGGGAACACTTGTGGGATACCTGAAGCTCTCAGCCTGCTTGGCGATATCCCCAAGACCGGATTCTCTCGGTTAATTCAGCCCTTCCAGGCTCTTGCTAAGAAAACCAACCCGTGTGTGGTGTTCTTCTGAAGAGTCCTCCCCTGGGATGCTTGAAGTACACGGGGTCTCTCCCGAACCGGAGACTGCACCCGTAGCCTTCCTTGGGGCTGGTCAGGAGAACCAGGACCGTGAAGTCAGCGCCTCATTCTGGACCGGAACCCCGAACCAAGTGAAGTCCGCATCTTAAATACCCTCTCCCAGAAAACGCAGCGAGAGTGCCACTCTCACTGGCCGGGCTCCGAGAGAGAGTAACTTAAACACCTAACCAGACCATAGTTCCATGCCTGCCAAAAGACACAGTGCCCCCTGTATATACACACACACACACACACACACACACACACACACACACAGTATATATTTGATTGGATGTTGGATAAATGTAACCTAACATTTTATTTAAACATAACTGATAGCCGCCAACCTCCTCTCACTTTGTGCTCTTATTTGGTCTCTTGGGAAGTGTATATAGAATGTTGTAAAGCGGGACTACCAGTGCTGTCCTGAAGTCCATTTAATAACCATTCACAACTGCTCTCACTTCTCTAATGCAATTCAGATCAGGATTAAATGAATTTTATTCTCTGTGCTAACCATACACAATGTCCACTGGAGAGAACAAGTCTTGTGCAGAGAGCTAAATGTATGTACTCACATAAACAAATTGCCACTAGGTGTCCCTAAAGTGACACTAAAATCAGGTTTTGGGAGCTCACAGAGGACATTTTAAGGAGGCAGAAAAATTCCGCAAGAAACTATTTAATGATATATAGATTACAGGGCCATACTGCATGTGTGGATTATTTTTGAAAAATAAAGATACAGTATTGTTTAGTGTCACTTTAACCACTTCAGCCCTGGATGATTTGACCAAGCCATTTTTTGCGATTTGGCACTGCGTCGCTTTAACTGAAAAGTGCGTGGTCGTGCGGCTCTGTACCCAAACAAAATTGATGCCCTTTTTTCCCCACAAATAGAGCTTTCTTTTGGTGGTATTTGATCATCTCTGTGCTTTTTATTCTTTGTGCTATAAACAAAAAAAGAGCGCCAATTTTGAAAAAAAACACTATTTTGTACCTTTTTGCTATAATAAATATCCCCAATTTTTTTTTAAAAAAGCTATTTTTTCCCTAAGTTTAGGCTGCAATAAGAGTATATTGATTGGTTTGCGGAAAAGTTATAGCGTCTACAAAATAGGGCATAGATTTATAGCATTTTTATTTATTTATTTATTTACTAGTATTGGCGGCGATCTGCGATTTTTATCGGGACTGTGACATTATGGCGGACACATCGGACACTTTTGACACATTTTTGGGACCGTTGGCATTTATACAGTGATCCGTGCTATAAAAATGCACTGATTACTGTAAAAATGTCACTGGCAGGGAAGGGGTTAACACTAGGGTGCGATCAAGAGGTTAACTGTGTTCCCCCCCAGGCGATTGGTCTCTTCTCCCCTCAGAGAACCGGGTTCTGTGTGTTTACACACACAGATCTAATTTCTCGGTGTGACACGAGCTATCAAGGGAACCCAGATGGTGATCGCGACCGCCAGGCACTCGCATCGGCTCCGGGTGCGAGCAGTGGGCACGCGACCCTAGTGGCCACAGGCCGAAGTGACATTACATATCGTAATTTCGCCCTCCCGTGCCATTCTGCTGCAGTAAAACTGCGGCGGCTGGTCGGCAAGTAGTTAATCATGGCAGATTGTCTTTCCAGACATTTTGCTAGCAATGCCAGTTTTTTTTCAAGGGATACTGAAATCTCATCTGCTTTGCTATTTTAAATAATTACTCACTAATCCGATTATTTTAATCAGTAATCTTTAAAAATGAACTTTACAATATTATTTATACAGGTCTTGTGGGATCTGGAATGTTAATATAACTGTGAGTTGCCAATACAAGCTGCACAAAGGTCAAAGGCACAAATAAAAAGGTTCTATCTTAGGGCCGGTTCACACTGCGACGCGAGGCGAGGCGACACGGCTCGCCTCGCCTCGCTCCCGCAAGTCGCCCCCATTCAGTACTATGGAACCGTTCTGAGAGGAGCGACTCGAGTCGCTCCGACTCAGAAAAAAGGTTCCTGTACTACTTCGGGGCGACTTCGGGGGCGACTTGCATTGACTTCTATGCAGAAGTCCTCTGCAAGTCGCCGCTGAGCTCCCCGCAAGTCGCGGCGAGGTAAGTCGGAGACGCCTCGCCGCGGCTCGCTGTGTGAACCAGCCCTTATGAGCATGATTTTATATATTTTTTTGAACAACTGTATTATGTTTAAATACAAAGTTGTTTAAAGTAGAACTTTAGAACTCTCACAATCAACATTCATCATTTGTAGTCCTTTTGCTGCTAGCATTAGAAAATTAATAGGAATATAATAATAATGATAATATGATAATACTTCCTGGTTTCTTGCCTAAGCAAATTATATCCTACATCCCCGAGGTCTTCAGGATGGAGTGAGGGGTTTTCTCAGTTAAGGTAAACCCCCCTGCCTGCATCATTGAGCTAAGGGTAGATGGATTCCAGAAAGTAATTGCTGAATTAATAATTTGCCCTTACTCAAGATGGCCACCGCCAAAAATGCTAGGGGGGGGTAGGGTTGCCACCTGTTCGGGATTCACCCAGGCAGTCTGGGTTTTGAATCATGTGTGCGGTGTTCAGCCTGCAGACCGTAGCTCATAGCTGGGGAGACAATTAGGCATTCTCCTCCCTCCAGCCTGCAGGGGGGCATTAGACAGCTGACACAGACTGAGAATTCACCTCAGTCTAAGCGGCACTGCCTAGGAATTAAGACTGTCTGTTTGGAGGCTAGAGAGGGGAATGAGGAGCTTATTTGCCGTTTGTGATCTGTTAGTATAGGGGTAAGGGGGAGACTCTGATGTGTGGAGGGACATCTGGGAGCACCCGAGGTAAGGGGGGACTGTGATGTGTGGAGGGACTTTGATGGGGGCACCTGATGTTAGGAGGGACTCTGATGGGAGCACCTGATGTAATGGGGACTTTGATGGGGGCACCTGATGTTAGGAGGGACTCTTATGGGGGCACCTGATGTAATGAGGACTTTGATGGTGGCTCCTAATGTTAGGAGGGACTCTGATGGGGGCACTTGATGGATGGGGGGACTCTGATGGGGAAACCAGATGTAAGGGGGACTCTGATAGGGACACCAGATATATGGGGGACTTTGATGGGGTACCTGATGTAAGGGGGAACTCTGATGGGGATACCAGATGTAACGGAGACTGGTGGGGATACCAGACATAAGGCGGACTCTTATTGGATCATCTGATGTAAGGGGGACTCTGATGGGGATACCAGGCATAAGGGGGACTCTGATGGGGACACCAGATGTAAAGGGCACTCTGACTGGGACATCAGATGTAAAGGGGACTCTGTTGGGGACACCAGATATAAGGGGGACTCTAAAGGGTACACCAGATATGAGGGGACACACACACACCCAAAAAATACCTTCAGGATTCTGCTGAACATGAACGATCAATCCCCAGGCCCAGGTGATGGAAATCTGGCCTGGACCTGGTGATCGCTCCTGGCGAATGAGATCCTTCCCCTGCATGTGTAAGTGTAAACACAGCAGGGGAAGTGATGTCATCTCGTGCCTGTCTTTTCTGTTCCAGACCGAGGAGAGAGAACATCTCACAGTAAGTGCACCAAAACTACACTGACACCAGTTCATGTAGGTACACTTGCCACCCCCGATCACCCCCCCCCCCCCCCCAGTTAACCCCTTCACCTCCTGTCACTGAGTCACCCAGTGCAGTGTTCAAAAAAAATTTGATCACTGTACTGGTGTCATTAGTGACACTAATCAGTGTTAGGGTAATTAGTGGTAGGCACAGATAGGTCTAGGGACCCCCCAACCCCCCAATAAAGATTTAACCCCTTGCTTACCCCCTGTCACTAGTGATCACCGTATTAGTGTCACGGGTAATGCTGGTTAGCTAGATTTTCTTTTATAGCATCAAGGCACCCGCCGTATATTACCCAATAAAGGTTTAACCCCCTGATCACCCAGTGGGTGACATCTGGTTTTAGAGTCAGTCAAAGCCTGCATCGCCCCAGGCAATGTCAGATTAGTGCCAGTAGCGCTAACTCCCACGCACCCACCATACACCTCCCTTAGTAGTATAGTGTCTGAACAGATCAATATCTGATCTGATGAGAACTATATTAGCATCCCCAGCAGTTTAGGGTTCCCAAAAATGCAGTGTCAGTGGGATCAGCCCAGGAACGTTAACCATCATTTGCTTAGCAGGTACGCCATTCAGCTGCAGCACAGGCTTATTTATTCTGACAGTAACAATGTTTTCTCCCACGATACATAAAGCCATGACTCCAGCACTGCAGGAGGTTATTTCACCACCACAGTTAAAAAAAAGAGCATATATGCCGAAGCATGGGGGCAGGGGTGGAGAAGCGATTTGCTCCTAACATTAGGGGCAGATTGCCCCCATGCTTCGGCATATATTTTTTAGGCACAGATTGTGTTAAAAAATGTTTTATTTTGACTATTTTATTGTATTTGCTTTGCAGGTCTGGTAAGTCTAACTATTATACTGTAATTTTGATCGATTGCTTTTTTCTTCTCTTTTTTGTTGCTTAATGCCAATACAGGTATTGCCCCTACATGGTATAGAAAAATATGTAGCAAACTCACCCCTGTCTACGGGTATTCTGGCTCTTTTATGGACCATTCTTTGGCTTGTGTGTGCAACAAGATCTTTGGGGAATTGCTTCTATACTGGATTAGACTCTCATGTCCCCGTTTTGGAGGTAGGGGGAACATGCAATATCATGTTTTGTAGTGGGATATATTCTCAGTATTTCTTTTGGGTGTATGGGTTTTGGAGCCACACAACTGCAAAAATGTTTTTTATTTTTGTTCATTTTGTTTGTGTTAATGTAGCTTTCATGTATTATTATGTATTCATTTTTGTCTTTCTTTCTAGCTTCTATTTCTCTATACCTAGAAAGATTACTCTGCATCCTTTTTCCTGAAGAAGCCACAGAGGCGAAACATGAAGAAAAAATGGGAACGGAGTGTTTTATGTATAGAGTGCTGTAATTCCTGTTTTACTTTAATAGGTTTTATGTACAGATCTATGTTAGCAGGCATGATTGCAGTCACTACCTTTTCCCTATTTTTAACTCTTTCCAAATAAAAAATATTTGTCTGTTTTAACTTATGTGTTACTTGTATTATTAGGTACCTTAAAAGTCCCATATATCCAAGCCCATTCTATTTCTCTTAAATTTTGGGATGTTGGCACTAGGGATGAGCCGAACACCCCCCGGTTCGGTTCGCACCAGAACTTTCGAACGGACCCCAAATTCGAACGAACTTTAGAACCTCATTGAAGTCTATGGGACTCGAACGTTCGAAATTAAAAGTGCTAATTTTAACGGCTAATATGCAAGATACTGTCCTAAAAAGGGTTTGGGGATCTGGCTCCTGCCCCAGGGGACATGGGTCAGTGCCTAAAATGTTTTTAAAAATGGCCGTTTTGGCGGGAGCACTGATTTTAATGATGATTAAAGTGAAAAAAAAGTGAAATATTCCTTTAAATATGGTGCCTGGGGGGTGTCTGTAGTATGCCTGTGAAGTGCCACGTGTTTCCCGTGTTTAGAACAGTCCCTGCACAAAATGACATTAAACAGAAATAACATCATTTAAAACTGCTTGCGGTTTTAATGTTATATCTGGTTCCTGCAATATGGTTGAAAATCATTGATAAAAATGGCATGGGTAGCCCTCCCTGCCCATTACCAGCCCCTTTGGGTCTTGTACGCATATTAAGGGGAACCCCGTACCCATATTAAAAAAAGGAAATGCGTGTGGCCCCCAGGCCCTATATACTCAGAACAGCAGTATACAGGCGGTGCAAACAAGACAGGGACTGTGTAGGTTTGTTGTGTTAAGTTGAATCTGTGTGTAATTTTCAACTGGTACATTTTTAAAGTGTAGCTCCAGTCAAAAAAAACTATTTTTAAGCTTTTTGGAAAACATAGGGAAGGGTTATCACCCCTGTATAATTTGTTTTGTCGTCCATCTTTTTTCATCTCACTTGCTGTTGTCTCCTTCCGTTTGCAAGTAGGAGATGTTTGTAAGTTGGATGTTTGAAAGTAGGGGCCTGCCCTATATGCTCTGCAGAAATGGCGGAACAAGGTGTTGGTTTTGCCACAACATTGTAAGCCCTCAAAGTGACTCTTGCTGGGCGCTGGAGCGCCCTGCTGTGAACGATTATATCAAGAATTGTAATTACATGCCATTGTTGAACAGTGGTCGAAAAATTTACCTTTGGTGGTTGTGGTGCTGGTGCCACAACACTAAGTCCTCACAGTTACTCTGGGTGGGCACAGGAATGGGCCCTCCTGTGAAATATTATATCAAGAATTGTAATTACATGTCCCTGTTAAACAGTTGCAGAAAAATTGGGCCTTAGGCACTGGTGCTGGTGCCACGACACTGCAACCTCTCCCATATACTCTAGGTTTATTGCAGGAATTAGCCCTGCTGCAAAGCATTGCATCAAAAATTGTAATTAAACGCCCCTGTTAAACAGGGGCAGAAAAATTGGGCCTTAGGCACTGGTGCTGGTGCCACGACACTGCAACCTCTCCCATATACTCTAGGTTTATTGCAGGAATTAGCCCTGCTGCAAAGCATTGCATCAAAAATTGTAATTAAACGCCCCTGTTAAACAGGGGCAGAAAAATTGGGCTTTTGGCGCTGGTGCCACCACACTGCAACCTCTCCCATATACTCTAGTTTTATTGCAGGAATTAGCCCTGCTGCAAAGCATTGCATCAAAAACTGTACTTAAATGCCCCTGTTAAACAGGGGCAGAAAAATTGGGCCTTAGGCACTGGTGCTGGTGCCACCACACTGCAACCTCTCCCATATACTCTAGTTTTATTGCAGGAATTAGCCCTGCTGCAAAGCATTGCATCAAAAATTTTAATTAAACGCCCCTGTTAAACAGGGGCAGAAAAATTGGGCTGATGGCATCACCCAGAACCGGAAATGTTCTTCCAACATATCAGCGGAGGAGGAAGAGGATAGACAATCAACATAACAGGACAGTCACTCAGCATCAGCATAGGCAGTCTTGAAGGGATGTGATATTTCAAAAAAAATTATTCGGTTACATCAGCTTCAGGTGCTTGGTAGCTGTGGGTGTTCCAAGACTGATTCATCTTGATGAAGGTCAGTCGATCAACTGATTCGGTGGACAGGCGCACCCTGTGATCGGTAACAAAGCCACCAGCAGCACTGAAGGTGCGTTCCGAAAGAACGCTGGATGCAGGACAGGCCAGTAGCTCAATTGCATACTGTGCAAGCTCTGGCCAGTGATCCATCCTCAAGACCCAGTAAGCCAGAGGATTTTCGGTGGGAAAGGTGTCCAAGTCTGACCTTGCCCCTAGGTATTCCTGCACCATGTAAATCAGACGATGGTGATGGTTGCTGGAACCGATCATATCTTGGGGCAGCTACCTCCTCCCAGCCACGTACAAGTCCACGTGTTTCTTGGGACTGTAAATCATCCCTACAAGACTGCTGCTGATGCTGAGTGCCAGCCTCCACCTCCATGCTGACACAATCATCCTCCTCCTCCTCTTCCTCATCCTCTTCCTGTGTAATGGGTGGCACAGCAGGAACACTGTCTGGATAAAGGGGGCCTTGAGAGGCAAGGAAGTCCTCCTCTTCCTGTCTCTGTTCTGCCTCAAGTGCCCTGTCCATTATTCCACGCAGCGTATGCTCCAAGAGGTGGACAAGTACACTGGTGCACTGTCACTGCTCACCATCCTTGTGGCCTCCTCAAACGGTGACAGGACAGTGCATGCATCCCTGATCATGCCCCACTGGCATGGTGAAAAAAAACCAAGCTCCCCTGACCCTGTCCTGGTGCCGTAGTCGCACAGGTACTCATTGATGGCCCTTTGCTGCGTGTGCAGCCGCTGCAGCATGGCCAACGTTGAGTTCCACCTGGTGGGCATGTCACATATAAGGCGGTTCTTGGGCAGGTTCAACTCCTTTTGGAGCTCAGCCAGCCGAGCACAGGCATTAAATGATCGGCGGAAATGCACACAGACTTTCCTGGCCTGCTTCAGGACATCCTGTAAGCCGGGGTGCCTGCCCAAGAACCGCTGCACCACCAGGTTAAGGACGTGAGCTACACAGGGCACATGGGTCAGTTGTCCCTGTCGGAGGGCGGAGAGGAGGTTGGTGCCATTGTCACAAACCACCATTCCTGGCTTAAGCTGGCGTGGCGTCAACCACCTCTCGGCCTGCCCCTGCAGAGCTGACAAAACATCCACCCCAGTGTGGCTCCTGTCCCCCAAACAAACCAGCGCAAGCACGGCATGGCATCGTTTTGCCTGAGTACTTGCGTAGCCCCTGGAATGCCTAAGGAGCACCGCTGGTTCTGAGGACAGAGCACTGGAAGAGGCCATGGAGGAAGAAGAAGAGGAGGGGGTGGAGGAGAGAGGTGTGTCACAACCAATATTAGCATTTTGGAGGCGTGGTGGCGGAACAACCTCCAACACTACTGCACCTTGTCCTGCATCCTTCCCAGCTGCCAGAAGAGTGACCCAATGGGCCGTGAAAGACAGGTAACGTCCCTGTCCATGCCTGCTGGACCATGAGTCAGCGGTAATATGCACCTTACCGCTGACCGCCCTGTCCAGCGAGGCAAGGACATTGCCTTCCACATGCCGGTAGAGAGCCGGAATCGCCTTCCGTGAGAAAAAGTGGCGTTTGGGGACCTGCCACTGAGGAATCGCACATTGTACAAACTCACGGAAGGGGGCCGAGTCTACCAACTGAAAAGGCAGCAGTTGAAGTGCTAGCAATTTAGCCAAGCTAGCATTCAACCACTGGGCATGTGGATGGCTGGGAGTGAACTTCTTTCGCAGGTCCAGCAGCTGGGGCAGGGACATTTGCCTGCTATAATCGGATGTGGGTGTACTGCTAGCAGAGTGCCCGGAAGCACTTGGCTGTGACACACCTAATTCTACACCTTCATTCCTCTCAGAGCAGGTTTCAGAGAGGACTGAAGGTCTACTGGGGTTGGAGATGCCAGCTGATGAGGAGCAAGGAGAGGTCCGCTTTGTTCTTTGGTGTGGGTCTTTGAGGTACGCTTGCCAACGAGCTGCATGGCAGGTCAACATATGTCTGGTCAAGCATGTGGTGCCCAAGCGGCTGATGTTTTGGCCACGCGAGATACGCTTGAGACATATGTTGCAAATAGCAACGGTGCGATCTGATGCACTCGTCTCAAAGGCCCACACCAAAGAACTTTTAGAAAAACGCGGAGAGGCAGCGCCCTGCACAGGCGGAGCTCTGCGGTGTGATTCAGTCGGTGTGCTGCCCCTAAGCTGGCCCCCGGAGGGCATCCTGGCTCGTTGGACATGTGCCTCCTCCTCCTCCTCCTCTCTACTACCAGGCACCCACGTGGAGTCAGTGCCCTCATCATCCCCTCCCTCTTCATCGCTGTAGCAAACCTGGCAGTATGCTGCAGCTTGTGGAACATGACTGCCAGATTGCTGTCCTTCTTGGGCATCCCCTCTCTCTGCGCTCATGCTACTGCCTTCCTCTAGCTGAGTGTCATCATCAGAGCCTACAAAACACTGGGCATCCTCCTGGAGCATGTACCCAACACTGTGCTCAAAGAGTTCAGGAGACTCCTCAGGAGGACGTGGTGGGTCTAGGGAAGGAGTCACTGATGATGACATTGAGAGGAGGGAAGACGAAGCGTTGGCAGCTGCTTTGCTAGTACCCTGGGTGAGAGAGGATGAGGAGGATGAAGAGGGCTTGGTCATCCACTCTACCAAGTCGTTGGCATGTTGCGGTTCAACATGTCCAGCTGCCGAAAAGAAGGACAAGTGTATCCCATGGCCATGTGCTGATGACAATGCACCGCGTCCACGACCAGCACTGTTGTCTCTAGACACAGAGCCTGCTTGCCCTCTTTTATCGGCTCGCGCCTGTCTGCCTCTCCTTGCTGGCCTTCCAGACATGGTAATGGCCTGAAGGGAGTTGGGTAAAACAGCAGTGTAATAGAGTCACACAACACCCACTAAGCCCTGCAGATGGCTCTATTAGAGAACAGCAATAAAGGGTAGATACAGGTGTATATTGTGCTGGAGGCACAAAAAACCCACTAACTCCTGCAGATGCCTTTATTATAGAACACCAGAGATAAAGGGGTATATACAGATGTATACTGTGCTGTGCTGGAGGCACACACAACTTCCAATAACTCCTGCAGATGGCAAGTGGGCTCAAATAGAGAAGAGCTATGTAGGTGGATATAGCGGTGTGTACTGGGTACAGAGCACGCAGACAGCACGCACAAGCTCCAAACACTACTGACTGCAAGCTCTATTATAAAAGATAGATCACTAGCTATATAGGTGAGGTGAATATAGCGGTGTATACTGCGGTCAGGGCAAGCAGACAACAACCACTACAGAAGAGCAAGATCGAAAATCGGCCGATAACGATCGGTGTGTACTGTGTTGAAGGTACACAGAACACCCACTAACTGCTTCAGATGCCAACACACTACACAAGGCCGCCGCGCTGGCCGCCTTATATAGTGTGGGGCGTGTACTACACAGCCTGAGCTATGATTGGCCACAGGCATCCTGCCTGTGGCCAATCATGGCTCTCCTCGCTGCTGGCGCTGTGATTGGCCAAGCATGCGGGGTCACAGTGCATGCTTGGCCAATCATGAGCCAGAAATGCACTGCGATGACCAGGGGAGGGCTGGCAGCCTTAGGCCTGGGGGGCAAGCCCAGTCAAGTGGCCCATTGAACCACCTAATCAGCTCACCATCCATCTGCACCACATTGCCCGCACAGAGAGAGAGGGGGAGACTGCTCCACATTGCCCCAGAGAAAGAGCGACCACTCCACACTGCCTGCACAAGGAGAGAGACCGCTTCACACTGCCTGCACAGAGAGAGAGACCGCTTCACACTGCCTGCACAGGGAGAGAGACCGCTTCACACTGCCTGCACAGGGAGAGAGACCGCTTCACACTGCCTGCACAGGGAGAGAGACCGCTTCACACTGCCTGCACAGGGAGAGAGACCGCTTCACACTGCCTGCACAGGGAGAGAGACCGCTTCACACTGCCTGCACAGGGAGAGAGACCGCTTCACACTGCCTGCACAGGGAGAGAGACCGCTTCACACTGCCTGCACAGAGAGAGAGAGAGAGAGACTGCTTCACACTGCCTGCACAGAGACAGACCACTTCACACTGCCTGCACAGAGAGACCGCTTCACACTGCCTGCACAGAGAGACCGCTTCACACTGCCTGCACAGAGAGACCGCTTCACACTGCCTGCACAGAGAGACCGCTTCACACTGCCTGCACAGACAGAGAGACCGCTTCACACTGCCTGCACAGAGAGAGAGACCGCTTCACACTGCCTGCACAGAGAGACCGTTTCACACTGCCTGCACAGAGAGACCGCTTCACACTGCCTGCACAGAGAGACCGCTTCACACTGCCTGCACAGAGAGAGAGACCGCTTCACACTGCCTGCACAGAGAGAGACCGCTTCACACTGCCTGCACAGAGAGAGACCGCTTCACACTGCCTGCACAGAGAGAGAGAGAGAGACCACTTCACGCTTCCTGCACAGAGAGAGAGAGAGAGAGAGAGAGAGAGAGACCGCTTCACGCTTCCTGCACAGAGAGAGAGAGACCGATTCACACTGCCTGCACAGAGAGAGAGAGAGAGAGAGACCGCTTCACACTGCCTGCACAGAGAGAGAGAGAGAGAGAGAGAGAGAGAGAGACCGCTTCACACTGCCTGCAGAGAGAGAGAGACCGCTTCACACTGCCTGCACAGAGAGAGACCGCTTCACACTGCCTGCACAGAGAGAGAGAGAGACCGCTTCACACTGCCTGCACAGAGAGAGACCGCTTCACACTGCCTGCACAGAGAGAGACCGCTTCACACTGCCTGCACAGAGAGGGAGAGAGACCGCTTCACACTGCCTGCACAGAGAGGGAGAGAGAGACCGCTTCACACTGCCTGCACAGAGAGGGAGAGAGAGACCGCTTCACACTGCCTGCACAGAGAGAGAGAGACCGCTTCACGCTTCCTGCACAGAGAGAGAGAGAGACCGCTTCACGCTTCCTGCACAGAGAGAGAGAGACCGCTTCACACTGCCTGCACAGAGAGACTGCTTCACACTGCCTGCACAGAGAGAGAGAGAGACCGCTTCACACTGCCTGCACAGAGAGAGACCACTTCACACTGCCTGCACAGAGAGAGAGAGACAGCTTCACACTGCCTGCACAGAGAGAGAGAGAGAGAGACCGCTTCATACTGCCTGCACAGAGAGGGAGAGAGAGACTGCTTCACACTGCCTGCACAGAGAGAGAGAGAGACCGCTTCACACTGCCTGCACAGAGAGAGAGAGAGACCGCTTCATACTGCATGCACAGAGAGGGAGAGAGAGACTGCTTCACACTGCCTGCACAGAGAGAGAGAGACCGCTTCACACTGCCTGCATAGAGAGGGAGAGAGAGGCGGTTTCACACTGCCTGCACAGAGAGAGAGACCGCTTCACGCTTCCTGCAGAGAGAGAGAGAGAGACCGCTTCACACTGCCTGCACAGAGGGAGAGAGAGAGAGAGAGAGAGACCGCTTCACACTGCCTGCACAGAGGGAGAGAGAGAGACCGCTTCACACTGCCTGCACAGAGGGAGAGATAGAGAGAGAGACCGCTTCACGCTTCCTGCAGAGAGAGAGAGAGACCGCTTCACACTGCCTGCACAGAGAGACCGTTTCACACTGCCTGCACAGAGAGACCGCTTCACACTGCCTGCACAGAGAGACCGCTTCACACTGCCTGCACAGAGAGACCGCTTCACACTGCCTGCACAGAGAGAGAGACCGCTTCACACTGCCTGCACAGAGAGAGACCGCTTCACACTGCCTGCACAGAGAGAGACCGATTCACACTGCCTGCACAGAGAGAGACCGCTTCACACTGCCTGCACAGAGAGAGAGAGAGAGAGACCACTTCACGCTTCCTGCACAGAGAGAGAGAGAGAGAGACCGCTTCACGCTTCCTGCACAGAGAGAGAGAGACCGATTCACACTGCCTGCACAGAGAGAGAGAGAGAGAGAGACCGCTTCACACTGCCTGCACAGAGAGAGAGAGAGAGAGACCGCTTCACACTGCCTGCAGAGAGACCGCTTCACACTGCCTGCACAGAGAGAGACCGCTTCACACTGCCTGCACAGAGAGAGAGAGAGACCGCTTCACACTGCCTGCAGAGAGAGAGAGAGAACGCTTCACACTGCCTGCACAGAGAGAGACCACTTCACACTGCCTGCACAGAGAGAGACCGCTTCACACTGCCTGCACAGAGAGGGAGAGAGACCGCTTCACACTGCCTGCACAGAGAGAGAGAGACCGCTTCATGCTTCCTGCACAGAGAGAGAGAGAGACTGCTTCACGCTGCCTGCACAGAGAGACTGCTTCACACTGCCTGCACAGAGAGAGAGAGACCGCTTCACACTGCCTGCACAGAGAGAGACTGCTTCACACTGCCTGCACAGAGAGAGACCGCTTCACACTGCCTGCACAGAGAGAGAGAGACCGCTTCACACTGCCTGCACAGAGAGAGAGAGAGAGACCGCTTCATACTGCCTGCACAGAGAGGGAGAGAGAGACTGCTTCACACTGCCTGCACAGAGAGAGAGAGAGAGACCGCTTCACACTGCCTGCACAGAGAGAGACCGCTTCACACTGCCTGCACAGAGAGAGAGACCGCTTCACACTGCCTGCACAGAGAGAGAGAGAGACCGCTTCATACTGCATGCACAGAGAGGGAGAGAGAGACTGCTTCACACTGCCTGCACAGAGAGAGAGAGAGACCGCTTCACACTGCCTGCACAGAGAGAGAGAGAGACCGCTTCATACTGCATGCACAGAGAGGGAGAGAGAGGCGGTTTCACACTGCCTGCACAGAGAGAGAGAGACCGCTTCACACTGCCTGCACAGAGAGAGAGAGAGAGAGAGAGAGACCGCTTCACGCTTCCTGCAGAGAGAGAGAGAGAAACCGCTTCACACTGCCTGCACAGAGGGAGAGAGAGAGAGAGACCGCTTCACACTGCCTGCACAGAGGGAGAGAGAGAGACCGCTTCACACTGCCTGCACAGAGGGAGAGAGAGAGAGAGAGAGACCGATTCACGCTTCCTGCAGAGAGAGAGAGAGAGACCGCTTCACACTGCCTGCACAGAGAGAGAGAGAGAGAGAGACAGCTTCATACTGCCTGCACAGAGAGGGAGAGAGAGACCGCTTCACACTGCCTGCACGGAGAGGGAGAGAGAGACCGCTTCACACTGCCTACACAGAGAGGGAGAGAGAGACAGCTTCACACTGCCTGTACAGAGAGGGAGAGAGAGACGGCTTCACACTGCCTACACAGAGAGGGAGAGAGAGACAGCTTCACACTGCCTGTACAGAGAGGGAGAGAGAGACGGCTTCACACTGCCTGCACAGAGAGAGAGAGAGAGAGAGAGAGAGAGACCGCTTCATACTGCCTGCACAGAGAGAGAGAGAGAGAGAGAGAGAGACCGCTTCATACTGCCTGCACAGAGAGAGAGAGAGAGACCGCTTCACACTGCCTGCACAGAGAGAGACCGCTTCACACTGCCTGCACAGAGAGAGAGACCGCTTCACACTGCCTGCACAGAGAGAGAGAGAGACCGCTTCATACTGCATGGACAGAGAGGGAGAGAGAGACTGCTTCACACTGCCTGCACAGAGAGAGAGAGAGACCGCTTCACACTGCCTGCACAGAGAGAGAGAGAGACCGCTTCATACTGCATGCACAGAGAGGGAGAGAGAGGCGGTTTCACACTGCCTGCACAGAGAGAGAGAGACCGCTTCACACTGCCTGCACAGAGAGAGAGAGAGAGAGAGAGAGAGACCGCTTCACGCTTCCTGCAGAGAGAGAGAGAGAAACCGCTTCACACTGCCTGCACAGAGGGAGAGAGAGAGAGAGACCGCTTCACACTGCCTGCACAGAGGGAGAGAGAGAGACCGCTTCACACTGCCTGCACAGAGGGAGAGAGAGAGAGAGAGAGAGACCGCTTCACGCTTCCTGCAGAGAGAGAGAGAGAGACCGCTTCACACTGCCTGCACAGAGAGAGAGAGAGAGAGAGACAGCTTCATACTGCCTGCACAGAGAGGGAGAGAGAGACCGCTTCACACTGCCTGCACAGAGAGGGAGAGAGAGACCGCTTCACACTGCCTACACAGAGAGGGAGAGAGAGACAGCTTCACACTGCCTGTACAGAGAGGGAGAGAGAGACGGCTTCACACTGCCTACACAGAGAGGGAGAGAGAGACAGCTTCACACTGCCTGTACAGAGAGGGAGAGAGAGACGGCTTCACACTGCCTGCACAGAGAGAGAGAGAGAGAGAGAGAGAGAGAGACCGCTTCATACTGCCTGCACAGAGAGAGAGAGACCGCTTCATACTGCCTGCACAGAGAGAGAGAGAGAGAGAGAGAGAGAGAGAGACCGCTTCACACTGCCTGCAGAAAGAAAGAGACTGATTGACACTGCTTGAAGAGAGAGTAATGTAAATAAGGTGGAGTTCAAAGTGAATCGTGCCATTAGCTGGAGGGATTGGCATTTAGAAGGTTAAAACAGGCAGGGAGGAAATGTGATGATACCTCCTCACTGCCTGTCAAATTCCTCAGAAAAGTGACCCGAGCATGAATCGCTTTTCAGTGGAGTGGCAGTGCCTGTGACAAGTGAATAGCCCTTGGGCTCACACTGGTGTGCTGTTTGGCTGCAGTGCTGGTGTACTGGTGGTTTTCTTTAGCCACAGTCCCCCAGATATCTTTTAAGTTGCAAATTTTTTGCTGCATTTTCTAAAAGTGCCCCAAAGATGCAGCATGCAGGACTTTTTTTGTGCACTTCAGAACATGCAGTAAAAATGTTCAACCTAATAGTGGTCTATGGGGCCAGAGGTAACATGCAGGAAGACTACCAGCTCTGCAGCATACCAGTGTCAGTGTGAACCTCTTCATACCACCTAGGGCAAGGTACAGTCAGGGCTGGACTGGGACAAAAATTTGGCCCTGGACTTCATCCAGACCGGCCCACTCCAATTTTGCAAACACGCACAAAAACAGTATGCTGCGCACTTGCACGAGAGTGACGTCATCACGGCCCGGCTAGACACATAGCAGGAGTATGCAAACTCAGAAGCCAACAGCACACTGCTGGTGATCTTTTATTTTCCAGCCCCCCCCCCCCCCTCTACCCCCTGGTGTCCCCTTGTCACCTGCCCGAAGTCTGGCTCTGCATTATATATTTTAAAATAAACAACTAATGCGCACACTTATTTTTGATCAACCGCAGTAATGAGAAGCTGCCAACATCAAACAGGTTTAGGCCCCTTTCACACGGGACGGATCAGTAATGATCCGCCCCGTGATGATCCACTCGCTCAGCGGGGATCGCTCCATTGTCCCCGCTAAGCTGGCTGCGGACAGGGCGGTCTCCGCACACTGTGCGGGGACCACCCTGTCAGCTCTCCGCTCTCCTCTAAGGGGATCGGATGCGTACGGACCGTCTGTCCGTCCTAATCCGATCCGCTCTGCAGACGGATAAAAAAATAGGATTTTCCTCCGTCTGCAGAATCGGACTGTTGCGATGGCGGAGGAAATCGGGTGTCTGCGGATGCTCATCCGCATACACCCGCTATCCCATAGGGATGAATGTATGTCCGTATTTCATCCGCAAACGGATGGATGAAATACGGACATATCATCCGCATGTGTGAAAGGGGCCTAACACAAACCCACAGATAAATTGAATATATAGCAAAGGATGTGATGCTAACCAAAATAACATAAAAAAAAATCCATTTGGTGAAAATAATGATTCAAATAATACAAAAAATCCAACATAGCTAAAAGTACATCAAACGTGTCAATTAATATTGAAATGTGCATAAAAAAAATTTTCAGCAAAAAATTCATATATAAACCATTCATTATAATTAAAACCATTTTATCCAAACTATGTCCTTGGTATTAAAGTGCAAAAAGAGTGCAAAAAAAAAGGGGGGTTTTTAATAAGCATTTTTTATATATGATTTTTTGCTGAAAATATTTTTATGCACATTTTAATATTAATTGACAGTTTTGGTGAACTTTTAGCCATGTTGGATTTTGCATATTATTTTAACCATTATTTTCACCAAATTGATTTTTTATGTTATTTTATTTAGCACCACATCATATATATATATATATATATATATATATATATATAGAGAGAGAGAGAATATGGCTATATATATATATATATATATATATATAGCTGTATATAGAATATGGCTGTGTGTATGATATATATATATATATATATATATATATATATATATATATATATATATATATATATATATATATATATATATATATATATATATATATATATATATATATATATATATATATATATCATACACACAGCCATATTCTATATACAGCTATATATATATATATATATATATATATATATATATATATATATATATATATATATATATATATATATAATATATAGCCATGTGCTATACACAGTATTCAATGGGCCGGCCGGTTACCTGGATGGGTTCCTGCAGCACCGCCATCCTCCAGGCTCCCTCGTCTGCTCCGGGGACTTCTCTGCCTGACGGCTGCTCTCACGGCGGCCCCCGGCTCATTTAAACTCACAGCGTCCGTTACCGCGGGGGCCGCCGGAGATAGCCGAGTTTTGTTTGCTGAAAATCGCTGTCGGAGAGGAGCAGGGCGGGGGAAGCCGAGCGGTGGCGGAAAAGGACGACTGTGGGCCGGAGGTGGCCGAAGATGTGTGCAATACTATTGTTGTGAGAGTGCCGAGTGGGGGCGGAAAGAGACGAAGTGCGCGGCGCTGCGCTCGGAAGTACAGCGGTGCTCAAATGAATGGCTGTGCGAGTAGCGCAGCCATTCATTTGGCTAGGCTGTCACTGAAACCGGCCCACCGAGCCATCGGCCCACCGGGAATCTCCCGGTAGTCCCGATGGCCAGTACATGCCTGGGTACAGTCACAGGCTGCCAGAAAGAAAACTCTTTAGCTTTAGCTCTTTAGCTTGGAGAGGAGAGAGAGAGGAGAGTAGAGAGAAAGGAGAGGAGAGAGATTGAGAAGAGAGAGAAATGAGAGAGAAATTAGAAGAGAAGAGAGAGAGAGAGAGAAGGGAGGGATGAGAAGCTCACTTACATGGACGATCACTGGATTTCAGCCGACTGCTTGATTTTAACTTTCCCGCCCACACATCCTCTTCACAGACAGCACACTGGCTGCCCGGAGTGTGGGCGGGGCAAGCAAGAGCAGATCTACCAGCCATTCATATGGAGGAGGGAGGGGCTGGACTGGGCTGCGCTCTGTAACACAGAGTTTCAGCCCAGTGACAGAACACATTGCTGGATGGAGCTGCTGCACTCGGCCAGCTCAGACACTGCACATGCGCAGTTGTGAGCTGGACACCAGACAAATTATACAGCAAATCAGAGCGGCCCGGAGGGCAAATGCATGCCTGCCCCCTGGCCCAGCCCGCCCCTGGCAATGACACAGTGCATTGTGGGCCGTGAGCGCTACACGAATTTGGCTCGAACGGCCCATAACGTTCGGAATTCGCCGAACGGGCGAACAGCCGATGTTCGAGTCGAACATATGTTCGACTTGAACACGAAGCTCATCCCTAGTTGGCACCATACTGTGTAATTATGGGACCAATCTTTGTCCAACACTCTTAAATGTTATACTGTAATGTTACTTTGTTTTATTGTTAACCATCATTTGCTTAACAGGTACACCATTCAGCTGCAGAGCGGATTTATTTATCTTGACAGCAACAGCGGTTAGTCCCATGATATACGTAAATCAGCGATTCCAATGCTGTAGGAGTTGATTTCACCAACACAGTTAAAAGAAAACGGTGCATGTATGCCCATCATTAGAAGTGGGCGGATGAAGGGCGTTATTCTAATGGTGGGCATACCCACCGATCAATCTCTTTTTTTTTTCATTCAGCCCACAGGCTGCATGTAAAAAAGAACATTACAATATATGCCCAACAAGGACCAGAAACATACTGGTATGTTGCTGGACTTTGAGTGGTTATACCATGATCGTCTTGATATCATTCTTTTCAGCCAGCAGTCGGATTTCATATAAAAGCAATCCTAGTAGCAGCTAATTAGCCTCTAGTCTGTTTTTACAAGAAGTGGGAGGGAACGTTTCTCAGGCTGTCCTGTCCAAACAGGGAACTCGAGAATGCAGCCAGTGGTTCAGCCAGCTGACCATAGAGCTGGATCAGAGACCAGAATGGCTCCAATCATCTCTATGGTCTAAGAAACCAGAAGCTGCAACAGGGGCGTACCTAGAGCATTTGGCACCCGGGGCGGATCCTATATCTGGCACCCCCCACCTTAAAATGTAAAAACACCCCACTGTGCCTCCTGCATACCTCTGCATCCTTCAATATCTTTTTGTCACTACTGTGTACCCCCCCTCTCCGCAACTGCACCTCTGGACCCCTTTAAATTACACATCACCCTGCACCTCTGGACCCCTTTACATTACACAGCACCCTGCACCTCTGGACCCCTTTACATTACACAGCACCCTGCACCTCTGGCCCCCTTTATATTACACAGGACCTTGCACCTAAGGACCTCTTTACATTACACAGCATCCTGCACCTCTGGACCCCTTTACATTACACAGCCCTTGTACCTCTGGACCCCTTTACATAACACAGTACCCCGAACCTCCTGACCCCTTTACGTTACACAGCCCTTGTACCTCTGGACCCCTTTACATTACACAGCACCCTGAACCTCTGGACCCCTTTACATCACACAGCCCTTGTACCTCTGGACCCCTTTACATTACACAGCACCCTGCACCTCTGCACCCCTTTACATTACACAGCCCCTCACAGCTCTGAACCCCCTGCATGTTACACAGACCCCCTACAGTGCAGACCTCCCTACCGTACAGGCCCCCCATCTACAGTGTAGAACCCCCTACAGTACAGACCCCCCTACAGTACAGAATCCTCACCTACAGTGCAGACCCTCCTATAGTACAGACACCTCCACCCTACAGCGCAGACCCCCCTACAGTACAGAATCCTCCCCTACAGAGCAAACCCTCCTACAGTACAGACCCCTCCACCCTACAGCGCAGACCCCCCTACAGTACAGACTTCCCTACAGTACAGACCTCTCCCCCCTACAGTGCAAACCCCCCCCCTACAGTACAGAATCCTCCCCTACAGTAAGAACTCCCCTACAGTACAGACCCCCTTACAGTGCAGGCCCCTCCCCTGCAGTACAGACCCCCCCCTACAGTGCAGAATCCTCCCCTACAGTACAGACCCCCCCCCCCTACAGTACAGACCCCCCCCTACAGTGCATACCCCCCTACAGTGCCAAATCTTCCCCTACTGTACAGACCCCTCCCCTTATAGTGCAGACCCCCTATAGTACAGCCCCCCCTACAGTGCAGGACCCCCTCCCTACAGTGCAGACCCCCCTACAGTGCAGGACCCCCCCTACAGTGCAGACCCCCCTACAGTGCAGGACCCCCCCTACAGTGCAGACCCCTCCTACAGTGCAGGACCCCTCCTACAGTGCAGGACCCCTCCTACAGTGCAGACCCCCCCCCCACAGTGCAGACCCCCCCCCACAGTGCAGACCCCCTACAGTAAAGAACCCCCCTACAGTGCCAAATCTTCCCCTACTGTACAGACCCCCTACAGTACAGGACCCCCCCTACAGTGCAGGTCCCCTCCTACTGTGTAGGACCCCTCCTACAGTGCAGACCCCCCCTACAGTGCAGACCCCCCCACAGTGCACAGACCCCCCCACAGTGCACAGACCCCCCTACAGTGCTCAGACCCCCCTAACAATACAGCCCCCTCCCACAGGCCCATAATGTACCCGAACACACATGAAGAGCCCAAGGCAGTGACATTGCAGGGGGGAGGTGCGAACAGCACCCGAGTGAAGTGACACCTGACGGCTCAGCATTGCATGACAGAGCAATTACCAGTTAAAGCAGTGCAGTGCCAAATTATAAATTGAGCAGCCAAATTCTCCAGGACTGAAGTGGTTAAGGGTGTGCACACGTAGGCAAACATATTATTTTAGTTTTTTTTATTTGTGCTTCCTTCCACTTAAAAGATTTCAGTTTGCTGTTCAACTGAGTTGTAAAGTTTATAGGTCATATTAAAGGAGGTATTTTTGTCTCATTTTTTTACATCCCAGAAACCTGACATTTTAGCAGGGGCGTGTAGACTTTTTATATCCACTGTATATACTGTGTGTGTGTGTATATATATATATATATATATATATATATATATATATATATATATATATATATATATATACACTGGATTTATTGACATATAATACTCACTTTTTCACTATGAAAATCGGGTGCAAATAGCGTGTGCGTGTTATACACCAATACTTCAATTTTAGCTGCCTCGGAGGGGACAGGGAAGGGGGTGGGACGAGTGCCGTCAGATTACATACAGTGAGAATCTCCTGATTACTTGGCGGCCTCTGTAATAGGAAGTCCCGTCTCCTGGGCCACCATTGGACTACTGTTCTGTCTATCATAGGAGATTCTCACTGTATGTAATCTGTCAGCGTTCCTCCCCCCGTCCCTTCTAGGCTGCAGATGGGCATTGATCAGGCTGCACTGATGGCAAGGGCGAGGCTGCTGTATTGAAGCAATGGTGAGGCTGTTGCATTGAAGGCAATGGTGAGGCTTCTGCATTGATGGCAATGGTGAGGCTGGTGCGTTGATGGCAATGGTGAGGCTGGTGCGTTGATGGCAATGGTGAGGCTGGTGCGTTGAAGGCAATGGTGAGGCTGGTGCGTTGAAGCCAATGGTGAGGCTGCTGCATTGATGGCAATGGTGAGGATGCTGCATTGAAGGCAATGGTGAGGATGCGGCATTGAAGGCAATGGTGAGGCTGCTGCATTGAAAGCAATGGTGAGGCTGGTGCATTGAAGGCAATGGTGAGGCTGGTGCATTGAAGGCAATGGTGAGGCTGGTGCATTGAAGGCAATGGTGAGGCTGCTGCATTGAAGGCAATGGTGAGGCTGCTGCATTGATGCAATGGTGAAACTGCAGATGGGAACTGACCCTTATTTTGCTTCAAAGTTCCTTATTTAAAAAAAAAAATTCTGGAAACGTCCCTCTTAAAATGAATGTGCGTGTTATACACCTGTGCATGTTATATGCCGATAAATACGATACATTCTTCATACATTCTTTATTTTACAAATAAACACATATAATAAGGAAGGATACATTTGTGAAACTGGTTTCATAGATTTGTATTGTATGTGTGAGGTAGTGCTAGACTTTGTCAGTGTTGAGTAGGCCTGCAGTAGCTTGCCTCAATGAGAGTCCTTTCATGTGAAAACTGTGGAGGTAGGCAAGAAGCTCTGTGCATAAAAACACTTTTCTCTTACCACTGAAGATGTAATAGCCAACCCAGAACATCGATATTATATTATGACACAGACTGCGGTCCCTAGGACTAACATGTCTACCACTACTGTAAGGGGGGGGGGGGGGCAATCCCCGAAATTGCATTTGCTATGTTTTATGGCACACAAATAACTTGATCATTGCCAACCTGCTGGAATTTTCAAGAATCCCTCATTCATGCGCAGTGCTCCTCGGCTATCTATAGTCTCTTCAGTGGTCCCAAAGTGAGAGCACAGTAGAAACTGTTGACTGCCTTCCTCTTGTTTAATATCAGTAGGGAGCACCCCCAGGCAAGCAGGGTGTCATCTAGCTGGATGTACCAGTTCAGCGTGAGCTACTGAGCTCTGTAAACAGACATTTTATAACAAATCAGTTAAAATCAGCCTGCTAAAATGTAAAAAGATCCACCTGCTGCATGCAATATTTTATATGTAGCCGATTTTAATTCTTAAAGAGGAATTCCACCCATTCACACAAAAAGTGTAGCTGCTGACTATTAATAATCAGACACTCACCTGTCTCACAGTCCAGCGATGTGGGCATACGAATCCCCGCTCCTCTCCCCCTCCTCTCTCACTGGGATTCTTACTTTGGGCGCCCCGGCTGCGGCTTCACAGTCAGCACACACTGCGCATGCTCGAGCCGCGCTGCATGCTGTGATTGGCCGGGCAATCTTCTGGGACTTGTAATGTGTCCCAAAAGTTTGCAGGGGGTAGGGGGAGAGGTGATCTTCCTTCTGGTGCTGCGACGCCAGGGAAGAAAGTGGGAGCTGGGTGCCTGTAAAAACAGGGTAGCTGCCCCCCCCCCCAAAAAAATGACATGCCAAATGTGGCATGTCAGGGGGTCACCAGCACTTAAAGCAGAAGTTCCATTTTGGGTGGAACGCCACTTTAAAAAATTATCTATTTTTTTAACTATATTCTTTGTCCTAATCACAAATAGAAGCAATTAATAATAATCAAAAAAAAAAAAACCCATGCATTCCCCTTAACAGTCTTGTGACTGATTTCCAATGATAATTATGAGAAAGGGAGAGAGATTAAAATGAAAGAAAAGGAAAGAAGAAAAGAAAAAAAAAAAAAAGAAATTAGAAATAAAGGAAAAGGACAGACTAAAAAATCTGGTACACATGCTACTGTAAGCCATGCTGTATAACTAATAAAACAAACTCACGGTGGTTTAAAGATCTGTGGCTTGTCATACAACATTCTGTAAAAAAACAAAAAATTATTATTATTATACAGGATTTATATAGCGCCAACAGTTTATGTAGTGCTTTACAATGTGAAGGTAGACAGTAGAAATACAATACACTTTAATACAGTAGGAATCAGAGGGCCCTGCTCGATAGAGCTTACAATCCAAGAGATATAATAGTTCAATGTTGTGTTCAAATGTTAGAGCTGTGTTTAAATAAAACATGAATAAGGTCTCACGCGCATGGACGGTTTGAGCCTTAAAGAGGAAGTAAACCCTGATGGGTGTTACTTCCTCTTTGTTTTCCTGCAGAGGTAAAGCATAATGGGCTACTATGCATCACATAGTAGCCCATTATGTGACACTTACCTGCAGGAGAAGCACGCGATGTCCCTGCCTTCCTTGCTAGTAGCGAGCGTACATTCTTCACCCCTCTTCCTTATGGGGCAGTGAACTCTGGCTCTGTGACTGTCCGGAGTCTCGTGACGTTGCGTGACATCGCTCCCGCCCTTGCGCGCGGGAGCCGCCTTTAACGGCATGACCCGAGCTAGAAATGGCACAGCATGCCCTTTCTAACTCTGATGCATGCGCAGAAGAAATCACCGTACGGTGATTTGCAAATATCTCCTAGACCGTGCAGGTCTGGGAGATATTTCAGGTACCTACAGGTAAGTCTTAACCTAGGCTTAGCTGTAGGTTAAAGTAGTTGTAGAGGGTTTACAACCACTTTAAAATATGCTCTGGCATAAAATCCCAGTTTTTGTCCTTACCCAGTCAGCTGCTGGTGATGTGTACAGCTGGCTTCAGAAGTGAATGGCTGTATGTGCCCATACACATGTATACGCTGATAGTATTTTGCATTGTTGTAAACAAAATCGTATGCACGTATGACCTATTCCATGAACGCAGATTTTCCACTGTACACACTACCTGTAGGTCTCCTGGAAGTGATAAACATCAGGATTTTACGCTAAAGCATATTTTCTTGTCAATTTTGTTTGAGTTTTTGATAATTAACAAACATAGGTACAATTGATGGTAGCAGTAGTAAAGATCACATACAAGTAAACAGTATTGAACTTAAGTTCCAATATTATTTTAAAATATTTTAACTTAACCAATGTAGGTGAAGATCTAACATCTCACAAAAAATATGTTTTATATTGAAAATGAAAGATTAAAACCCAGATAGAAAATGTAAATATAATATGATCACTAGAGATAAAGAGAAAGAGAAATGTCTTGATCATTAACTCGTGTATATATATATATATATATCGCTTTAATTATTAAAAAATGGATTTGTGTATAATAAATATGCTTGTGCTTATTCGTTGGAACTATATAGCTTTTGTATAATGAAGTTAAAGCAGAGATCCTGCCATTTTTTTTTTTTAAGTCAGCAGCTACAAATACTGCAGCTGCTGACTTTTAAAATATGTACACTTAAATGTCCAGGGCGCCCGCGATGTCGGCACCCAAAGCCAATCTGTCCCTCGGCTCTCGGGTGAAGGCGCCGCCATCTTCGGTAAGGGAATCAGGAAGTGAAGCCTTGCAGCTTCACAGCCTGGTTCCCTACTGTGCATGTGCGAGTCTCGACTTGAACCCGATTGAACATCTCTGAGATCTGAAAACGGCTGTGCACTGATGGTCCTCATGCAACCTGAGAAGTCCTGCAAAGAAGAATGGGAGATGCACGATCCCACTGATCCCTGCTGTTTCCTGGGACCTGTGTGTCACCCAGAAGACAGCGGGGGTGGGGGGGAACGGAGGAGGCATTGGACATGGGAGAAGTTGCCCAAAAATAGGTGTGCTAAGCTTGTAGCATCATACTCAAAAAGACTTGAGGCTGTAAATGGTACCAAAGGTGCTTCAAAAAAGTACTGAACAAAGGCTGTGAATACTTATGTATATGTGACTATTTTGTTTGTTTTTTATTTTTAATAAATTTGCAAAGATTATTGATCTCTCTCTCTCTCTCTAATATATATATATATATATATATATATATATATATATATATACAGTCCCTGACAAAAGTCTTGTTGCTTCTCTATTTTGTAGAAACTCCTGCTATTAACCTGACTTTTAATTAATCAATTGGTGTTAGAAATAGCTCACATGAAAAGCTAAAGCCCTCCCAAATGATGTTTAATGCACTAAAATAAATTAGTTTCACTAAAAAAAGATTTATCATTTAATCAAGACAGACAGGTCAAATTTTGGCAAGACAAAAGTTTTGTCGCCTATACAGAAATTGAACAACTTTACTGAAAATCCAAAAATATGTCAGCAAAGTAGTGGTGCTGTGAGATCCAAATTTAATATCTTGTATGACTTCCATGAGCTTGAAAGACAGCATCCATGCAGTTTGGCAAGGATTCATACAATTTATTGATGAAGTCATCAGGAATAGCAAAGAAAACAGTCTTGCATGCCTCCCAGAGTTCATCAATATTCTTTGGTTTTCGTCTCCCATGCTTCATCTTTCATCCTACACCACATATGCTCAATGATGTTCATGTCTGGTGATTGGGCTGGCCAATCCTGGAGAATTTTGATCTTCTTTGCCTTAAGGAACTTTGATGTGGAGATGAAAATATGCGATGGAGCACCATGCTGCTGCAAAATTTGGCCTTTTTTATGGTTGGGAATATAAGAGGTAGCTAAGATTTCTTGGTATTTTAGACTATTGATGTTGCCTTCCACCCTGCAGATCTCTCGCACACCCCAATACTGGATGTAACCCCAGACCACGATTTTGCCTCCACCAAACCTCACTGTTTTCTGGGTAAATCTCAGCGCTATGCGGGTTCCAGTAGGTCTCCTGCAATATTTGTGGCGACTGTGGTGTAAACAGAAGATTCATCTGAAAAATCCACCTTCTGCCACTTTTCCAGAGTCCATCCTTTTAGCAGGCTGTGGCCCTTGGCAAATGCCACACGGTTTTTCAATTGTCTTTTGTTTAGTGCTGGCTTATGGGCACTGATTCGACCATGGAGGCCATTTTGAGACAGAATCCGAGAAACTGTTCTGGTTGACATAGGGACTTCAGGTGACCAGGTCTCGTGGAGCTCTGCTGCAGTGGAAAATGGGCTGGCCTTGGATTTTCGAGCCAACAAACGGTCCTCTTGAGCAGTTGTCTTGCGGGGTCGGCCTGACCTGGCCTTGTCCAAAAGGTCTCCAGTCTCTTCAAATCTTTTTTTTATCCTCTGAACTTGACGCTGAAACAAATTGAAGGTGTCTGCCACATCAGCAGTGGATCTGGTCTTCAGCCTCTTGATAATCAACACTTTAGTCTCCGGGTGAATCCTAGGCATGTTTGCAGAGGTCTAGTTGCAGTGGAGAAGGTCTAATGTACTGGTGTTCTTTTTATACAAACCTGAGACCTAATTGATCCATTATTAGTCACAGGTGAAGCTCATATAACAAGGCGACAACACTTATGTCTTGCCAAAAATTGACTCAATTCAAGCTGTGAATATTAGAATACTTTTTATCAGTTTCGTTTTGCACTGAAACATTATTACAAAAGCTGTTGGGATTAAAATGACCCATTTCTTGTAACAAAATCTTGATTAGAAATATATTTTAGCAGCATTTCAGGTCAATTTGTACACAAGCGACAAGACTTTTGTCAGGGTATATATATATATATATATATGACCAGGGCCATGGAGTCAGCCGGAACCCAGAACCACGTGACTTCGGCACCTTAAGTACCCTTTCCCAGATTATACAGTGAGACAAACGCGCCCTCTGATTGGCTCTGAGATAAAGATTGGTACTTAATGTGTCCAACCAGACTGCGTTCTATTGCCTCCCACAGGTGTTAAACCCCACCTATGACCAGGCAGAACTTCTATACAGCCCAGCCAAACTGATGGCAAAGTACAATTTAACACAATTAACCCCAAAACTAGTGAGTTTTGGGCAAAAACTAAATTTAAACACATAGCGCGTACTCATTAGGAGTACCGGCGCTAAATATATATAGATAGATAGATAGATAGACATATTTATAAACATACATACATACACTTCCTATGCTAGATTGCCCCAACTCCAATGGATAAAGGAGCACAGAGGTTACTTTGGACCGCAGCATTGTAAACCTGAGGGTGGGGGGGTTAGATGTATTTGCAATCTTAGATATACTTAACAAATTTAAGCCAAACTCCAGCTAATAATTAATAAGCCATTATAGCAACTGTTTTTTTTCCTTTTGGGATAAAAGTTTTTCATGAATAAAAGCTGATTATTGTAAGCACCCCGCCAGTGTTAAATGGGTTGTCTCATTCCTGTAACTAATACATGTGCAAGAGAGCCTGTTCTTTAGAAAAACAACAAACTTACTGGTCAGATCATCAGGTAAAAATAGAAGAACAAAAGACTAAAAGAAGAAAAATCATTTGGCCACCATTTGGGAAGCTGCAAAAGAGAATGTTTGTTTTTGGGTTTAAAACTGCTTTAAGAATGTTTTAAAAATACAAAAAATTTTATACATATATCAGCAAGACCCTAACACATCAAAAACAATTTTAAACATAATGTTCCCAAAATTATACTTACAAAGGCATCTATCTTGAAATATAGACATTAAAAACAGTAAAAGTCGGTGAGTCATTTGTGACTCCCTCAAATTTTATACCAGCTAGTCTACTTGTAATAACATTATATGATACTTGGCAAGAAAAAGTCAAGCCCTAGGATGCATTATACAATTACACAAGAGTAAAGGGTGGGGCACTTAGCTGTATTGTTAGAAAAGTCTTAGAAAATCGTGTAAAGTTTCTTTGGATTGAACTTTGGGAATGTTTTCTTACTCACAATGTATTGTATCATTGTTTGTTACATCTCTAGTGGATATAAGATCTGGGCCTCGTCCACACCGTTGAACAATTCTGTCCATGCTCAAATTGTATATATGTTTCTGTAAATGTATTTTGATAACATGCCGTAGAATTAATGTGGTATTAAACCCAACAACAAACATTTAGTAATAGTGAACTTGGTGCTTGCACACAACAAAGGTTGTGATATTAGTACACAATCCATCAAAGGTTTAGGAAAATCCTGTCTACTGTGATGGATGAAAGTCAAACAACTGATCCAGAATCTTAACCACCAGAAGATTTCACCCCTTTTATGACCAGGGCATTTTTTGCTATTCAGCACTGTGTTACTTTAACCACTTGCCGACCGCCGCACGACGATATACGTCGGCAGAATGGCACGGGCAGGCATATGGGCGTATATATAAGTCCCTGCCTGCCCGCGGGTGGGGGGCCCGATCGGGCCCCCCCCCGGTGCCTGCGGCGGTCGGCATTCCTTCGAGAGCGATCCGGGATGAGGGGGCGGCCATTCATTCATGGCCACCCCCTCGCGATCGCTCTCGACGAATGGAAATCCTCCGTGACATCACTTCCTCTCCTGTAATGTAAACACAGGAGAGGAAGTGATGTATTCTCTCCTCCGTGTCGGTATTTTTCGTTCCGGCACCGAGGAGAGAGCATCGGTGAGTTGCACCAACACACCACACATACAGTAGAACATGCCAGGCACACTCACACCCCCCCTTTACCCCCCGATCACCCCCCCAATTACCCCTGCCCCCCCCAGTCACAGTGACACCAATTGCTCTTTTTTTTTTTTTTTTTGCATTGGTGTCATTTGTGACTGTAATAACTGTTAGGGCAGTTAGGGTTAGCCCCCTTTAGTTCTAAGGTACCCCCCTAACCCCCCCCAATAAAGGTTTAACCCCGTGATCACCCCCCGTCGCCAGTGTCACTAAGGCTGGGTTCACATTGCAGCGGTTTGAGAACGGATGTGATTCGCACCGCACTGCAGTGCAAATCACATCCGATCTCTGTGCGATTCGAGTTCAGCTATACAGATAGTATGGCTGAATTCGTGTCGCACCCGCCGCACCCGCCGCAAACTCGCACGGGACCCTTTTTTTGGTCCGCAGCAGAATCGGATCGCATGGGTGTTCACACATTAGTGTCACAGGTGACGCTAGTTAGGCAGGTAGGTATTTAGGTTCGCCGCAACTTTTTATAGCGCCAGGGACCCCCATATACTACCGCATAAAGCCCCCTGATTGCCCCCTAGTTAACCCTTTCACCAGTGATCACCATATAACTGTTACAGGTGACGCTGGTTGGTTAGTTATTTTTTTATAGTTTCAGGGCACCCGTCATTTATTACCTAATAAAGGTTTAACCCCCTGATCACCCGGCGGGTGTCATTTGTGACTGTAATAACTGTTAGGGCAGTTAGGGTTAGCCCCCTTTAGTTCTAAGGTACCCCCCTAACCCCCCCAATAAAGGTTTAACCCCGTGATCACCCCCCGTCGCCGGTTTATGAGAACGGATGTGATTCGCACCGCACTGCAGTGCAAATCACATCCGATCTCTGTGCGATTCGAGTTCAGCCATACAGATAGTATGGCTGAATTCGTGTCGCACCCGCCGCAAACTCGCACGGGACCCTTTTTTTGGTCCGCAGCAGAATCGGATCGCATGGGTGTTCACACCATGCGATCCGAGTTTGCAGATCGCACTGCGATATGCGAACTGATCTGGGGGTGTCATTAAGATTTCACTGACACTCCCAGCAGTTCGCATAGGGCAGTGTGAACTGCCGCTGGGAGGCATGTGATGCGGGAACCCGCCGCGCATTCGTGGCGTTCCCACATCGCTCCAGTGTGAACCCAGCCTAATAAGCGATCGTTTTTCGGATCACTGTATTAGTGTCACAGGTGACGCTAGTTAGGCAGGTAGGTATTTAGGTTCGCCGCAGCTTTTTATAGCGCCAGGGACCCCCATATACTACCGCATAAAGCCCCCTGATTGCCCCCTAGTTAACCCTTTCACCAGTGATCACCATATAACTGTTACAGGTGACGCTGGTTGGTTAGTTATTTTTTTTATAGTTTCAGGGCACCCGCCATTTATTACCTAGTCTCACTAGTGTACCCCTAAATTTAGGGGTGTCTACTTTCCAAAATGGGGTCATTTGGGGGGGGGTTTGTGCCATCTTGGCATTTTATGGCCTTCAAAACTGTAACGCCCTTAGAAAGCCTGAAGGCGGTGCTTGGATTTCGGGGCCCCGTACGCGGCTAGGCTCCCAAAAAGTCCCACATATGTGGTATCCCCGTACTCAGGAGAAGCAGCAGAATTTATTTTGGGGTGTCATTTCACATATGCCCATGGCATGCGTGAGCAATATATCATTTAGTGACAACTTTGTGAAAAAAAAAAAAAGTTTGTAATTTTCCCGCAACTTGTGGCAAAATATAAAATATTCCATGGACTCAACATGCCTCTCAGCAAATAGCTTGGGGTGTCTACTTTCTAAAATGGGGTCATTTGTGGGGGTTTTGTGCCATCTTGGCATTTTATGGCCTTCAAAACTGTAATAGGTAGTGAGAAGTGAACTCAAAAATGTACGCCCTTAGAAAGCCTGAAGGCGGTGCTTGGTTTTCGGGGCCCCGTACGCGGCTAGGCTCCCAAAAAGTCCCACATATGTGGTATCCCCGTACTCAGGAGAAGCAGCAGAATTTATTTTGGGGTGTCATTTCACATATGCCCATGGCATGCATGAGCAATATATCATTTAGTGACAACTTTGTGAAAAAAAAAAAAAAAAAAAGTTTGTAATTTTCCCGCAACTTGTGGCAAAATATAAAATATTCCATGAACTCAACATGCCTCTCAGTAAATAGCTTGGGGTGTCTACTTTCTAAAATGGGGTCATTTGTGGGGGTTTTGTGCCATCTTGGCATTTTATGGCCTTCAAAACTGTAATAGGTAGCGAGAAGTGAACTCAAAAATTTACGCCCTTAGAAAGCCTGAAGGCGGTGCTTGGTTTTCGGGGCCCCGTACGCGGCTAGGCTCCCAAAAAGTCCCACATATGTGGTATCCTCGTACTCAGGAGAAGCAGCAGAATTTATTTTGGGGTGTCATTTCACATATGCCCATAGCATGTGTGAGCAATATATCATTTAGTGACAACTTTGTGTAAAAAAAAAAAAAAAATTTTTTTTTTGTCATTATTCAATCGCTTGAGGCAAAAAAATAAAATATTCAATGGGCTCAACATGCCTCTTATCAATTTCCTTAGGGGGTCTACTTTCCAAAATGGGGTCATTTGGGGGGGTTTTGTACTGCCCTGCCATTTTAGCACCTCAAGAAATGAGATAGGCAGTCGTAAACTAAAAGCTGCGTAAATTCCAGAAAACGTACCTTAGTTTGTAGATGTGACAACTTTTGCGCAAACCAATAAATATACAATTATTGACTTTTTTTTTACCAAAGACATGTGGCTGAATACATTTTGGCCTAAATGTATGACTAAAATTGAGTTTATTGGATTTTTCTAATAACAAAAAGTAGAAAATATCATTTTTTTTCAAAATTTGCGGTCTTTTTACGTTTATATCGCAAAAAATAAAAATCGCAGAGGCAATCAAATACCATCAAAAGAAAGCTCTATTTGTGGGAAGAAAAGGACGCAAATTTTGTTTGGGTACAACATTGCATGACCGCGCAATTACCAGTTAAAGCAGCGCAGTGCCAAAGTGTAAAAAGACCTCTGGTCATTTACCAGCAAAATGGTCCGGTCTGAAAGTGGTTAACTGGCAATTGCATGGTCATAGAACACCGTACAACAAATGACATTTTTATCATTTTTTTCCAACCAAAATAGAGCTTTCTTTTGGTGGTATTTAATCAGAGGTGGCTCTAGGCTTTGTGAGGCTTTAGGCAAATCTGAGACATGAGGCCCCATTCACATTCATAATGGGAAAATAATTCAAGCGATACAAATTAACTGTATAAATTGGATATATTAAGAGTTTTAAATTCTATGAACTGAATTCATCGTGTATAGAATTTTCTCTAACCAATTCTTCTTTAACCACTTAAGGACTGCCTCACGCTGATATACGTCGGCAGAATGGCACGGCTGGGCACAATCACATACCGGTACATGACTCTTTAAGTGGCCAGCCATGGGTCGGGAGCGCGCCGTCCTGTGCTCCCGGTCCTGTGACCAGCAGACCCAATCGCTGCTGGTGTCCCGCAATTGGGTCACAGAGCTGAAGAACGAGGAGAGGTCTGTGTAAACAAACCTCTCCCCATGCTTCCCTAAGTGGCTGTCACCGATCGTCTCTTCCCTTTTATAGGGAAGGACGATCAGTGACGTCACAAGCCAGGCCATACAATAAAAAAAAAACCCATCATGTCATACATAACACCTACACTGCCCCTAGTGGTTAACTCCTTCCCTGCCAGTGTCCTTTACACAGGAATCAGTGCATTTAAATAGCACTGATCGCTGTATAAATGACAATGGTCCCAAAAATGTGTCAAAAATGTCCAATGTGTCCGCCATAATGTCGCAGTCACAATAAAAATCGCTGATCGCCGCCATTACTAGTAAAATAAAAAAAAAATGCTATAAAACTATCCCCTATTTTGTAAACGCTATAGCTTTTGCGCAAACCAATCAATAATCGCTAATTGTGATTTTTTTTTTACCAAAAATATGTAGAAAAATACGTATCAGCCTAAACTGAGGAAAAAAATGTTTTTTTATATTTTTTTGGGGGATATTTATTATAGCAAAAAGTTAAAAATATTGAATTTTTTTCAAAAATGTCGCTCTATTTTTGTTTATAGCACAAAAAATAAAAACCGCAGAGGTGATCAAATACCACCAAAAGAAAGCTCTATTCGTGGAAAAAAAAGGACGCCAATTTTGTTTGGGAGCCACGTCGCATGACTGAGCAATTGCAAGTTAAAGCGATGCAGTGCCGAATCACAAAAAGGGGCCTGGTCCTTTGGCTGCAAATTGGTCCGGGGGCTTAAGAGATTAATCAAATATATATTACATGCATATTTATCCATTTACATGATGGTCAGGTTAATATAACCCAGCCAGCACAGAGTTCCCCCATATATCAGAGTCTGCAGGATTCCCCCTTACAGTGCAAGGGAACTCTGATATAAAGTGGAATGCTGTAGACCTTGGTGTAAAGGGGAACTCTAACGTAAGGGACAAGGGAGCTTTGGTGACCAAAGATTACCTTTATATCAGAGTTCACTGCATTCCCCTTTACATCACAGAGTTCCAACTTGAATTTAAAATGGAAACTCTAATGTGAAGGGAGCTCTGGAGCACCTTCTGCAGAGTGAGAGAGTCACAGACATGATACAGGAGATGGTTCAGAGACTGAAGACATGATACAGGAGATGGTCAGAGACGGCAAACATGATACAGGAGATGGTCAGAGACAGCAGACATGATACAGAAGATGGTCAGAGACTGCAGACATGATACAGGAGATGGTCAGAGACGGCAGACATGATACAGGAGATGGTCAGACACTGCAGACATGATACAGAAGATGGTCAGAGACGGCAGACATGATACAGGAGATGTTCAGAGACTGCAGACATGGTACAAGAGATGGTCAGAGACTGCAGACATGGTACAAGAGATGGTCAGAGACTGCAGACATGGTACAAGAGATGGTCAGAGGCTGCAGATGTGATACAGGAGATGGTCAGAGATGGCAGACATGATACAGGAATCAGAGACTGCAGACATGATACAGGAGATGGTCAGAGACTGCAGACATGATACAGGAGATGGTCAGAGACTGCAGACATGATACAGGAGATAAGAGATTACAGACATGATAAAGGAGATGATCAGAGATTATAGACATGATACAGGAGATGATCAGAGACTACAGACATGGTACAAAAGATGGGCAGAGACTGCAGACATGATACAAGAGATGGTCAGAGACTGCAGACATGATAAAAGAGATGGTCAGAGACTGCAGACATGGTACAAGAGATGGTCAGAGACTGCAGACATGATACAAGAGATGGTCAGAGACTGTGCTGACATACTACAGGAGATGATCAGAGACTGCAGACATAGTACAGGAGTTTACCAGAGACTGCAGACATAGTACAGATGATCAGAGACTGCAGACATGATACAGGAGATGATCAGAGACTGCAGACATGATACAGGAGATGGTCAGAGACTGTGCAGACATGATACAGGAGATGGCCATAGTACAGGAGATGATCAGAGACTGCAGGCATGATACAGGAGATGATCAGAGACTGCAGAGATAATACAAGAAATGGTCAGAGGCTGCAGACATGATACAAGAGATCTGTGGCGGCTGGTGCTCACAATTCTTGGGGAGGGGGGTTCAAACAAACTGAAAAATTCTAAAAACATCAATTGCAGCCATTGCAGTACAATGCTGGGCATTGTTTGTTATTCTTTCATATTTTTGGTTTTTTAAAAGTTAGCGCACACACCCCCCTTTTAATTCATCAAATGCAGCTACTGTGCCATCAAATGCAGCTACTGTGCCATCAAATGCAGCCACTGTGCCATCAATTGCAGCCACCGTTCCATCAAGTGCAGCCACGGTGTGCCTTAAATGCAGCCACTGTGCCCATCAAATGCAGCCACTGTTCCATCAAGTGCAGCCACTGTGCCCATCAAATGGATGCCATCCCCTTGTGTTGTGTTTGTGTTAGGGGGGCTTTGGGAGGGGGTGTATTTTCATATCTAAGCCCCCTTGTAGCACAAGTCCTAAAGTGCCCCCTAGCACACAGTGGTGTCACTAGGGTTGGTGTCAGCTGGTGCTGTAGAACATGGTGTCATGGGATTGAGTGGGGGGGACTAGAGCTGGAATGGGATTGGGGAATGGATGGAGCCAGAATGGGATTGGGGGATGGATAGAGCTGGGATGGGATTGGGGTGGTAGATGGAGCCAGATGGGATCGGGGGGATGGTGGGAACCAGGATGGGATCGGGGGGATGGAGGGAGCCGGGATGGGATCGGGGTGGAGGGAGCCATGATGGGATTGGGGGGATGGGTGGAGCTGGGATTGGATCGGGGGATGAATGGAGCCAGGGTGGGATTGGGGTGGGGTGGATGGATGGAGCTGGGATAGGATTGGGGTGGGGTGGATGGAGCCGGGATGGTATTGGGGTGGGGTGGATGGAGCTGGGATGGTATTGGGGGATGGATGGAGCTGGGATTGGATCATGGTGATGGATGGAGCCGGGATGGGATTGGAGTAGGGTGGATGGAGCCGGGATGGTATGGGGATGGATGGAGCTGGTGTGGGATCTGGTGGATGGATGGAGCCGGGGTGGGGTGGATGGAGCTGGGATGGTATGGGGGATGGATGGAGCTGGGATTGGATGAGGGGGGTGGAGCTGGGATGGTATGGGGGATGGATGGAGCTGGGATGGGATTGGGGTGGGATGGATGGAGATGGGATTGGGGTGGGATGGATGGAGCCGGAATGGTATGGGGGGATGGATGGATATCCTCTCCCCCAAATCACTCCAAGTAAACTCTTGCTTGTCCCCCCTCCCTCACCCTCTTCCTCATGCCCTCCTCCCCTCCAATACTCACTTTTAGATTACACAGACCAAGCAGCGTGCCTCTCGGTACAGTTGCATGACTTGTTCCCTCCTCCTCCTCTGTGCACAGGAAAACATCACAGCACAGGAGGAGGAGGGGCGGGTTCAGTTCGCTCTGCACTGTGTGTGCCAGGCAGCTGGGGAGAGATGCCGCTCAGCTGCAATGCACAGTGGAGTGGAGCTTGCGGGAACGGAGGCACCCGCAAAAGCTGCGAGCATTGCAGGAATCTGATTCCCCCGGGACTCCGGGTCGAGAATGCAGGGCAGTCCCGGCAAATCATTGTGGTTGCGGTATGGTAAAATTAGGCAGCCGCGCTCGTGAGGCCCCTATGGGGGGCGAGGCCTAAGGCAGACGCCTAATTTGCCTAATTAGAGAGCCGCCTCTGCTGAACAAAATAGGAAATAAAGGATGTGCCATCTTACCAGTGTAGCAAGGTCCCAAGGCCCCTGGGGCCTGATGGTGACCTCCAGAGTTAAGGACAGCTGACATCCTTCTATGTAGAGTGGGTTACAAGGTATGGTGGGTGTAGTGCAATGTAGATTCATGGGCGCCAGTCACTTCTTGAATGCAAAGAGATTTATTTTCTCTTGAACAGAACTGTGGGAGAGAGAGTTAGGGCCAGGACCTCCTTTAGTAGTTGCAATGTTAATTAGCAGACTCCAAGACTTCTATAGATAGACAGCCATGCAAGGAAAGGCATCCGGCCGAACAATATGTCTGCATGCGTAGACATTCTGTCTCCTATGGCAAGGATCTTAAAAAGTTTCTAACAAAGGTTGCAATGAAAATGTTCACTTCCTCAACAATCTCCTTTTTAGATCTTCACTCAACCAAGCTCCCAGTCTAACACCTTGACTTGCTGATCCACTGCCACTGGATCTCCTGAGCTCTTTCAATCTTCTCACTGAGTATCTTCCTCAAGCATCACCCTCAGGTCCCTGCAGGGTCCCTAGCTTGGCACTCACTCAAGAATCACCCCACTGGCCTGCATGGTCCCTGGCTTGGCACACAAGGCTGCTCTGCAAGCATCTCCTCCGCTGGCTGGGTCCCTGGCTTGACAACGGCCAAAGTTTTCCAATTCTTCACTGTCCCCGGTTGGTGAGAATACTGCTCTGGTACTTGCTTCAGCTACTCACTGTGGTCCCTTATAATAAGGCGGATGGTCCCTTAGTGGTGGCAACTTCCCCTCTACCTCCGTCTATGACAGGTTCTCCAGCCACCAGAACCATTACTTTTTGTTGGACTGCAAGCTGCAGTCCCAACCTGCGCTGCTCTCTTGCTTCTGGATAGGCCCTCAGACAGCCTAGCGGCCAGATGCCCCTGGGATAGGCCTCAGGCTCTGGCATAGCAGCCTAGGGTAATACAACACACTTCCACCCAGACAGCCGTCCAGGTGGCACAGAACCCTGGTCACCTGACCTCACCCAAATAAATAGGCTCTCCCAGCAGGCCAAGGGACCCAAGAAGATCATTGCCCATTGGCCGATTACCCCATCTATTCCTAATCTGTCTTGCAATGCCCTTGTCTTATCTACTGCCACCAGATACCTATCTAGTGACAGAAGAGAGAAATGCAGCAATTCCAGAATTAGGGTGGAATCAAATGATCTATAAATTTAGCCAAGTCAACTATACCTGGCAGGTAATTTTACTAGCAACCCTGCCTAAACATCAGGGTGCTACATCCTCCCCCTGCCTACAAAACTATGTCTCAGAGTTTGCAGAAAATTAATTTGAGCTCTCAAACCTGAGAGCGAATGTTCTGGCAAAAACTGGGATGGGTGGAGAAACAGGAAAGGAATAATAGTAATAACAAGTAATGCACATAGCATACCACATGAAATAAACATGTACATACACATACATGAGTAAAGGCTAGTTCACACAGGGTAGATAAATATCAGGCAGTATATATACAACTTAAAGCGGTAGTAAACCCGCACATTTTTTTTTTTAAACCTGCAAAGCAAAAGGCATAATGAGCTAGTATGCACAGCATACTAGCTCATTATGAAATACTTACCTTAGAACGAGGCCCCGACATCTGGCCCGATCCACGCAGAGGGAGCTGACATGCTCCCTCTGCGTTTCTTCCGGGTATCGCGGCTCCGGCGCTATGAGTGGCCGGAGCCGCGATATCGTCACTCCCGCGCGTGCGCGCGGGAGATTTCATTTCCGGCCGGCCGGCCACTGCCGGATTTTCAGGCCGAGAATCCCCTTGTGCGCATGCGCCGCTGCAGTCAGCGGCGCATACCGAGGGGAATATCTCCTAAACCGTACAGGTTTAGGAGATATTTTTTTTACCTACAGGTAAGCCTTATTATAGGCTTTCCTGTAGGTAAAAGTTAAAAAATCGAGTATACAACCACTTTAACGTGTGGTGTACCACCCAATTGGTTAAGGGACAAAAATATCAACAATAGCCTTATATCCTATCTAATATATACAGTAACTATCTAATATATACAGTAATAAAGAGTATGAATATTTGGAATTATTATCCATATCGGGTCACTGTCTCTCCTTGTTCAAGGAAGACGCAATGGTGAAGGAACACCTGAAAGAGTAAAATAAGCAGCAGTGCAAATGCATCCTATCCCTATAATAATACAGTGAAATATTTACTGTACATAAGTGAACCTTAAAGAGTTTGTTACTTGTCCTCTTTTGAAAACAGCATAGCAGTGTAAATACACCCTATAATGTGTCTAAACTACAGGCAAATAAATGAAAGTGAGACTCATCCTCGTCCGAAGATGCCACCACCTTCCATAACTAGTCTACAGAAACTTTCCTTAGTATATTCTATCAATTACTTATAACTAGGGATGAGCTTCGAGTTCGAGTCGAACTCATGTTCTACTCGAACATTGCCTGTTCGCCTGTTCAGCGAACAGTGAACAATTTGGGCTGTTCGCAGCAAATTCAAAAAGCCGGAACACCCTATACAAGTCTATGGGAGAAATCTAAAGTGCTAATTTTAAAGGGTAATATGCAGGTTACTGTCCTAAAAAGTGTTTGGGGACCCGGGTCCTGCCCCAGGGGACATGGATCAATGCAAAAAAAAGTTTTAAAAACTGCAGTTTTTTCAGGAGCAGTGATTTTAATAATGATTAAAGTGAAACAATAAAAGTGTAATATTCCTTTAAATTTCGTAGCTGGGGGGTATCTATAGTATGCCTGTGAAGGGGCGCATGTTTCTGGGGCTTAGAACTGTCCCTGCACAAAGTGTCATTTGTGCAGGAAAAAAAGTCTTTTAAAATCACTTGCGGCTAAATTGTCGGGTCCCGTAATACAGAGAACACTCAATGATTGTTCTCTGCATTAGCCGACAATTCATTCATTCATTGATAAAAAAAAAAAAAGCGTGGGAGTTCCCCTAAATTCAATTACCAGGCCCTTCAGGTCTGACATGGATATTAAGGGGAACCCCGTGTCAAATTTTTAAAAAAAATTGACGTGGGGGTCCCCCTAAATATCCATAACCAGACCCTTCAGGTCTGATATGGATATTAAGGGGAACCCTGCATCAAATTAAAAAAAATTGACGTGGGGGTCCCCCTAAAAATCCATATCAGACCCTTTATCTGAGCACGCAACCTGGCAGGCTGCAGGAAAAGAGGGGGGGACGAGAGAGCGGCCCCCCCTCCCTCCTGAACCGTACCAGGCCACATACCCTCAACATTGGGAGGATGCTTTGGGGGTCTGTGACCCCTCAAAGCACCTTGTCCCCATGTTGATGAGGACAAGGGCCTCATCCTCACAACCCTGGCCGTTGGTTGTGAGGGTCTGTGGGCGGGGGGCTTATCAGAATCTGGAAGCCCCCTTTAACAAGGGGACCCCCAGATCCCGCCCCCCCCCTGTTTGAAATGGTAAGGGGGTACAAAAGTACCCCTACCATTTCACAAAGAAAGTGTCAAAATGGTTAAATAAGACAAACACACTTTTGAAAAATTCCTTTATTAAAAATAAAAAAAATAAAAAAAAGATTCCAGCGGTGCTAATCCACTCTTGCTATCCAGCGACGGGTCTCCGGGGTCCAGCGATGGATGATCATTTCCAGCGAGGGGGATCTCTCAGTCCAGCGCTGTCCATGCATCCGTCTTCTGTCTCCACTCCGGAGACACTGCAGAGATCCCAGCGCTGACGTTTCTTATATTAGGAGGGCGGGGCCACCCGTCACCTGACCCCGCCCCTCTGATGCTGGAGAGGGAAGCCAGGGGTTCCCCAGTGATGTGTGGGTGACCCCGCCCCCTCTGATGTAACGGAAACCTGCGTTACATCAGAGGGGGCGGGGGTGGATAGCAAGAGTGGATTAGCACCGCTGGAATCTTTTTTTTATTTTTTTTATTTTTAATAAAGGAATTTTTCAAAAGTGTGTTTGTCTTATTTAACCATTTTGACACTTTCTTTGTGAAATGGTAGGGGTACTTTTGTACCCCCTTACCATTTCAAACGGGGGGGGGCGGGATCTGGGGGTCCCCTTGTTAAAGGGGGCTTCCAGATTCTGATAAGCCCCCCGCCCGCAGACCCTCACAACCAACGGCCAGGGTTGTGAGGATGAGGCCCTTGTCCTCATCAACATGGGGACAAGGTGCTTTGAGGGGTCACAGACCCCCAAAGCATCCTCCCAATGTTGAGGGTATGTGGCCTGGTACGGTTCAGGAGGGAGGGGGGCCGCTCTCTCGTCCCCCCTCTTTTCCTGCGGCCTGCCAGGTTGCGTGCTCGGATAAAGGGTCTGATATGGATTTTTAGGGGGACCCCCACGTCAATTTTTTTTTAATTTGATGCGGGGTTCCCCTTAATATCCATATCAGACCTGAAGGGTCTGGTTATGGATATTTAGGGGGACCCCCACGTCAATTTTTTTTTTAAATTTGACACGGGGTTCCCCTTAATATCCATGTCAGACCTGAAGGGCCTGGTAATTGAATTTAGGGGAACCCCCACGCTTTTTTTTTTTTTTTATCAATGAATGAATGAATTGTCGGCTAATGCAGAGAACACTCATTGAGTGTTCTCTGTATTACGGGGACCCGACAATAGCCGCAAGTGATTTTAAAAGACTTTTTTTCCTGCACAAATGACACTTTGCGCAGGGACAGTTCTAAGCACGGGAAACATGCGCCCCTTCACAGGCATACTATAGATACCCCTCAGCTACGAAATTTAAAGGAATATTACACTTTTATTGTTTCACTTTAATCATTATTAAAATCACTGCTCCTGAAAAAACGGCCGTTTTTAAAACTTTTTTTTGCATTGATCCATGTCCCCTGGGGCAGGACCCAGGTCCCCAAACACTTTTTAGGACAGTAACTTGCAAATTAGCCTTTAAATTTAGCACTTTAGATTTTGAACGTTCGAGTCCCATAGACTTTAATAGGGTTCTAAAGTTCACACGAAGTTTAGGTCTGTTCGCAGGTTCTGGTGCGAACCGAACAGGGGGGTGTTCGGCTCATCCCTACTTATAACATGAATAAAGGCTCGCTTAGGTCAGCACCACTCACGCCACCTGATGACCAGCATAAGAACAGTCATGGTACATTGATCAGTCCATAATATATGTACATATGTTATCAACAGTCAAATGAGTTTGTGTTGAATTGGGGTAGCTTCCTAAAGATAAGTAAAGTTTTGACAAGTGATTTTTTTTTTTTAAATATCTTTATTAATTCAAGGTGCCAAGGTTAAATACAAGTGCAGGAACTCCAGCTGGGAATGTGGGTGGGAAGTCTGCGGCTGTGGAACCATAACAGCCAGTGGACCCGCATTTTTGTAAAAAAGTGAAAGAAAAAAGGGAATGAGGATTAAAAATCTTTTATTTAATACAAAAAAATAAAATGAATGTGAATTCATACTAGAATAAAAATCGAAAAAAAATTTTTGAAACCAGATAACATTTTTGAGTTTAAAAATAAAAAACACATGGAAAATGCATTGAGTGCATAGAGTGCATGTTCTATGCACTCAATGCATTTTCCATGCGTTTTTTTTCCTTCCTGTCCACAATCCCAGCTGGAGTTCCCGCACTTGTATTTAAGTTGCTCTCCTCCTGAGAGCAAACTGGTCAGTACAAGGAGCTGTGAGCCCCGAGCGCGTAGCCTGTACGTTGTACACTCTGTCACTTTGTGTCTGGATGCTTGCTGAGCACTGCTGACGTCACTTCCGCCTCCACGTTCCAGAGTGTACAACACTGACTAACTGCTAAAACAACCAGGACGAACATCCTTACAGCAAAAGGACTGCCGGCGGAGCCTGCACCCTATCACCAACACACTCCAGAATTTTTTATCCTTTGATGGACATCACCACTTTATGAACCTGCAAACCAGTAAGTTAAAAAACCAACATATATTTATGCGATAGAACTACTGAAGTTGGCGCCTCCGAACCCCCCCCCCCCCCTTCCTGTTTTTAGTGCAAATTTCTTAACTTTATCAACCCCCTACTGTAGTAATCTTTAGTATCAAAAGGGGAAAAAGGGGAGAAAATGGGATTCTTTGGTATTGGGTCTCAATGTCTACAACCTTGCCCATCCCTCACCATCTCCATTACAGGCACAACCAGGTAGGTGCAGTCTAAACCAGGCCCAACCCCCAAAGATAACCCCCACATGCCTCATCCTCCACCTAACCAACATATTATTTACAGTCAAATCTCACTTTAACCTCACATACCTATTTAAATAGGTGGCTATGGATAGGGTATCTTAAAGTAAAATAAAATAAAATAACCAAATAAACTAATAATGGGTGCATTTGAAGGGGAGACCACATCCAAGTATACCATATCAAAAGGAAGGGGGTCATCTATAACCATAATCTGTAGAGCCTCCCAATGAATCCAGCCCGCCCATATATCTTTAAACATATCGTATAGATCCTGATTCCTTAACTGTGTGTACCCATTGCCCCGCCTCCATTATTACATTAACCTCTATTTTCCAATCTGTTAAAGTGGGACCTATCGCCTGATTCCAAACCCTTGGTATTAATGATTTTGCTGCATTCAACAAATAAGGTGTAATACTTTTTTTTAGAACATTTTGGAGCAGGGCATCCCATGGAACAGGAAATGTAGAGGAAAGACTTCTATGGGTCTGATTGTCAGCAGTTTATTCCATGGCGCAATCGCTTCCCAAAATGGTTTGAACTTGGGGAAGGTCCACCATAAATGAATGTACATGCCCTGTTGCCCACAGCCCCTCCAGCATTGATTATCTCTTGCTAGATATATTTGTGCTAGGCATACAGGAGTCTGGTACCATCTAGCCAAAAATGTATATGACATTTCCTGTGTATGGGAACTTATAGTAGTAAAATGGGTGGATTTAATCATTCTTTTAAAGAGGAAGTAAACCCTGATATTTACTTCCTCTACTTCATTCCCTGCAAAGGCAAAGCATAATGGACTACTATGCATCGCATAGTAGCCCATTATGTGTCACTTACCTGACACAGGAGCCAGCGAAGTCGCCGCTGTCCCCTGTAGTCCGCCGCATCCATCTTGTTGGTGGGGTCTCGCAGCTCCGCCACTGTCATTCGGCAAAGCCGCGATGACGTCACTCCCACACATGCGCACGGGAGCCGACACGCGCGGCAGCTCCGTCGCTGAGAATGCCGCGCTCAGTGCGCCTGCGCGCCGCTGTCTACGGCGCATGCGCCATAGACAGCGGTGCCCGTTTTCGGGCAAATATCTCCTAAACCATATAGGTTTAGGAGCTATTTCTTGGACCTACAGGTAAGCCTTAATCTAGGCTTACCTGTAGGTCAAAGTGGTTTGTAAGGGTTTAGAACCACTTTAACTTGTAAGGACGTAAAATTATACCCCAGCTCTCTTTCCCATTCTCTGGTTAAAGTGTATTGCCCACTAAGGACCAGTCTATACATCTAGGCTAGGGTGTCTAGATACTTAGATATGGACATACAGCGATTCAAAAGTAGTAAGGGAGCTCAAAGATCTTATTCGAGGTTTTAGTTTATCAAAAATTTCTACCATCTGGCGATATTTCCATGATGCTAAAGGAATATTCCCAAAGGCTAAGTCAGCTCCACGAGCGGGGACAAGTTACCCCTCGGAGCAAACTGCGCACATACAGTGCTCCCATCTGCACCCCATATTCCAAATGATCTAAGTTCTTCCCCCAGGGTAACCAAGGATATACTCCCACTGGGGCCAAGGGGGATGTCTGCAGGGCCAATTTGGCAGTTATATTCATTCTATCCCAGAGCAACAAGGATGCCAAAGTTAAGGGAGATGTCCATTTCGGGAGACCCCTGGAAGCTTTCAGAACCCAGGGTGTTCCGCTAAATTCCTGCCTGCAAGTGTTTTCTGCAAGGAAACCCATGTTTTACTAAGTAAGTTAAGTATCATGACACCAATTTAGGCTACATACTAGAGACATAGCCTTATAATACAAAGCTATGTCAGGAAGCCCAACCCCTCACCCTCCCACTTATGTCTTTGCAATATATCATATGCCAATCTTTCATGTTTATCGTTCCATGCAAAGGTCAAGAAGCCTCTACGCATATGTTTAAAAAAGATTTGTGGAAGTGCAATAGGCACAGTGTATAAAGTATTTTGGGTAATATTATTTTAAGAGCATTCACTCTCCAAAACCATGTCATGTTATGACCCTTCCATCCCTACAAGTACCTCATTATACCTGTTAACAAAGAACTATAATTAAGTTCATATAAGAGCTTTGGGTCAGGGATAATATAAACCTCCAGATATAGTCGGTAGTCTAAACGCCAAATAAAAGGAAAGGAATGTTGCAGGAATGTTGCCACATCTGAAGGCACCTGAATGGGTAAGAGCACAAACTTCTCAAAGTTTATTTTAAAATTAGACAAAAGGCCATGTCTATAGACTTTGGACAGCAAAGCAGATAGTGACTCGCGGGGGGTGGAAAGATAAAATAATAAATTGTCTGCATAAGCTGATACCTTATGCTCCACTGAGCCAATACAAATTCTCAGGATATCCTCATTTCCCTTGACCATACGGAGAAAGGGCTCCAAAACCATGGCAAACAGAAATGGGGACAGAGGACACCCCTGTCTAATCCCATTGCATATGCCAAAGTAGTCCGGAAGTGTACCATTCACCTTAACCCTTGCTCCAGGGTCAGTGTATAATGCTGAAACCCAACCTATCCCATCATACGGTCACCTAGGCCCATCCCCCTCAAAACCTCAATTATTAAGACCCAATTTACCCTATCAAATGCTTTTTCAAATGCTTTTTCTATGTTGGTAAAACAAAGCTACAACTTTTGGAGGCGTGCATACAGACACATCAGGAGTATGCAGATCTGCCACTTGGTCGCCACCCAAAATGAATGCATGGAGGAAAATTTCCAAAAATGTAATTTTTGATTTTAGATTGTATCCACCCTAATCCAAGAGGGGGACTGGAACAAAGTCGTCCTCCAAACTGAATTATGGTGGATCCATAAGCTAAAAGCTACATGTTCATTAGGCCTGAATGAAGCAATATACTTTAAACCCTTTTTAGAGGGTTTTTCATCTGGAGATATGGAGAAATAGAAATTTGATGTTTTGTTATATTGTCCCTCTGTGTATGTCCTCCTCCTTCAATGATATTGCTCATTTGCTTGCTATCTTTATTCTTTTACCTGTTAATAATCATCACATACTATTTATATGTATTTCAAGTGATGCCATATATAATTTATCTCTATGTACTATTTGGGTAATTTTCTTCATTTTCTGTTGTCGTTCTACATATGCTCCCTAGGGGGCAATTAGCTGGTCCACTCTGCTGGACATACAATACAGAATGGAGGTACTTGGTTCCATTATACAATGAACCTTGCCACCCCACACTATACTGGGTCATCATTCATGTGGGGCCTACTTCCTCTTCTCCCTCTTTGGTTTCCCACTCAGGTGGGTTTGCAGTCACCCAGCATGCAAGAGACCTTTCGGTCGGCTGCCCTCCATCTTTTTTATTTTATAAAACATAATTTTTTCTCTGCTTTTTATTATGGAATGTTTCATCTGTGACACTATGGGGGTTATTTCCGAAAGGCAAATCCACTTTGCACTGCAAGTGCACTTGAAAGTGCACTTGGAAGTGCAGTCGCTCTAAATCTAAGGGGTAGATCTGAAATGAGTGGAAGCTCTGCTGATTTTATCATCCAATCATGTAAAAGCTAAAATGCTGTTTTTTTTATTTTCATTGCATGTCTCCCTCGGATCTACAGCGATTTCACTTCCAAGTGCACTTTCAGTGCACTTGGAAGTGCACTTGCAGTGCAAAGTGGATTTTCCTTTAGTAAATAAGCCCCTATTTTAGCACATGTAAGTGTATCCATTATACAAAAATTATACTTTCTACGGATTTATATGTATTTTTTGTTTATTCACATTGTATATTTCTAACAATATTATAGATGCACATGCGTGAGAAAAGAATTGAATTGAAATGCGTCGGGAGACGGATCACATCTGATCATTGGTGTTTTCTCATACAGATTTGTATACATTCCAATATTCGGTCCTAAGTGACCATGTTTTTAAAATTAAATGTTTTGTATAATAAATATATTTTTGTAATACTTCAAATACATCTCAAAACTTCTTTTGTCGTTTAGATATTAATGCCTCAAAAGTCCACTTAGGGGTACCTATTCTTTTGAGTAGCCGAGCTTACACTATTCAGATGAAACCAACAGCAAATCAAGACAAGAGTAAAGATTATGTATTTTTGAATAATAACTATAATATTTCTGTCTAGCATGTAATATCTGCCAACTATCTACAAGATGAAGAGAGCATAGACGTTAAACGTACTTTAAAGCTCTAAAAGAGATCTAAGTTTTACCTGAAGATGTATCAAACCTGGAATCCTAGATTAAATTAAAATATCCCCCCCAAGACCAAAAAACCATCCCTAAATTTCTCCAACTTCACCCAAAGTTTTAGAGAGGAAACTCACTGTGTGTGTATTAGGAGCATAAATAGAGGCAAAAATATAACAGTGGCCTTGCAGCCCCCCTTTGATAAAACCTTCTTGGTCAATTTGTAAAGACATGAGAGATAGGTTTTCCGAGATTGTGCCCCCCTATTGTTACTCCCTTACCCCTCAAAATAGGGGATGGTGCATGAAACCACTGATTATAAAAAACCAAAGGCATACGTGGGGGGGTAGACAAAGTGTGTCTTCTGCAATAAAATAACATCTGCGGCTAAACTACGCAGTTCCTGCCAGAGACAACCCCTTTTATAAGGTGAACTAATGCCACGTACACACGATCAAACAATCGGGTGGAAAAGTCCGGCAAACTCAAGTCCGCCAAACAATCCCCCCGTGTGTAGCCTCCGGCATACTTTTTTGACCCGAAAGTACGGCGGACTTAGAAAGTAGTTTTGCACTACAATCTTCCCGCCGGACTCGCATTTTGGCGGACAATCCGGCCGTGCGTATGCTAGTCCACCATATTTTTGAAATGAACGGACTTTTCCCACCCGGAAAAAAGTCTGCTCATTTCGAGGTAGGCGGGGCCCGCAAAGGAGACGTCGCTGGCCCCGCCTACCTGGTATGGACTTAAAGGGGAACCCCCACGCCAAAAAAAACGGCGTGGGGGTTCCCCCAGGTCCACATCAGACCCTTGTCCGAGCACGCTACCCGGCCGGCCAGGAAAGGGGGGACGAGCGAGCGCCCCCCCACCCCAAAGCACCTTGTCCCCATGTTGATGAGGACAAGGGCCTCTTCCCGACAACCCTGGCCGTTGGTTGTCGGGGTCTGCGGGCGGGGGGGCTTAGCGGAATCCGGGAGCCCCATTTAATAAGGGGGCCCCTGGATACCGGCCCCCCACCCTATGTGAATGAGTATGGGGTACAATGTACCCCTACCCATTCACCTGTGAAAAAAAGTACAAAAAAAAACACAACATGGTAAAAATAGTTTATTGCACAGCTCCGGGGGTCTTCTCGCCGGACTCCTCCGCTATCTTCTGCTAGCTCTTTTGCTAGCGGAGGAGCCCGGCTTTCTTCCTCGCCGCTGGCCTCTTCTTCCGACTTCGGGGGTCTTGTCCCCCTCTTCTGGGATCTTGTCCCCCTCTTCGGTTCTTCTGCCGGGCCACCGCGCCTTCTTATAGCTCTTTTACAGGCGGTGGCCCGGTCTTCTGTCGCCGCTGTCGTCGCCGCCGCCTTCTGGCCTTCTGTTCTTCTCTTCAGATGTTGACTCGTCGCATCCTTCGCTCACAATGGCTCAGACGCGATGCGCGGCGACTTATATAGGGACATCACTGGATGATGTCCCCGCCTATTATGATGTCACAGTCCCAGAGGATGCTGGGACTGTGACACCATAATGGGCGGGGACATCAAGGGTCTGATGTGGACCTGGGGGAACCCCCACGCCGAAATTTTTTTTTCGGCATTGGGGTTCCCCTTTAAGTCCATACCAGGTGGCAGGGCCAGCGACAACTCCTTCGCGGGCCCCGGCTACCTGGAGACCCGCTCGAAATGAGCGGACTTTCCTCCGCGTGTATGGGCGAGTCCGTTCATTTCAAAAGTAGGGCGGATAGTACGGTGGACTTAGTATGCCATATTAGTCCACTGAAAAAGTGCGGTATGTGGGCAAGTAGCCCGTTCAGAAAGTCGGACGGACCGTCTGGCGGGAAGTCCACCAGACTAAGTCCGTCGGATAGTCCGCTACGTGTGTACGCGGCATAAGACATCTCACATTATATGACACAATTTTTTATGTATTACTCATTAAGTAAATGTAAATTGCTTAGTGCCATTCCCTTCCACAGATGAAAGAAAGAAACAAAATATATTATAGGAAGTTTATTTGCAGCCCGTTTAGAGTATATGTTGGGTATTAAGACGGGATAAACTTTTACACATGGTGCTGGATATTTAATTTAATACACTTAATTTTGGTTGAGGGGATATCCTGGAGTACAAGTGTGGTTCTAAAGAATATAGGAGACAGAGTGTGAACTTAGCTCTTCTTTTTACGTAGTAGGTTGCTTGTTACAGGCTATATATAAATTTGGGTAACTATTATATCTCTATTATATCTCAAATAGCAGGAGGTAGCGCCCCAGACCCTATTTTTCCTTATATATAATAAGAAAGAAACAACCCCCATACCATACCATGGCCCACCTTGAGCCTGAAAATCCCCTTCAAATGCAACTTAAAAGAAAAAAAAAAGAAAGAAAAGTAGAAAAAAAAACATATAACTAAAACAAACATTTGAAAAAAGAAGAAGAAAACAAAAATAACAAAATATCCTGCAGTGCAGTTGAGCTTCATGAGAAATGTAGTTCCAAAACATCTGGAGTGCCACGGTTCACCATCACTGATATAGGATATACCAACTAAGGGTTAGACAAATCCAGAAAGACGCATACAGCCCATACACGGAGCCCCCCCACCCATCTGCAATCTCGCAGAATACAAAGCCACCTATATCGGGACTGACCTATTTGGAAAAAAAATCAACCAAACTCATATATAGAGCATCTCTTACTCCCTGGGAGGGGAAAAAAAAATTAAAACCATTTTTCAATTCTTGCGGCTAAATATAAATGCATGCTTAACACCGCCATCTATTTATAAAGTAAGGACTATATTCAATTACCCCTCCTTTACTTAAAGCGGAGGTCCACCCTAAAATGGACCTTCCGCTCATCGGAATCCTCCCCCCCTCCGGCGCCACAATTGGCACCTTTCAGGGGGGAGGGGGTGCAGTTACCTGGATAATCCAGGTAACTGCACCCACTTCCGGGATAGCTCTCTGCGGAAAGGGGCGTAGATTACGCCCCTTTCCGCAAGTGCCCGTCCCCTTCCGCAAGTGCCCCGCTGCCTGCTGGGAAACACACAGATCCCAGAGGCAGCAGGGACCGTCCTTATTGCGCAGCGCTACTCGCGCATGCGCAGTAGGGAACCGGGAAATGAAGCCGAAAGGCTCCATTTCCTGATTCCCATACCCAAGATGGCGGCGGCAGCACCCGAGTACCGATCTAGAGATCGGCTTCGGGTGCCGACATCGCGGGCGCGCTGGACAGGTAAGTGTCACTATTTTAAAAGTCAGCAGCTGCAGTATTTGTAGCTGCTGGCTTTTAAAAAAAAAAAAAACGCGGAGTCCCGGCGGACTCCCGCTTTAAATCCTAAAGAAGTCAGATTTTACTCTTTTCCATTGGTCTGATTCGTGCGTCTAGATCTCATCGGAACCTGCTGCCAGCGTTCTGGGGGTTATATATGTGGCATAAAATTTGATCATTCTCCAATCTGGAAAATCAATGGCAAATCCAATGTTTCCACAAAGTGGTGCAAATCATCTTTAGTCTTTTGCCCTACTGAGAAGCCATTAGATGAGCCATTCTCAACCAGGGTTCCGTGGAACCCTGGGGTTCCTCCAGAGCTTTCTAGGAGTTCCTTTAGCTGTGGCTAATGAACCACCTATTTGATGATGCCTACAGAGTTCAAGGTTCAGCACCACTTGGCAAAGCCAGCAGCATGACACCAAATATTTTTTTAGCTGTCTTTAAGGGGACATTCTTCCAGTATCAACTCCACCAATATCAGGACTCAGGAGCATTGTTTCTATTGAGCCCTGATGATTTGGTTTTAGTAAGGGTTCCTCGACGCATGAAAATAATTTTTTGGGGTTCCTGTAGGGTTAAAAGGTTGAGAAAGCCTGCATTAGATGTAATGGAAAACCCCAAAGATGTGATAATATTTTAGTTTTTAATAAATATTACAGGGCAGATGTACAGTATGTATACCAGTCAACAGGTAGGGTTATGATGTGCCCATGTAACCTAGGTGACAGTAAACCGGCTGATAAGATGCTACCCACTTCAAATCCCTTGATGAAGTGATATGACATTATGTAATTCATAGGGAAGAGCTGGGTAACCTGCAGGGATTAGCTGATAAAGAGGAGAACTTGAAAAGCATTCTGCGACCCCACTTTTACAGAAGACCACCGTCTACTGAGAGCTGTCCTTGTGATTGATCGAGTCAAGCAGGAGCAGCAGAGACTTCTGGCATCCAGCCCAGCTCTTCACCTGTGAGCTAGCCACACAGTGATTCGGACATTGTGGCTGTTCATCCATCCTTTCCTTGTGAATGTTTTGTGTGTTAAGTGGGCTTTTTCTCATGGACTCAATGCGCTCTTTCATATTTTATTTTGTGAGTATAAAATATGTTTTTTTTTAATAAAGCCCTTTGATTATTTTACTACACCAGAGGTCTGAGCTGTTTTCTCCCCTCCCTTGCTTCTGTGGATTTTGTCTACTGACCTCAGCTTGCCTCTGACTGATCTGTGCCTGTTTCAATGGTGCTGACCCCAGCCTGCTACCTGACCATGTATGACCCTGGCTCACCCCGATGACATCTTTCCCCTGGCAGTCAACTGCTACCAAGCTACCTGCACCTGTGTTTCTTTGAGTATTCTACTTCTGTCACCACCTTCAGGGGTGCTTAGCCCAGAGCTGCAAGGAGATCCCTCTTGTCAGCTCGGCCTTCAACCAAGATTTGTGATATCAACATTTATCTGGAGTTATTTTTATTAAAAACTGTATACCTGGGTATTCTCCACCAGGACTCTTGTTGGGCCTTTTGCTGATCTTACCTGTTTGTACATTGGATGTATGTACTATGATAAATCTTATATAAAGTTCACATTATCTCAATGCTGGTGTATGTCTATATACTTATGTAATTTTATATGCTGGTTGCAGTAGTTCCCCTGGTTCCAATTACTTTGATTTGATTACTGGTTACTTTCCCAGGAAGGGAATACCCTCTGTTCACAGGGTGGAGGTACTGCCAACTTACCTTCAGGTCTGGCACAATACCCTTTTTGGAGAGGCTCATTTATCATAACCACCCCCCAAATGAGGGTTACAATACCACATCACACTATCTATTAAGAAGAAACAAAGATGTATGTATGACAAGATTTTAGTTATATCCCAGTCCATTAAACCTTACCTTCCAATAGCCAAGTCAGTTAATAGGTCCAGTGGCGAGACATCATTTTTTACATTACTGGGTCTGTGTAGAGAAAGCAGATACATTGTTACCTATTGACAAAGTCCAAACCCCACCATATTAAAGTGGACCCGAAAAAGGGAAATTAAAGAAGAAATCCAGTCTAACACTAACTAGTGTTAAAATTTGTTCCTGCCTCCTATCCTGCCTATTTTTAGTCTGGTCACGTGATCCCATGTGTTTGTGAGGAGGAAGCGATCAAAAACAGCTGGAAATTCAAGAAGCTGTGACATCACCCATGGACTCTAATGTCCCAGTCATTGTCCTCTCCCCTGCAGCCATGACACACTGACACAGGGGAGCCAGAGCTGCGGATCTCTTGACCGGTCCAGAGCAGACTAGAATAGGTAAGTATACACAGCTTTTTTTTCACATTTGAACAGCAGCATTGTCAGTCTGGGGGTAGTGTTAGAGGTACTAGCAGAAATTCAAGCCAAACCAAAGGTTTTACATAAATAAAAGCTGATCATTGTAAGCACCCCTGTCAGTGGAAAATGCTTTGTCTCAACCCTCTAACTGCTACATCTGCAGGACCCCTTGCAATTGAAAAACAACAGATTTACTGACCGGATCACAAGGTGAAAATAGAAGAAAGAAAGAAAGCCCAAAAAAAAGAAAACAAACACGGCCATCATATCTAAGAATAGGTTTAAAAAAGATTTGTGGAAGTGCAATAGGCACAGTGTATAAAGTATTTTGGGTAATATTATTTTAAGAGCATTCACTCTCCAAAACCATGTCATGTTATGACCCTTCCATCCCTACAAGTACCTCATTATACCTGTTAACAAAGAACTATAATTAAGTTCATATAAGAGCTTTGGGTCAGGGATAATATAAACCTCCAGATATAGTCGGTAGTCTAAACGCCAAATAAAAGGAAAGGAATGTTGCAGGAATGTTGCCACATCTGAAGGCACCTGAATGGGTAAGAGCACAAACTTCTCAAAGTTTATTTTAAAATTAGACAAAAGGCCATGTCTATAGACTTTGGACAGCAAAGCAGATAGTGACTCGCGGGGGGTGGAAAGATAAAATAATAAATTGTCTGCATAAGCTGATACCTTATGCTCCACTGAGCCAATACAAATTCTCAGGATATCCTCATTTCCCTTGACCATACGGAGAAAGGGCTCCAAAACCATGGCAAACAGAAATGGGGACAGAGGACACCCCTGTCTAATCCCATTGCATATGCCAAAGTAGTCCGGAAGTGTACCATTCACTTTAACCCTTGCTCCAGGGTCAGTGTACAATGCTGAAACCCAACCTATCCCATCATACGGTCACCTAGGCCCATCCCCCTCAAAACCTCAATTATTAAGACCCAATTTACCCTATCAAATGCTTTTTCAAATGCTTTTTCTATGTTGGTAAAACAAAGCTACAACTTTTGGAGGCGTGCATACAGACACATCAGGAGTATGCAGATCTGCCACTTGGTCGCCACCCAAAATGAATGCATGGAGGAAAATTTCCAAAATTGTAATTTTTGATTTTAGATTGTATCCACCCTAATCCAAGAGGGGGGACTGGAACAAAGTCGTCCTCCAAACTGAATTATGGTGGATCCATAAGCTAAAAGCTACATGTTCATTAGGCCTGAATGAAGCAATATACTTTAAACCCTTTTTAGAGGGTTTTTCATCTGGAGATATGGAGAAATAGAAATTTGATGTTTTGTTATATTGTCCCTCTGTGTATGTCCTCCTCCTTCAATGATATTGCTCATTTGCTTGCTATCTTTATTCTTTTACCTGTTAATAATCATCACATACTATTTATATGTATTTCAAGTGATGCCATATATAATTTATCTCTATGTACTATTTTGGTAATTTTCTTCATTTTCTGTTGTCGTTCTACATATGCTCCCTAGGGGGCAATTAGCTGGTCCACTCTGCTGGACATACAATACAGAATGGAGGTACTTGGTTCCATTATACGATGAACCTTGCCACCCCACACTATACTGGGTCATCATTCATGTGGGGCCTACTTCCTCTTCTCCCTCTTTGGTTTCCCACTCAGGTGGGTTTGCAGTCACCCAGCATGCAAGAGACCTTTCGGTCGGCTGCCCTCCATCTTTTTTATTTTATAAAACATCATTTTTTCTCTGCTTTTTATTATGGAATGTTTCATCTGTGACACTATGGGGGTTATTTCCGAAAGGCAAATCCACTTTGCACTGCAAGTGCACTTGAAAGTGCACTTGGAAGTGCAGTCGCTCTAAATCTAAGGGGTAGATCTGAAATGAGTGGAAGCTCTGCTGATTTTATCATCCAATCATGTAAAAGCTAAAATGCTGTTTTTTTATTTTCATTGCATGTCTCCCTCGGATCTACAGCGATTTCACTTCCAAGTGCACTTTCAGTGCACTTGGAAGTGCACTTGCAGTGCAAAGTGGATTTTCCTTTAGTAAATAAGCCCCTATTTTAGCACATGTAAGTGTATCCATTATACAAAAATTATACTTTCTACGGATTTATATGTATTTTTTGTTTATTCACATTGTATATTTCTAACAATATTATAGATGCACATGCGTGAGAAAAGAATTTAATTGAAATGCGTCGGGAGACGGATCACATCTGATCATTAGTGTTTTCTCATACAGATTTGTATACATTCCAATATTCGGTCCTAAGTGACCATGTTTTTAAAATTAAATGTTTTGTATAATAAATATATTTTTGTAATACTTCAAATACATCTCAAAACTTCTTTTGCCGTTTAGATATTAATGCCTCAAAAGTCCACTTAGGGGTACCTATTCTTTTGAGTAGCCGAGCTTACACTATTCAGATGAAACCAACAGCAAATCAAGACAAGAGTAAAGATTATGTATTTTTGAATAATAACTATAATATTTCTGTCTAGCATGTAATATCTGCCAACTATCTACAAGATGAAGAGAGCATAGACGTTAAACGTACTTTAAAGCTCTAAATGAGATCTAAGTTTTACCTGAAGATGTATCAAACCTGGAATCCTAGATTAAATTAAAATATCCCCCCCAAGACCAAAAAACCATCCCTAAATTTCTCCAACTTCCCCAAAGTTTTAGAGAGGAAACTCACTGTGTGTGTAGTAGGAGCATAAATAGAGGCAAAAATATAACAGTGGCCTTGCAGCCCCCCTTTGATAAAACCTTCTTGGTCAATTTGTAAAGACATGAGAGATAGGTTTTCCGAGATTGTGCCCCCCTATTGTTACTCCCTTACCCCTCAAAATAGGGGATGGTGCATGAAACCACTGATTATAAAAAACCAAAGGCATACGTGGGGGGGTAGACAAAGTGTGTCTTCTGCAATAAAATAACATCTGCGGCTAAACTACGCAGTTCCTGCCAGAGACAACCCCTTTTATAAGGTGAACTAATGCCACGTACACACGATCAAACAATCTGGTGGAAAAGTCCGGCAAACTCAAGTCCGCCAAACAATCCCCCCGTGTGTAGCCTCCGGCATACTTTTTTGACCCGAAAGTACGGCGGACTTAGAAAGTAGTTTTGCACTACAATCTTCCCGCCGGACTCGCATTTTGGCGGACAATCCGGCCGTGCGTATGCTAGTCCACCGTATTTTTGAAATGAACGGACTTTTCCCACCCGGAAAAAAGTCTGCTCATTTCGAGGTAGGCGGGGCCCGCGAAGGAGACGTCGCTGGCCCCGCCTACCTGGTATGGACTTAAAGGGGAACCCCCATGCCAAAAAAAACGGCGTGGGGGTTCCCCCAGGTCCACATCAGACCCTTGTCCGAGCACGCTACCCGGCCGGCCAGGAAAGGGGGGACGAGCGAGCGCCCCCCCCCCCACCCCAAAGCACCTTGTCCCCATGTTAATGAGGACAAGGGCCTCTTCCCGACAACCCTGGCCGTTGGTTGTCGGGGTCTGCGGGCGGGGGGGCTTAGCGGAATCTGGGAGCCCCATTTAATAAGGGGGCCCCTGGATACCGGCCCCCCACCCTATGTGAATGAGTATGGGGTACAATGTACCCCTACCCATTCACCTGTGAAAAAAAGTACAAAAAAAAAACACAACACGGTAAAAATAGTTTATTGCACAGCTCCGGGGGTCTTCCGTCTTCGGGGGTCTTCTCGCCGGACTCCTCCGCTATCTTCTGCTAGCTCTTTTGCTAGCGGAGGAGCCCGGCTTTCTTCCTCGCCGCTGGCCTCTTCTTCCGACTTCGGGGGTCTTGTCCCCCTCTTCTGGGATCTTGTCCCCCTCTTCGGTTCTTCTGCCGGGCCACCGCGCCTTCTTATAGCTCTTTTACAGGCGGTGGCCCGGTCTTCTGTCGCCGCTGTCGTCGCCGCTGCCTTCTGGCCTTCTGTTCTTCTCTTCAGATGTTGACTCGTCGCATCCTTCGCTCACAATGGCTCCGACGCGATGCGCGGCGACTTATATAGGGACATCACTGGATGATGTCCCCGCCTATTATGATGTCACAGTCCCAGAGGATGCTGGGACTGTGACACCATAATGGGCGGGGACATCAAGGGTCTGATGTGGACCTGGGGGAACCCCCACGCCGATTTTTTTCGGCGTTGGGGTTCCCCTTTAAGTCCATACCAGGTGGCAGGGCTAGCGACAACTCCTTCGCGGGCCCCGGCTACCTGGAGACCCGCTCGAAATGAGCGGACTTTCCTCCGCGTGTATGGGCGAGTCCGTTCATTCCAAAAGTAGGGCGGATAGTACGGTGGACTTAGTATGCCGTATTAGTCCGCTGAAAAAGTGCGGTATGTGGGCAAGTAGCCCGTTCAGAAAGTCGGACGGACCGTCTGGCGGGAAGTCCGCCAGACTAAGTCCGTCGGATAGTCCGCTACGTGTGTACGCGGCATAAGACATCTCACATTATATGACACAATTTTTTATGTATTACTCATTAAGTAAATGTAAATTGCTTAGTGCCATTCCCTTCCACAGATGAAAGAAAGAAACAAAATATATTATAGGAAGTTTATTTGCAGCCCGTTTAGAGTATATGTTGGGTATTAAGACGGGGTAAACTTTTACACATGGTGCTGGATATTTAATTTAATACACTTAATTTTGGTTGAGGGGATATCCTGGAGTACAAGTGTGGTTCTAAAGAATATAGGAGACAGAGTGTGAACTTAGCTCTTCTTTTTACGTAGTAGGCTGCTTGTTACAGGCTATATATAAATTTGGGTAACTATTATATCTCTATTATATCTCAAATAGCAGGAGGTAGCGCCCCAGACCCTATTTTTCCTTATATATAATAAGAAAGAAACAACCCCCATACCATACCATGGCCCACCTTGAGCCTGAAAATCCCCTTCAAATGCAACTTAAAAGAAAAAAAAAAGAAAGAAAAGTAGAAAAAAAACATATAACTAAAACAAACATTTGAAAAAAGAAGAAGAAAACAAAAATAACAAAATATCCTGCAGTGCAGTTGAGCTTCATGAGAAATGTAGTTCCAAAACATCTGGAGTGCCACGGTTCACCATCACTGATATAGGATATACCAACTAAGGGTTAGACAAATCCAGAAAGACGCATACAGCCCATACACGGAGCCCCCCCACCCATCTGCAATCTCGCAGAATACAAAGCCACCTATATCGGGACTGACCTATTTGGAAAAAAAATCAAGCAAACTCATATATAGAGCATCTCTTACTCCCTGGGAGGGGAAAAAAAAATTAAAACCATTTTTCAATTCTTGCGGCTAAATATAAATGCATGCTTAACACCGCCATCTATTTATAAAGTAAGGACTATATTCAATTACCCCTCCTTTACTTAAAGCGGAGGTCCACCCTAAAATGGACCTTCCGCTCATCGGAATCCTCCCCCCCTCCGGCGCCACAATTGGCACCTTTCAGGGGGGAGGGGGGTGCAGTTACCTGGATAATCCAGGTAACTGCACCCACTTCCGGGATAGCTCTCTGCGGAAAGGGGCGTAGATTACGCCCCTTTCCGCAAGTGCCCGCCCCCTTCCGCAAGTGCCCCGCTGCCTGCTGGGAAACACACAGATCCCAGAGGCAGCGGGGACCGTCCTTATTGCGCAGCGCTACTCGCGCATGCGCATTAGGGAACCGGGAAATGAAGCCGAAAGGCTCCATTTCCTGATTCCCATACCCAAGATGGCGGCGGCAGCACCCGAGTACCGATCTAGAGATCGGCTTCGGGTGCCGACATTGCGGGCGCGCTGGACAGGTAAGTGTCACTATTTTAAAAGTCAGCGGCTGCAGTATTTGTAGCTGCTGGCTTTTAAAAAAAAAAAAAAATGCGGAGTCCCGGCGGACTCCCGCTTTAAATCCTAAAGAAGTCAGATTTTACTCTTTTCCATTGGTCTGATTCGTGCGTCTAGATCTCATCGGAACCTGCTGCCAGCGTTCTGGGGGTTATATATGTGGCATAAAATTTGATCATTCTCCAATCTGGAAAATCAATGGCAAATCCAATGTTTCCACAAAGTGGTGCAAATCATCTTTAGTCTTTTGCCCTACTGAGAAGCCATTAGATGAGCCATTCTCAACCAGGGTTCCGTGGAACCCTGGGGTTCCTCCAGAGCTTTCTAGGGGTTCCTTTAGCTGTGGCTAATGAACCACCTATTTGATGATGCCTACAGAGTTCAAGGTTCAGCACCACTTGGCAAAGCCAGCAGCATGACACCAAATATTTTTTTAGCTGTCTTTAAGGGGACATTCTTCCAGTATCAACTCCACCAATATCAGGACTCAGGAGCATTGTTTCTATTGAGCCCTGATGATTTGGTTTTAGTAAGGGTTCCTCGACGCATGAAAATAATTTTTTGGGGTTCCTGTAGGGTTAAAAGGTTGAGAAAGCCTGCATTAGATGTAATGGAAAACCCCAAAGATGTGATAATATTTTAGTTTTTAATAAATATTACAGGGCAGATGTACAGTATGTATACCAGTCAACAGGTAGGGTTATGATGTGCCCATGTAACCTAGGTGACAGTAAACCGGCTGATAAGATGCTACCCACTTCAAATCCCTTGATGAAGTGATATGACATTATGTAATTCATAGGGAAGAGCTGGGTAACCTGCAGGGATTAGCTGATAAAGAGGAGAACTTGAAAAGCATTCTGCGACCCCACTTTTACAGAAGACCACCGTCTACTGAGAGCTGTCCTTGTGATTGATCGAGTCAAGCAGGAGCAGCAGAGACTTCTGGCATCCAGCCCAGCTCTTCACCTGTGAGCTAGCCACACAGTGATTCGGACATTGTGGCTGTTCATCCATCCTTTCCTTGTGAATGTTTTGTGTGTTAAGTGGGCTTTTTCTCATGGACTCAATGCGCTCTTTCATATTTTATTTTGTGAGTATAAAATATGTTTTTTTTTAATAAAGCCCTTTGATTATTTTACTACACCAGAGGTCTGAGCTGTTTTCTCCCCTCCCTTGCTTCTGTGGATTTTGTCTACTGACCTCAGCTTGCCTCTGACTGATCTGTGCCTGTTTCAATGGTGCTGACCTCAGCCTGCTACCTGACCATGTATGACCCTGGCTCACCCCGATGACATCTTTCCCCTGGCAGTCAACTGCTACCAAGCTACCTGCACCTGTGTTTCTTTGAGTATTCTACTTCTGTCACCACCTTCAGGGGTGCTTAGCCCAGAGCTGCAAGGAGATCCCTCTCGTCAGCTCGGCCTTCAACCAAGATTTGTGATATCAACATTTATCTGGAGTTATTTTTATTAAAAACTGTATACCTGGGTATTCTCCACCAGGACTCTTGTTGGGCCTTTTGCTGATCTTACCTGTTTGTACATTGGATGTATGTACTATGATAAATCTTATATAAAGTTCACATTATCTCAATGCTGGTGTATGTCTATATACTTATGTAATTTTATATGCTGGTTGCAGTAGTTCCCCTGGTTCCAATTACTTTGATTTGATTACTGGTTACTTTCCCAGGAAGGGAATACCCTCTGTTCACAGGGTGGAGGTACTGCCAACTTACCTTCAGGTCTGGCACAATACCCTTTTTGGAGAGGCTCATTTATCATAACCACCCCCCAAATGAGGGTTACAATACCACATCACACTATCTATTAAGAAGAAACAAAGATGTATGTATGACAAGATTTTAGTTATATCCCAGTCCATTAAACCTTACCTTCCAATAGCCAAGTCAGTTAATAGGTCCAGTGGCGAGACATCATTTTTTACATTACTGGGTCTGTGTAGAGAAAGCAGATACATTGTTACCTATTGACAAAGTCCAAACCCCACCATATTAAAGTGGACCCGAAAAAGGGAAATTAAAGAAGAAATCCAGTCTAACACTAACTAGTGTTAAAATTTGTTCCTGCCTCCTATCCTGCCTATTTTTAGTCTGGTCACGTGATCCCATGTGTTTGTGAGGAGGAAGCGATCAAAAACAGCTGGAAATTCAAGAAGCTGTGACATCACCCATGGACTCTAATGTCCCAGTCATTGTCCTCTCCCCTGCAGCCATGACACACTGACACAGGGGAGCCAGAGCTGCGGATCTCTTGACCGGTCCAGAGCAGACTAGAATAGGTAAGTATACACAGCTTTTTTTTCACATTTGAACAGCAGCATTGTCAGTCTGGGGGTAGTGTTAGAGGTACTAGCAGAAATTCAAGCCAAACCAAAGGTTTTACATAAATAAAAGCTGATCATTGTAAGCACCCCTGTCAGTGGAAAATGCTTTGTCTCAACCCTCTAACTGCTACATCTGCAGGACCCCTTGCAATTGAAAAACAACAGATTTACTGACCGGATCACAAGGTGAAAATAGAAGAAAGAAAGAAAGCCCAAAAAAAAGAAAACAAACACGGCCATCATATCTAAGAATAGGTAAGCTACAACATAATAAATGTCTGCTCTTGGGTTTATTACTACTTTAACCACTTGGGTACCGCGCTATTGCAAAATGACGGCAATAGCGCGGACCCACATTTTCGGGACTACGTCTATTGACGTAGTCCCGGTTACGAGCGGCCTGCGCGCCCCCTGAGGGGCGCGCGCGGCGCGCTCTGTGATCGGCGAGTCCGTGAGACTCGCCTGATCACCGATCCGTGTAAGGGGTCGATCCCGACCCCTTATCACGTGATCAGCTGTCAGCCAATGACAGCTGATCATGTGATAAAACGGAGCCGGTAATCGGCTAGTATTCCTCCTCGCGCTGACAGCGCGAGGAGCAAAAAAAAAAAGCCGATCGCCGGCGGCCGTGTTCGGGACATCAGTCCCGATCACGGCCAGCAATTTAAACGGACACCTGCCCCCTGCCAGTGCCCACCTGCCACCCGCAGTGCCATCCTGAAATAAAGTAAGTGCCCCCCTGTCAGTGCCACCCAGCAGTGCCCATAGTGCCCACAGTGCCACCCAGCAGTGCCCACAGTGCCACCCAGCAGTGCCACCCACAGTGCCACCCAAAATCTGCCTCAAAGGTGCTGCACCCCAGTGCCGCCCATCAGTGCCCAGCAGTGCTGCCCATCAGTGCCCAGCAGTGCCGCCCATCAGTGCCCAGCAGTGCCACCTATCAGAGCCACCTATCAGTGCCACCTATCAGTGCCCATCAGTCCCATCTATCTGTGGTACCTATCAGTGCCCATCCGTGCCACCCATCCGTGCCACTTATCCGTGCCACCCATCCGTGCCATCTTATCTGTGCCCATCTTTGCCCATCAGTGCCACCTTATCTGTGCCCATCGGTGCCGCCTTATCTGTGCCTATTAGTGCCGCCTTAACTATGCCTATCAGTGCCCACCAGTGCAGCCTATCAGTGCCCACCAATGCAGCCCATCAGTGCCCACCAATGCAGCCCATCAGTGCCCACCAATGCAGCCTATCAGTGCCGCCTAATCAGCGCACTTCAATGAAGGAGAAAAATGACCCGTTTGCAAAATTTTATAACAAACTATTAAAACATGATTTTTTTTTTTTTGCATCTTTTTTTGTTTGTTTAGCAAAAAATAAAACTCCGAGCTGCAACTAAATACCACCAAAAGAAAGCTCTATTTGTGGGAAAAAAATGATAAAAATTTCATTTGGGTACAGTGTTGTATGACCGCGCAATTGTCATTCAAAGTGCATCAGCGCTGAAAGCTGAAAATTGGTCTGGGACTGAGGGGGGTTTAAGTGCCCAGTAAGCAAGTGGTTAAAGTGGACCTTCAGTCATTTTTTTCAACTTTCCATCTATTAACTGCTTCCCGACCAGCGCACGCCAATATACGTTGGCAGAATGGCACTGGTGGGCAAAAGGGCGTACAGGTACGTCCCCTTTAAGAAGTGGCACTGTGGGTGTGTGCGCAGACGATGCGTGCCTGCGATCATGTCACAGAGAGGTAGAACAGGGAGATTCTTTTGTAAACAAGGCATTTTCCCATTCTTCCTAGTGACAGGACAGAGATCACTGCTCTCTGTCATCGAGAGCAGTGGTCTCTGTCATGTTTGTTGTAGCCCCTCCCCCCACAGTTAGAATCACTCCCTAGGACACACTTAACCCCTTCATCGCCCCTAGTGGTTAACCCTTTCACTTCCAGTGTCATTTATACAGTAATCAATGCATTTTTATAGCACTGATCGCTGTATAAATGACAATGGTCCCAAAATAGTGTCAAAAGTGTCCGCCATAATGTCGGAGTCCCAATAAAAATCGCAGATCGCCATTACTAATAAAAAAAAATGCCACTTCCTGGCTGGACAGTTGACGGTAGCCCACCGCTGGCTGACTACTCCTCCTGATGATGCCTCTGTATCCCTGGAAGTGGCCTGTGTGGGCCCCTACAAGGTGCTGTCTCATTTGGTATACAGAGGTCTAAAAGCCCCATACTCACTGACATACTCCATGCGCTCAGTAATGAAGGCATGGGTCATGGCCCAGGGAGGGCGAACGCCTAGCCCAACCAGACCTTCTCCTAATACCCCGCTGTGGAGGAACCCCAATTTAACACACTTCTTCAGTTACTCGGATCCGGTGGTATGGACCGAATATGGAATTAAAAGAGAGGGGAGGAAACCCCTATTGTTTGGACTTTAACGGCACGTACAATAGTCAAAGTAAGATACAAGAATATTTATTATCATAATGTGTAGAAAAATACAACAATCAAAAAAAAGAGAGATAAATATCACAAAATAATTTAAATGCATGCAGTAATATCCATAATATAATGAAGATGGTAGATGGACAGATCACCCATGTAAAATGAGGTGAGCCAGGGTGCTCAAAAACCCTACGCGTTTCGGAGATGTTCTGGTCTCCTTCATCAGGGGTAAATCTAGAGCAAGAGGCATATTTATGTCTAATTACAGAAGTGAACGCATGTAATATGTTGGTAATTAAAAGCAACACAGGTCAAGCAAGTATCAAGCGTGGTATTCCAGTGTTCAGGGCTGGCCTCTCTGGGGGAGCTCCAAAATAATGAGTGGACGGGACCAGAAAGGACCCCAATCCCCTGTCCGGTGGAGTAGGACTGGCAGCAGGGTAAGTACCGAGCGGGCCACTGAGGCGTAAGTGGCAGGAGACCCTGAAAGATTGAGGAGTCAGGAGCAGCAAGACCGTTCGCTCGGCGTCCCACAGCAATCAGCTGGTATTAAAATCTTGCTCAAACAGTACTTTATTGTCATTCAATGAATTAAAACTAAAATATGATTTGCCAAATGCACATTTCTTTAGGTACATTCAATTGCTGCATGCTTTTTGCTCACAATTTGGTGGGGAGCCCCTTGACCTTGAGCCCAGCTACCTAGAGCTACTGACCCGCAGTGATTCACTGCAAAAAACTGTTTCCTGCTTTATATAAAGATTTATTCCTTGAAACAATCCTCCTGTTGGGGCCTTGCAGGACAGCTTGGGAGGCTCCGGGACTGGACAGAGACGATTGGGACGATATGTGGGGGACTACATTCCAGTATTTAGTATCTAGCAGAGATAGATTGATCCACTACGAGTTCCTACACAGAATCTACCTCACCCCGGCTAGACTGGCAAGGACGTTTGGCAGTGGGGGGGGGGGGGGGGGCATCACTACTCCACAGAGGATATCTGCTAGATCATATGGGAAGTCACGGAACTGTATCCTTGTGTTATGGTAGACTGCCTCTGGCTGGAGGTAGGAATGTTCGTGTACCTTGAGGCGATTCAGTTCGCATTGCAGCGCTATACAAATCATTCATTCATTCATTCCTATCTGGGCAAAGTTAGGGGGGATATATCACAAGTTTATGTGATACCTTTTATGTTGTACTGTTTTCTATACCAGTAAGTTTGTGGCCGGTTGTTGCCCACAATGTGTGGCTTGTTATAACATGTATTGTATAAAACTAAATAAAAAGCCATAAAACTATCCTCTATTTTGTAGACGCTATAACTTTTGCGCAAACCATCAATATACGCTTATTGCGATTTTTTTTTTTAACCAAAAATATGTAGAAGAATGCATATTGGCCTAAACTGAGGAAAAAAAATGTTTTTATATATTTTTGGGGGATATTTGTTATAGCAAAAAGTAAAAAATAATGCATTTTTTTCAAAATTGTTGCATTTTTTGTTTATAGCACAAAAAATAAAAACCGCAGAGGTAATCAAATACCACCAAAAGAAAGCTCTATTTGTGGGAAAAAAAGGACGTCAATTTTATTTGGGTACAACGTTGTATGCCCATGCAATTGTCAGTTAAAGCGACGAAGTGCCGAATCGCAAAAAGTGCTCTGGTCAGGAAGGGGTACATCCTTCCAGGGCTGAAGTGGTCAAATCTTCTGCCCTTGTTGTTTTAACTTGATAATAATAGGATTTTTATATACAGCTTACCTGTAAAATCCTTTTCTTGAGAGTACATCACGGGACACAGGAGCTCATTACATAGTGGGTTATATAGGCACCTCTGGTGATTGGACACTGGTTAACCCCAATTAAGGAGAATTCCTCCTCTATATAACCCCTCCCATATGGGAGGCACCTCAGTTTTGTAGCAAAGCAATAAGAAACCACGTAAAACCCAAGAGGGGCGAGAGCCCTGTGTCCCGTGATGTACTCTCAAGAAAAGGATTTTACAGGTAAGCTGTATATAAAAATCCTATTTTCTTGATCATACATCACGAGACACAGGAGCTCATTACATAGTGGGATGTCCCAAAGCAATGCTCAGATTGAGGGGAGGGAGACACAGATCATAATTATAGACCGCCAGGGACCGGAGGACCTAAACTGCAGCCTGCAGTACACTGCGCCCAAAGGCGATATCCTCTTGCCCTCTGACATCCACCTGATAGAATCTGGTGAATGTGTGGACTGATGACCAAGTTGCAGCCTTACAGATCTGAGCCAGGGAGGTCTGGTGATGCACTGCCCAAGAAGCCCCTACAGCCTTAGTAGAGTGCGCTTTCACTTGAAAAGGAGGGATTTTCCCTTTAACACTATAGGCCTGAGAAATAATCTGTCTAATCCACTTTAAGAGAGTGGATTTTGACGCTACCTGGCCCTTCCTAGGGCCTTCCGGCAAAATAAATAAGCAATCAGTTTTCCTTACCTGAGCAGTTGCTTGAAGATATATACTGATTGCCCTAACCACATCCAAAGTGTGCATCTTATATGGACTGTGGGTCCGGGAAAAAAGGATGGTAGGATTACATCTTGATTCAAATGGAATCCCAAAACCACCTTAGGTAGAAAGGACCTGTTGGGACGCATGACCACCCGGTCCTTATAAATAATTAGATACGGCTCTTTGCTGGAGAGAGCTGCTAGTTCTGACACTCTTCTAGCCATGGATATGGCTACCAAGAAAACCAATTTTTTAGTCAGAAGAACTAATGAAGCCAGATGCAAAGGTCCAAATGGTTGCCCCTGCAAAGCCGAGAGAACCAAATTCAGATCCCATGGGCATACCAGAGGTTTGACTGGCGGCCTTATCCGCATAGCCCCCTGAATGAAAGCCCGCACCAGGGAATGTGATGCAAGTGGCTTCTGAAAAAAACACTGACAAGGCCAAAATCTGCACCTTGATAGTGCTTACGGCCAAATTCATTTCTAGGCCTTACTGGAGAAAGGCCAAGATTCTGCTAATGACATACTTTCTAGGATGCCATTCCCTGAGTTCACACCAGGAAACATATGCCCTCCAGATTTTGTAGTGAATAAGTCTGGAGGCCGGCTTTCTGGCATTGACCAGAGTAGAAAGGACTGGCCCCGAAAGGCCACGGTCTCTCAGAATGTGGGTCTTAGCAGCCAAACCGTCAAATTCATACTGTGTAAAGCAGGATGTTAAATTGGACCCTGTGAGAGCAGATCTGGCCGGAGAGGGAGGATCCATGGCCTGCCTACTGCCAACGTCATGATCTCTGCATACCACGGTCGCCTGGGCCAAGCCAGGGCTACCAAAAGAACCGATTTTGTCTCCCTCGACTCTTCCCAGGAACCGCGACAGAAGCGGGCACGGGGGAAGGCATAAATCAGATTTTACTGATCCCAGGAAACTGTCAGAGCATCTGACCCCTGAGCAAGTGCATCTCTTGTTCTTGACACGAATTTGTCCAGTTTTCTGTTGAACCTGGACGCAAACAGATCTACGTCTGGAGTACCCCACCTGCGACATATGTTCCAAAACACGTCGGGGTGCAGAGCCTATTCTCCTGGGCACAGCTGCTGGCAGCTCAGAAAATCCGCCTGGCAATTTTCCACTCCTGGAATGAAGACTGCAGAAAGGCATGGAACATGCTTTTCTGCCCAGACAAGTATGCGATTCACCTCTTTTTGCGCAACCAGACTCCTGGTACCACCCTGGTGATTGATATAGGCCACTGATGTGGCATTTTCAGACTGAACCCGAACAGGGAGACCCCGTAGTCTGTAAGACCCCTTTATGAGAGCCATATAAACTGCCCGGATCTCCAAGACATTTATGGGCAATAGCTTCTCGATCGCAGACCATTTCCCCTGCGAGCACGTCTCCTCCAACACTGCTCCCCAGCCTGTCAGGCTGGCATCTGTCGTAATAATCTTCCATGGAAGAGGAAGAAAAGTTTTGCCTTTCAGCAAATTCTCGGTTTGTAACCACCAGACGAGACTCTTGCGTGTCCCTGGGGATAGACGCATAGGAAGATCCAAGGACTGGGGCTTCCTGTTCCAAGCCACAAGGATTCATCTTTGCAGAGGCCTTGAGTGGAACTGGGCGAATGGAACGGCCTCGAAGGAGGCGACCATTTTCCCTAACAGTCTCATGCACAACCGAATGGGGGAAGATCTCCTGCCCAGAATTAGGCGCACCAGATCCCCAATGGCCAAGGCTTTTGGTCTTGGTAGAAACACCTTGCCCTGAGCGGTGTCGATAAGCATACCCAGGTATTCCAACCTGGCAGCAGGCTGTAGGGACGACTTTTCTAGGTTTATAATCCAACCTAGGCATTCCAGGTGTTCTAGCATTCTGGTAACACTGTGGTTCAGGAACGCTACTGTTTTCTCCATGAGAAGCAAATCGTCTAGATAAGCCATGACGGCTATACCCTGAGCTCTTAGGTTTGCCAAGAGAGAGTCCAGAATCTTTTTGAAGACTCGAGGGGCCGTAGCGAGCCTGAACGGCAAGGCCACAAATTGAAAATGGCGCCGCTCTACCGCGAACCTTAGATACTTTTGGTGTGCGGGAAAAATTGGCACATGGTGATATGCATTCTTGATGTCTATTGATGCCATAAACTCTCCCCCTTGCAGGGAGGAGACCACAGTGCGAATTGACTGCATTCGGAAGGACCGGATGCGTAAAAACCGGTTCAGATCCTTCAGATCCAGGATAGGTCTGACACTTCCATTTGGCTTTGGAACGGTGAAGAGATTCGAGTAAAACCCTGAACCCTGTTCTTTTGGGTCCACTTCTACTATCACCCCCTGGGATAGTAAGTGATCTAAGGCCAGAAATAGCGGTCTTTGCTTTACTGGGTCCCTGGGGATCCTTGACCTTAGAAAGCAAGAAGGTGGAATCTCCTGAAACTCCAGCTTGTAGCCCAGAGATACCGAAGAGACCACCCACTTGTCCCGGATCTCTTCCCGCCAGGCTTCCGCAAACTGCAGGAGCCTTCCCCCTACTTGGCCGAGTGGGGGTGCCCAATAACAAGGAAGCTTTTGGGCTCTGCTTGGCAGGCTTTCGCCCCCAGGATTTCTTCTGCCCCTGGGCCCAGCCTTGAGCCTTTCCTGTAGAGGGGGGTTGAGCAGGCCGTTGCCACTGCTTAGAGCTTGATGCTCCGGGAGAGAGAGAACGCCTAAATGATGGACGTTTGCTCCTTTTTTTTTTTTTTTTATTCTTTATCTCGATTTTCTTTTTTCTTTCCAACAGAGTATATATATAAAAAAAAAATATTATTCCACAGATACAAACATTTCTTAATTTCTTCGTAGTTTATACATACACCAACTTGACATTAATTCCCCCTCTACCTTCCCCCGCTCCCACCCTATCCCTCCCCCCCCCTTACTTTTTCTCATGGGGTTCATGGTTAAATCCTCTTTTTCTAACCAGGTGTTATTTTTCCCTTATGTTTATTGTGTAATTTCCTCTACGTATCTCCAAGAGTTTTTAAATTCTTTCCAGGGTTCCCATTTATCCATGCCGCCCTCCTCTGTTATTGAATCCTCTCCCCCTTCATTAAAATGTTCTATATTTTGTATTTCATTTACTCGAAAAATCCAGTCCTGTATTTTAGGGCTCTCCTCTCTCCACTTTTTTGGGATTAAGCTTTTGGCGGTGTCAAGCAGTATAGGAATTAACGAGGTTTTGTATTGCTTTATAGATTCGTCTGTCCCAAGGAATAGAACAGTCCATGGGTCTTCTCTTATTTTTTTTTTTTCTTACAGCCTTTATTATATCTTTGATCTTCCTCCAATATTTTTTAATAATGGGGCAGTCCCACCAAATATGGGCCATAGTCCCGGTTTTTTGACACCCTCGCCAGCAATCCGAAGAATGCGCTTCTACAAATTTGCCCAGTTTGTCAGGGGTGGCATACCACCTTGCTAAGCACTTGTAATTCGTCTCAATCATCTTATTATCAACCACCGCACAGTGAATTAATTTAAATATTTTCTTACTAATTTGAGCTCTACATTGTGACCCCAACTCCTTTTCCCACTTTTTGATATACGGCGGGTCCTCTAGTTCGTCCCCCTCCGAGAGAATCTTATATGTTCGGGCTATGTTATTTTTGGATTTTTCTCTCAGACAGAGCCGCTCAAGAGGCCTCAATTCTTCTTCGCTTCGATTTGGCTGGGGTAATTTTGCAATGAAATGGCTTAACTGGAGGAACCGCCATGCATCAATCTTCATAAGTTCTGTGTCAACACTCAGTGCTTGAAATGTAACTATTTTACCGTTAACTAATATGTCTTTTAATTGTGTGTTTCCTTTTATTATCCAATTACCCCCCACTTCCTGTTTTCCTGGTGTAAAATAATCATTTTCTTTAAGAAAAATAAAAGGTGAATTATACCCCCAGTTATTTTGTGTATGGGTTCGATCCCAAATTTTGAGTGCAAAACGTGTTATCTCGTGTGTATTTAATCCTATTGACCTATACTGTGGAGGATTCCATATTATTCGTCCTAATTGTACTTGGCTCATTTTGTTTTCTAAACTCACCCATCTATTTTCATTTACCTCTTTCGCCCACTCCACCACCCGTGAAAGAACCACTGCATTATGGTATTTTTTTAGGTCTGGGACTGCTAACCCCCCTTGTCTTTTCCCCCTACTTAACACCGCAAAAGCGATTCTCGGCTTTTTATATTGCCATATCTACTTAGAAATTAAATTTCTTAGTGTTTTAACCACTTCAATACAGGGCACTTAAACACCTTCCTGCCCAGACCAATTTTTAGCTTTCAGCGTTGTCACACTTTGAATGACAATTGCGCGGTCATGCTACACTGTACCCAAATGAAATTTTTATCATTTTTTCCCCACAAATAGAGCTTTCTTTTGGTGGTATTTGATCACCTCTACAGTTTTTTTTTTTTGCGCTACAAATCAAAAAATACCGAAAATTTTGAAAAAAAAAATGTTTTTTTTTGTTTCAGTTTCAAAACTTTGTAAATAAGTACTTTTTCTCCTTCACTGATGGGCCCTGATGGGGCTACACTGATGGGCACTGATAAGGCGGCACTGATGGGCACCAATGATGTGGCACCAATGAAGTGGCATTGATGGACACTGATATGTGGCACTGATGGGCGGCACGGATGGGCGACACGGATGGACACTGATAGGTGGCACAAATTGGCACTGATAGCTGGCACGGATTGTCATGGATGGGCGGCACAGATGGGCATGGATAGGCAGCACAGATGGGCATGAATAGGCGGCACAGATGGGCATGGGTGGGCACTGATAGGCAGCACAGGTGGGCACTGAGAGGCGGCACAGGTGGGCACTCATAGGCGGCATTGGTGTTATACTGTACTAATGGATGCCAATCAGTGCCAAACAATAATGCATGCCAATCAGTGATGCCCATTGTGGGCACTTATTGGCAACAATAATGGGCACTGATTGGCATCCATTGTGCTGACTGGCATCCCTGGTGGTCTAGGGAGGATTACCTTTTCCCTGGTGGTCTGGTGGCGTCCCTGGTGGTCCAGTGTGGGCATCCTCGGGGGGGCTGTGCTGATAATCGATCAGCACAGACCCCCCCTGTCAGAGGAGCAGCCGATCGGCTCTCCTCTACTCGCGTCTGACAGACGCGAGTGAGGAAAAGCTGATCACCGGCTCTTCCCATTTAAACTGTGATCAGCCGTGATTGGACACGGCTGATCACGTGGTAAAGAGTCTCCGTCAGAGACTCTTTACCAAGATCGTAGTTGCCGGGTGTCAGACTGACACCCCGCAACAACGATCGCCGCGATGCGCGCCCCCGGGGGCGCGCAGCGGCTCATAATCCTGATCACGTCATATGACGTCCGATCAGGATTATGAAACCACTTTGCCACCGTCAATTCCCTATAGGGCGGGCGGCAAGTGGTTAAAAAAGGCCTGAGGGAGTGAGATGGGCAACATTTGAAACTTATATATGATCTTCAGAACCAATATCATTTCAACCGCGTTAATCCGTCCTAACCAGGAGAGAGGACATGTTGACATTTTTTTAATTTCTCTTTTAATTTCGTCTAATAAAGGGATATAATTATTCATATATATTTTCCTGATAGTGTCCAAAAGATAGACTCCCAAATATTTAATCTCCTTACGCCAGGGAAAACTGAATTCTGCACGGAGTTTCGTCTCTTCCTGATTACTGATGTTGATATTTAGGACTTCGAGTTTGTGTTCGTCCTTTCCCACTCTATTCTCCTCTATATCCGGGTTATTTCGGATAGAGGCCAGTAACAGTTCGAGAGACAGAGCAAACAGGAGAGGTGACAATGGGCACCCCTGTCTGGTGCCATTTCCCATTTGAAATTGAGCAGAGGATTCTCCATTAATCTTTACCGAAGCCTGCGGGTGATTGTAAAGTACTTTAATCCACTGGATCATTCTCGGTCCTATGCCCATTACTTCTAGCATTTCTATCATGAGTCCCCAGTCTATCCTGTCGAATGCTTTCTCCACATCCATCGACAGGAATAGACCTGGGGACCCATTATTTTTTAGGGCCTGGAGAAGGAACAACGCCCTCACTCCATTATCCCTACCTTCTCTTTCGGGTATAAATCCGACCTGATCTGGGTGCACCAGTTCAGTCATCTTTTCCTTCAATCTAGACGCCAGAACTTTAGCAAATAACTTTATATCAGCATTCAATAAGGCTATCGGCCTATAACTGGAGCAAAGCAAATGATCCTTTCCCTCCTTCGGTATTACCGTGATTGAGGCTCGCAAAGCCTCTCCCTCCATTTGGTATTTTGTACCTAATCCGTTCATATATTTACAAAGCTTGGGGACTAAGATCTCCTTATATTTTTTAAGATAGAAAGTCGTATACCCGTCTGGTCCCGGGCTTTTGCCCGATGCCCTGTCTTTTAATGCATTGTGAATTTCCTCTTCTGTAATAGGTCTATCTATTTTATATCTGTCGCTCTCTTGTAAGTACGGTAATTTCGCTTTATACAGAAATTCTTTGGTATTTTCCTTTTCCCCTTTTCCTCGTACCCCTTTTTGACCTACATTATACAGAGCTTCGTAATATTGCTTGAATACCTCTGCAATTTCCTTAGTTGTATAAACCATCTTCCCATTCTTATCCTGAATTTTATTGATAAAATTAGTCTCTCTGTTCCCTTTCAACTGTCTCGCTAGATATTTACCTGTTTTGTTTTTCCTGTAATATCTCTCTGTGACCCTCCCCATTCCAATACCCTCCTTGCTTCCTGATCCTGCATATCTTTAACCACTTGCAGACCGGACCAATTTGCTGGTCAAAGACCAGACCCATTTTTGCGATTCAGCACTGCGTCGCTTTAACTGACAATTGCGCGGTCGTGCGACGTGGCTCCCAAACAAAATTGACTTCCTTTTTTTTCCCACAAATTGAGCTTTCTTTTGGTGGTATTTGATCACCCCTGCGGTTTTTATTTTTTGCGCTATAACCAAAAATAGAGCGACAATTTTGAAAAAAACGCATTATTTTTTACTTTTTGTTATAATAAATATCCCCCAAAAATATATAAAAAAAAATTTTTTCCCTCAGTTTAGGCCGATACATATTCTTCTACATATTTTTGGTTAAAAAAATCGCAATAAGCGATTATTGATTGGTTTGCGCAAAAGTTATAGCGTTTACAAAATAGGGATAGTTTTATAGCATTTTTATTAATAATTTTTTTTTTTTTTTTTACTAGTAATGGCGGCAATCAGCGATTTTTATTGTGACTGCGACATTGTGGGGGACCCATCAGACATTTTTGACACATTTTTGGGACCATTGTCATTTATACAGTAATCACTGCTATATAAATGCAGTGATTCCTGTGTAAATGACACTGGCAGTGAAGGGGTTAACCAGTGGGTGGCAGTGTAGGGGTTAAGTGTTCCTAGGGGTGTGTTACTAACTGTGGGGGGGTTGGGCTTTCATTTAGTGAACACTGATCTCTGCTCCAATCACATGGAGCAGAGATCAGCATCACTAGTTGCTAGGCAGAATGGAAAAATGTTGTTTACACAGCATTTCCTCCATTCGGCCGCTCCGTGAGACGATCGCGGGGATGCCCGCGGCGATCGAGTCCGCAGGTCCCGCGACCGGACTCATGGGGGTCCCGATGGCAGGGCGGCATTGAATATTGGACGTACCTGTACGCCAATATGCCTGCCCGTGCCATTCTGTCGACGTACATCGTCGTGCGCTGGTCGGGAAGTGGTTAAGTTCCTCTCTCTTGTTGATCAGTAGGTGAAAAAGTTCCTGCTGTTGTTCTTTTATCAATTTCTCCCTTTTCTCTATTCTTTCTTTTTTTTTCCTTGCACCTATGGAGATGAGGATACCCCTAACATATGCTTTGTGTCCCTCCCAAAGCGAGGCGCTAGTAGTTTCACCAGTATCATTCATCAGGAAATAGAATTCTATTTCTTTCCGAATTATCTCTGCGATTTTCTCATCCTGTAAGAGATTTTCATTTAATCGCCATGTGAACGGTTGTCTGTGTATTCCAGGTATCCTCATCTTCATTATCACCGGGGAGTGATCTGATAGAGATACTATTCCTATCTTTGTTTCCGAGGCATCTTCTAGCAGTCTATGATCCACCATTATATAATAATGCACTGGGGAAAAAAAAGTATAATCTTTTATTATTTTTCATGTTGTATCCTCCGTACATCCATCATTTGATGTTGTTTCAGTCGGAGTTTAATTATTTTCAGAATCTTCTTGTTTATCCCCTTTGCCCGGGACGTACTATCCAGAGATGGATCCATACAAAAATGTAAGTCTCCTGCCAAAATTACATCACCTGATTTAAAATCTGCTAATCTCCTCAGGATTTGTTTCAAATATCCTATGGGATTTTTATTTGGACAATATACGTTTGCCAGAGTAAAAATCCTATCCCCAAATTCTCCCTTCAAGAACAAATATCGGCCCTCAGGGTCGGTCAGCCTATCGAGCAGAGTGAATCTTGTACGTTTCTCAAATCCTATCGCCACTCCCTTGGCCCTCCTTATTGGGGAGTCCCCGTAGAACCAATTTGGGAAGCTGTCTGAATATAACTTAATATTTGTATTATAAGTTAAATGGGTCTCCTGCAGAAAGACCACTTCTGCTCTATATTGCTGCAGTTCCTTTAAGAGTTTAAACCTCTTGTCGGGAGAATTTAGACCCTTTACATTGTATGACACAAATTTTACCTCGGTCATCCAAAACTATCCGGTGGCATGCTTGATCTACACCTTTTGATCCTACCAATCATTTGAACTCTCTTTTTTTTCCCTCTTTTCTTTCTTTCCCCCCTTCTGCAAGGAATATCTTCTCCCACCTTTCCCACCTCTCCCCCCACCCCTCCCCATCCTCCGGCCCAATCCTGGCCAATACTTTGCATTGGGGGCTCAACTCCCTTCTGCAAGCATTACCTATCAGGGTGTGACTCCAACTGCGACCCTCCACTTCTGTACCCCTGCTCCCCTTAACCCCTTGGGAAAAGGGGTCACCCGTTACAGACAAGGAGTGGTGGAGCCAAATCCCCGCCCAATCCTTCCGCCAATGCATCCCCCCTCCACCCTCAAGTTTTGACGTCGGCTTTGGTTCTCCTGTTCCTCCATTCTATATAAGATATCCCTGTGAGCCTCCTGCATTTTTCTTGCTTGCATTTTTAACTCAAGTATTTCCTGGGCCTGTTTTTTTGTTAGTTCCTCTGCTTCTTCCATCCTCCTTAGCAAGTGTCCCATATCCGCCCTTACAGTTGAAATCTCAGCCTTGATTGTATTTTCTAATTTCATGAACATTTCCTGCATTTTGCCTTTTGTTGGTATTTGAGAGGTATCCCTCTGCTCCCTTCTTTTGCCCTCCAAATCTGAGTCCGTCTCCTCCCTGGAGGTATTTCCCTGTATCCCGGCTGGTTTTCCTGCCTCTTTTTTCTTCTCTCGTATTCCCTGTTGTTTTTTTTCTATACCAGGGCTTTTTTGACTTGTTTCCTTAAGGTACTTCTGGATCGTACTTGTATTTAAACTCTCTTTAGGGGCTTTAGGGTCATTCGCTTTTTGATTTCGTCATGTTGTCCCTCTTTATCTTTCTCCTCCCCAGGGTTCCCCCTTATTTAATTACTTCTGAGAGATAGGATAGGAGGGGACAGGAGGGGAGAAAAAAAAAAAGGGGGCACTCCTATCTTCTTATCCCGCCGGGAACATATATGGATGTCTATAAATGTCTGGGACCTTTCTTCAGGGATGTATTCGCTAGTAATCAGCCGACAATGAGCTCCAATCTCAGTGGGCTATACCACCTGCACTTCTCTACGGCCCAGTACTCGTCCCTTAAGTGTCCATACCTTAGCGGTTTCAATCAGAATTAAATCAAAGTTTTTAAGTCACGTTGATATATCCCACGACTGGTATAATATTTAAAAGGTCACGGAACCAGATATACAGACGTCTTGTTCAGAGGATTACTCAGAACCATATATTATACCATCGATCATTCCTGCAACAAGACAAAGCTAATGCAGCCCATAATCATCAACATCAACATCAACTTCTCGTCCTGTCTTGAATATTCAGACTGGGCTGCACCTGCCCTTAAGTGCAACAGTAACCCTTTAGCTGGGCTTATCTCACTTTGTTTCAAGGCAATGCAAAAAAAAAAATAAAACAGGACAGAGTTCATAATATAAAATAGTTCATGGCAGTGCTTTTCAAGGCTTTTCAACATATGTCTCAGGAGAATGCCTATTAGGATCTCTGCTTAGTTTTCAAGTCCGTCAACCACCTTTGGCATCTTTCTCATGCGCTCATACATTTTAAGCACTCATTTCAACTCCAGGAACCAGAGCTCCACAGGCTTCCTGACAATGATTGCACATCTGTTACACTCCTGTTACACCATTGCTACGCAACTCCAACTTTAACAGGCCTTGAAGTGCCACTCAGGATGAAAGAAATATTTGGATCTAACCTGTCCGTAGGTCTTTCTTACTTTCAAGCTCCTCGGCTCGCAGCTCACAGGGAGATCACAGCAACAGGCGGGCAGGAACGGGGGGAGATCCGGGGTTTCCGCATGCTCCAGCAGGATCCTCAGCACCATCTACCGACAATGCATATCTCCGGATCTCGCTGGCAGTGTTCTCAAGCTCATGCGGGCGGGCAGACGAGTGTGGACAGCGGGATAGGGTTCGGCTTCATTACGGAGCGTCGCGCTCTCTCACCGCGCTCAGCTCCAGCTGATCGGCGGGCCCTCCTCCATCCGCTCGCGTGGGTGCCGCCGTCAGGCCCCTCCCCTCTCACGTACGACCCATCACCTGAGATGACAGTGGAGGGTTTTGAAGGGAGAATCATGAATTTTATTTCAGCTTCCTTGAAAGATAGCAGGAAAAGGGGTAGATCCCCTCCCTCTGCTGAGATTCCTCTTTCAGATGACACTTCTGACAATGAGGAGAGATCCCTATCTTGGGACAGGGATCTTGAGCAGTCGGATGAATCAGAGGAAGAGGAGAGAGTCCCCTCCTCCCAGGCTCTCAGAAAAAAGGTGCAGTATTATACTGAATTGGTGCGTACCACATTCAGAATGCCTGCTGCTGAGATCGCTACGTCCTCTGTTTCTTCCCTGGGAGTCAGGAAAATCCAACAGACTGCCTTTTCCTTTCACATTCATCCCTTAATGGATAAATTGTTGTATGAGGATTGGGGACATCTGTTTGCTCCACCTAAAAGGTTTTCTATGCTTTATCCTCTGGAGGAAAGTTTCACCAAGAAATGGGGGGTCCCATCTGTCCATGCGGCTGTTTCTTGCTGAATAGAAACCGGACCTGTCCTTTGGATAATGCTCAGGTATTTAAAGATCCAACTGATAAGAAGCTAGAAACATTATTAAAAGCCTCCTTTTCCATGACTGGCGCTGTAGTGCAACCTACAGTCGCAGCTGTGGGGTTGTGTCAGTTCCTCAAGGAACAGGTTAAGCAGATGCTTGGCCTCCTTCCCAGTGAGGAAGTGGAGAATTATGCAGAAATACCTCAAATTCTGTGTTTCATGATTGATGCGATTTTGGATTCTGTCCAACAAGCATCTCGTTTGTCTCTCCTGTTGGTACAAATGCGAAGGGCCCTATGGCTAAAGAATTGGGCAGCTGAGCTATCATGCAAGAAGCATTTGATTGGGTTCCCATTTAATGGGGAACAATTGTTAGGAGAAGAATTAGACAAATTAGTCGAAAAAATTTCAGGGGGTAAATCTACTCTCCTTCCAGTCAAAAGGAGCAAACGTCCATCATTTAGGCGTTCTCTCTCTCCCGGAGCATCAAGCTCTAAGCAGTGGCGACGGCCTTCTCAACCCCCCTCTACAGGAAAGGCTCAAGGCCGGGCCCAGGGGCAGAAGAAATCCTGGGGGCAAAAGCCTGCCAAGCAGAGCCCAAAAGCTTCCTTGTGAAGGGGCGCCCCCGCTCGGCCGAGTGGGGGGAAGGCTCCTGCAGTTTGCAGAAGCCTGGCGGGAAGAGATCCGGGACAAGTGGGTGGTCTCTTCGGTATCTCTGGGCTACAAGCTGGAGTTTCAGGAGATTCCACTTTCTCACTTTCTAAGGTCAAGGATCCCCAGTAAAGCAAAGACCGCTATTTCTGGCCTTAGATCACTTACTATCCCAGGGGGTGATAGCAGAAGTGGACCCAAAAGATCAGGGTTCGGGGTTTTACTCGAATCTCTTCACCGTTCCAAAGCCAAATTAAAGTGTCAGACCTATTCTGGATCTGAAGGATCTGAACCGGTTTTTACGCATCCGGTCCTTCCGAATGCAGTCAGTTCGCACTGTGGTCTCCTCCCTGCAAGGGGAAGAGTTTATGGCATCAATAGACATCAAGGATGCATATCACCATGTGCCAATTTTTCCCGCACACCAAAAGTATCTAAGGTTTGCGGTAGAGCGGCGCCATTTTCAATTTACGGCCTTGCCGTTCGGGCTCGCTACGGCCCCTTGAGTCTTCACAAAGATTCTGGACCCTCTCTTGGCAAACCTAAGAGCTCAGGGTATAGCCATCATGGCTTATCTAGACGATTTGCTTCTCATAGAGAAAACAGTAGCACTCCTGAACCACAGTGTTACCAGAACGCTAGAACACCTTTAACGCCTAGGTTGGATTATAAATCTAGAAAAGTCGTCCCTACAGCCTGCTACCAGGTTGGAATACCTGTGTATGATTATCGACACCGCTCAGGGCAAGGTGTTTCTACCAAGGCCAAAAGCCTTGGCCATTGGGGATCTGGTGCGCCTAATTCTGGGCAGAAGATCTTCCCCCATTCAGTTGTGCATGAGACTGTTAGGGAAAATGGTCGCCTCCTTTGAGGCCGTTCCATTCGCCCAGTTCCACTAAAGGCCTCTGCAAAGATGCATCCTTGCGGCTTGGAACAGGAAGCCCCAGTCCTTGGATCTTCCTATGCGTCTATCCCCAGGAGCACGCAAGAGTCTCGTCTGGTGGTTACAAACCGAGAATTTGCTGAAAGGCAAAACTTTTCTTCCTCTTCCATGGAAGATTATTACGACAGATGCCAGCCTGACAGGCTGGGGAGCAGTGTTGGAGGAGACGTGCTCGCAGGGGAAATGGTCTGTGATCGAGAAGCTATTGCCCATGAATGTCTTGGAGATCCGGGCAGTTTATATGGCTCTCATAAACTGGTCTTTCAGACTACGGGGTCTCCCTGTTCGGGTTCAGTCCGACAATGCCACAGCAGTGGCCTATATCAATCACCAGGGCGGTACCAGGAGTCTGGTTGCGCAAAAAGAGGTGAATCGCATACTTGTCTGGGCCAAAAGGCATGTTCCATGCCTTTCTGCAGTCTTCATTCCAGGAGTGGAAAACTGGCAGGCGGATTTTCTGAGCCGCCAGCAGTTGTGCCCAAGAGAATGGGCTCTGCACCCCGACGTGTTTTGGAACATATGTCGCAGGTGGGGTACTCCAGACGTAGATCTGTTTGCATCCAGGTTCAACAGAAAACTGGACAAATTCGTGTCAAGGACAAGAGATACACTCACTCAGGGGTCGGATGCTCTGAGAGTTCCCTGGGATCAGTACAATTTGATTTATGCCTTCCCCCCGTGCCCGCTTCTGTCGCGGTTCCTGGGAAGAGTCAAGAGGGAGACAAATTTAGTTCTTTTGGTAGCCCCGGCTTGGCCCAGGCGACCGTGGTACACAGAGATCATGAAGTTGGCAGTAGGCAGGCCGTGGATCCTCCCTCTCTGGCCAGATCTGCTCTCATAGGGTCCAATTTACCAGCCTGCTTTACACAGTCTGAAATTGACGGTTTGGCTGCTGAGACCCACATTCTGAGAGACCGTGGAATTTCGGAGCAAGTCCTTTCTACTCTGGTCAATGCCAGAAAGCCGGCCTCCAGGCTTATTTACTACAAAATCTGGAGGGCATATGTTTCCTGGTGTGAACTCAGGGAATGGCATCCTAGAAAGTATGTCACTAGCAGGATCTTGGCCTTCCTCCAGTCAGGCCTAGAAATGAATTTGGCCGTAAGCACTATCAAGGTGCAGATTTCGGCCTTGTCAGTGTTTTTTCAGAAGCCACTTACATCACATTCCCTGGTGCGGGCTTTCATCCAGGGGGCTATGCGGATAAGGCCGCCAGTCAAACCTCCGGTATGCCCAAGGGATCTGAATTTAGTTCTCTCAGCTTTGCAGGGGCAACCTTTTGAACCTTTGCATCAGGCTTCGTTAGTTCTTTTGACTAAAAAATTGGTTTTCTTGGTAGCCATATCCACGGCTAGAAGAGTGTCAGAACTAGCAGCTCTCTCCAGCAAAGAACCGTATCTAATTATTCATAAGGACCGGGTGGTAATGCGTCCCAACAGGTCCTTTATGCCTAAGGTGGTTTCAGGATTCCATTTGAATCAAGATGTAATCCTACCATCCTTTTTTCCGGACCCACAGTCCGCAGAAGAAGAATCTTTGCACACTTTGGATGTGGTAAGGGCAATCAGTATAAATCTTCAGGCAACTGCTCAGATAAGGAAAACTGATTGCTTATTTATTTTGCCGGAAGGCCCTAGGAAGGGCCAGGCGGCATCAAAATCCACTCTCTCAAGGTGGATTAGACAGATTATTTCTCAGGCCTATAGTGTTAAAGGGAAGATCCCTCCTTTTCAAGTGAAAGCGCACTCAACTAGGGCTGTAAGTGCTTCTTGGGCAGTGCATCACCAGGCCTCCCTGGCTCAGATCTGTAAGGCTGCAACTTGGTCATCAGTCCACACATTCACCAGATTCTATCAGGTGGATGTCAGAGGGCAAAGAGGATATCGCCTTTGGGCACAGTGTACTGCAGGCTGCAGTTTAGGTCCTCCGGTCCTTGGCGGTCTATATATTATGATCTGTGTCTCACTCCCCTCAATCTGAGCATTGCTTTGGGACATCCCACTATGGAATGAAGCTCCTGTGTCCCGTGATGTATGATCAAGAAAATAGGATTTTTATATACAGCTTGCCTGTAAAATCCTTTTCTTAAGAGTACATCACGGGACACAGTGCTCCCGCCCCTCTTGGGTTTTACGTGGTTTCCTATTGCTTTGCTACAAAACTGAGGTGCCTCCCATATGGGATGGGTTATATAGGGGAGGAATTCTCCTTAATTGGGGGTTAACCAGTGTCCAATCACCAGAGGTGCCTATATAACCCACTATGTAATGAAGCTCTTGTGTCCCGTGATGTACTCTCAAGAAAAGGATTTTACAGGTAAGCTGTATATAAAAATCCTATTTTTTATGTTGTTGGCGTTGACCTGTTTTTTTCGCTTGTTTCCCAAGATGACCATCTTGGCGTTTGTCAAGAGGGTTGAGAGTGCCCAAAGAAAGTGCCTACGGCCAAATCACCCTGAAAGTGCCTGATCTTGTCTGATCTGAGGCTAAGCATTGTCGGGCCTGATTAGTAACTGAATGGAAGACCGACTGGGAATACCAGGTGCCGTAGGCTTCTTTTTATGGTGTTGGCGTTGACATGTTTTTTTTTTTTCCCGCTTGTTTCCCAAGGTGACCATCTTGGCATTTGTCAAGAGGGCTGAGAGAGCCCAAAGAAATCTCCTACGGCCACATCACCCTGAAAGCGCCCGATCTCATCTGATCTCAGGGGCTAAGCAGGGTCCGGCCTGGAAAGTGCCTAATTACAGGTGCCGTAGGAATCTTCAGAGGCTAAGCAGGGTCAGGGTCAGATGGGAGACCGCCAGGGTCTATGTTGTTGGCGTTGACCTGTTTTTTTTCACTTGTTTCCCAAGATGACCATCTTAGCGTTTGTCAAGAGGGTTGAGAGAGTCTGTATAGAACACCTACGGCCACATCACCCTGAAAGCGCACAATCTCATCTGATCTCGGAGGCCTAGCAGTGTACGGCCTGGTTAGTACCTGGATGGGAGACCATCTGTGAATACCAGGTGCCGTAGGCTTCTTTTTACGTTGTTGGCGTTGACCTGTTTATTTTCGCTTGTTTCCCAAGGTGACCTTCTTGCTGTTTGTCAAGAGGGTTGAAAGTGCCCTAAGAGATCGCCTATGGCCACATCATCCTGAAAGCGCTTGATCTTGTCTGGCCTGGGAGGCTATCCAGGGTCAGGCCTGGTTAGTACCAGGATGGGAGACTGCTTGGGAATACCAGGTGACGTAGGCTTCATTTTATGTTGTTGGCATTGACCTGTTTTTATTTTTTTTGCTTGGTTCCCAAGGTGACCATCTTGACATTTAACAAGAGGGTTAAGAGTGCCCAAAGAGATCACCTACGGCCCCATCACCCTGAAAGCACCCGATCTTGTCTGATCTTGGAGGCTAAGCAGTGTCGGGCCTGGTTAGTACCAGGATGGGAGAACGTCTGGGAATAACAGGTGCCGTGGGCTTCTTTTTATGTTGTTGGCCTTGACCTGTTTTTTTTTTCACTTGTTTCCCAAGGTGACCATCTTGGCGTTTGTCAAGAGGGTTGAGAGTGCCCGAAGAGATCACCTATGGCCCCATCACCCTGAAAGCGCCCAATCTCGTCTGATCTCGGAGACTAAACAGTGTCGGGCCTGGTTAGTACCTGGATGGGAGACCGCCTGGGAATACCAGGTGCCATAGGCTTCTTTTTATGTTGTTGGCTTTGACCTTTTTTTTTCGCTTGTTTCTCAAGGCGACCATCTTGGCGTTTGTCAAGAGGGTTGGACGTGTCTTGAAGAGAACGCTTACGGCCACATAACCCTGAAAGCACCTGATCTCGTCTGATTGCAGAGGCTAAGCAGCATCAGGCCTGGTTAGTACCTGGAGGGAGACTGCCTGGGAAGACCAGGTGCCATAGAAGGATCTGGCCTGGTTAGTGTCTTGATTGGGAGATCGCCTGGGAATACCAGATGCCGTAGGCTTCTTTTTATGTTGTTGGCTTTGACCTGTTATTTTTTAGCTTGTTTCCCAAGGTGACCATCTTGACCTTTGTCAAGAGGCTTCAGAGTGCCCAAAGAGAGTGCCTACGGCCAAATCACCCTGAAAGAGCCCAATCTCATCTGATCTCGGAGGCTAAGCAGCGATGGGAGACAGCCTGGGAATACCAGGTGCCGTAGGCTTCTCATTATGTTGTCGGCGTTGACCTGTTTTTTTCCCCTTGTTTCCCAAGGTGACCATCTTGGCATTTGTCAAGAGAGTTGAGAGTGCACAAAGAAATTCCCTACTGGCACAACACCCTGAAAGCGCCCAATCTCATCTGGTCTCAGAGGCTAAGCAGGGTTGGGCCTGGTTTGTACCTGGATGGGAGACCGCCTGGGTTTTCCAGATGCCGCAGGCTTCTTTTTATGTTGTTGGTGTTGACCTGTTTTTTTCGCTTGGTTCCCAAAGTGATCATCTTGGCATTTGTCAAGAGGGTTGAGAGTGCCTAAAGAGATCGCTTACAGCCGTATCACCCTGAAAGCACCCTATCTCTTCTGATCTCGGAGGCTAAGAAGGGTTGGGCCTAGTTAGTACTTGAATGGGAGACGGCCTTGGAATACCAGGTGCCGTATTCTTCTTTTTATGTTGTTGGCGTTGACCTGTTTTTTTTGGCTTGTTTCCCAGGGTGACTATCTTGGGATGAAAGTGCCCAAAGAGATTGCCTATGGGCACATCACCCTGAAAGCGCCCAATCTCCTCTGATCTCAGAGGCTAGAAAGGGTCGCACCTTGTTAATACCTGGATGGGAGACCGCCTGGGAATACTAGGTGCTGTAGGCTTCTTTTTATGTTGTTGGCGTTGACTTGTTTTTTTTGTTTGTTTCCCAAGGTGACCATCTTGGCGTTTGTCAAGAGGGTTGAGCGTGCCTGAAAAAATCGACTATGGCTAAGTAGGGTTGGGACCTGGTTAGTACCTGGATGGGAGACCGTCTGGGATTTCTCGATGCCATAGGCTTTTTTTTTAAGTTGTTGGCATTGACTTATTTTTTTTTGCTTGTTTCCCAAGGTGACCATCTTGGCGTTTGTCAAGAGGGTTGAAAGTGCCTGAAGAGATTGCCTACAGGCACATCACCCTGAAAGCACCCGATCTTGTTTGATGTTGGAGGCTAAGAAGAGTCGGGCCTTGTTAGTACCTGGATGGGAGACCGCCTGGGAATACCAGGTGTCATAGGCTTCTTTTTATGTTGTTGGCGTTGACCTGTTTTTTTTCGCTTGTTTCCCAAGGGGACCATCTTGGTGTTTGTCAAGAGGGTTGAGAGTGCCTGAAGAAATTGCCTATGGCCACATCACTCTGAAAACACCCAATCTCGTCTGATCTTGGAGGCTAAAAAGAGTCAGGCCTGGTTAGTACCTGGATGGGAGACCACCTGGGAATACCAGTTATTGTAGGCTTCTTTTTATGTTGTTGACGTTGATTCGTTTTTTTTTTTCGCTTGTTTCCCAAGGTAACCATCTTGGCATTTGTCAAGAGGGTTGAGAGTGCCCAAAGAGATCGCTTGAAGCAGCATCACCCTGAAAAGCCCTATCTCTTCTCATCTCTGAGGCTAAGAAGGGTTGGGCCTAGTTAGTACCTGGATGGGAGATGGCGTTGGAATACCAGGTGCCATATTCTTCTTTTTATGTTGTTGACATTGACCTGTTTTTTTTCGCTTGTATCTCAAGGTGACTATCTTGGCATTTGTCAAGAGGGTTGAGAGTGCCCAAAGAGATTGCCTATGGGCACATAACCCTGAAAGCGCCCGATCTCCTCTGATTTCAGAGGCTAAACAGGGTTGGGCCTTGCTAGTACCTGGATTGGAGACCACCTGGGAATACTAGGTGCTGTAGGCTTCTTTTTATGTTGTTGGCGTTGACTTGTTTTTGTTTTGTTTGTTTACCAAGGTGACCATCTTGGTGTTTGTCAAGAGGGTTGAGAGTGCCTGAAGAGCTCGCCTATGGCCACATAACCCTGAACACATCAGATCTCGTCTTATCTCAGAGACTAAACAGGGTCGGGCCTTGTTAATACCCGGATGGGAGAACACCTGGGAATACTAGGTGCTATAGACTTCTTCTTATGTTTTTGGCGCTGACTTGTTTTTTTTGTTTGTTTCCCAAGGTGACCATCTTGGCGTTAGTCAAGAGGGTTGAGAGTGCCTGAAGAAATCTCCTACGGCCACATCACCCTGAAAGAGCCCAATCACATCTGTAGGGATGGCCGAACGGTTCGCCTGGCGGTCGTTTCGCGGCGAATTTCAGCTGTTCGCGGTCGGCCCGATCGGCGGACTATTGCCGGCGGACTTCGGTGTTTACTGTGTAAAAGAACTTTGACCTATGATGACACATCCATCATGTGGTACAGGACAGCCAATTGAGACATTACAGCACATGGACACTTGGACATTCCCCCTAACTTATAAATAGACCCGATCCGGCGGCCATTTTACATTCTTTCGTATGTCACTATAGGGAGAGGTTGCTGTGTGGAGCAGGGAGAGACTGCAGTGACCAAAATCGCTAGCTATTAGGTCCACAAAAGTTCTTTTAAGGACTGGTATGGTATAGGTGTTAGGTGTAGTTCAGGATATAGGTTTGAGGCACTGCTATTCAAGTCATTGTTGCAGCAGCCTGTCTTGTCAGTGTAGAGAGAGGGACAGGATGCTGTGTGCAGCAGGGACAGTCAGTTTAATCATTAGCTGTTACTATTAGGTCCACAAAAGTCCTTTTCAGGACTGGTATGGTAAAGTAGTACAGGATATAGTTTTGAGTGCTATTTAAGTTATTGTTGCAGCAGCCTGTGTTTTTTCAGTTTAAATAGGGACAGGCAGGAAGCTGTGTGTGGCAGTGAAGGACAGTCAGTTTAATCAGTAGCTGTTACTATTAGGTCCACAAAGGTTATTTTCAGGACTGGTATGGTAATAGGCTTGTACACGTATAATATTCTTTCTTCCAAATATTGAAAGAATATTATACTTGACTGCTGCCCTTCTGCTGCAGTAGTCCTTTATGAGTATAGGGACTGAGGTACAGTCTGCTAATCACAACCTACTAGTTCCACAAAGGTTCTTATAAGGACTGGTAAGGTATAGTGTACTACAGTACATAGGGTTGAGTGAGGTACAGTCTGCTATTCCTTAAGGACTGGTACAGGTCCACAATATATAGGGTTGAGGTGCTCTACTGCTGACTGCTGCCCTATTCTGCAGCAGTCCTTTATCAGTATAGGGACTGAGGTACAGTCGGCTAATCACAACCTACTAGTTCCACAAAGGTTCCACAAAGGTCCTTCTAAGGACTGGTAAGGTATAGTGTACTACAGTATATAGGGTATATAAAGTTGAGTGAGATACAGTCTGCTAATCACAACCTACTAGTTCCACAAAGGTCCTTCTAAGGACTGGTAAGATAAAGCGTACTACAGTATATACGGTTGAGTGAGGTACAGTCTGCTATTTCTTAAGGACTGGTATAGGTCCCCAATATATAGGGTTGAGGTGCACTACTGCTGACTGCTGCCCTATTCTGCAGCAGTCCTTTATCAGTATAGGGACTGAGGTACAGTCTGCTAATCACAACCTACCAGTTCCACAAAGGTCCTTATAAGGACTTGTAAGGTATAGTGTACTACAGTACATAGGGTTGAGTGAGGTACAGTCTGCTATTCCTTAAGGACTGGTATAGGTCCACAATATATAGGGTTGAGGTGCACTACTGCTGCCCTATTCTGCAGCAGTCCTTTATCAGTATAGGGACTGAGGTACAGTCTGCTAATCACAACCTACTAGTTCCACAAAGGTCCTTATAAGGACTGGTAAGGTATAGTGTACTACAGTATATAGGGTTGAGTGAGGTACAGTCTGCTAATCACAACCTACTAGTTCCACAAAGGTCCTTCTAAGGACTGGTAAGGTATAGTGTACTACAGTATATAGGGTTGAGTGAGGTACAGTCTGCTATTCCTTGAGGACTGGTATAGGTCCCCAATATATAGGGTTGAGGTGCACTACTGCTGACTGCTGCCCTATTCTGCAGCAGTCCTTTATCAGTATAGGGACTGAGGTACAGTCTGCTAATCACAACCTACCAGTTCCACAAAGGTCCTTATAAGGACTTGTAAGGTATAGTGTACTACAGTACATAGGGTTGAGTGAGGTACAGTCTGCTATTCCTTAAGGACTGGTATAGGTCCACAATATATAGGGTTGAGGTGCACTACTGCTGACTGCTGCCCTATACTGTAGCAGTCCTTTATCAGTATAGGGACTGAGGTACAGTCTGCTAATCACAACCTACTAGTTCCACAAAGGTCCTTAAGGACTGGTATAGGTGTACTATTTGGTGTGCAGTATATAGTTGTGTAATACACGTATAAAATACTTGCACATACTTGACTTCCTCCTGGGGCTGCTTATTATGAGGGGCTCCCACCATCCCTGTGCTATGCTCATTATGAGGGGCTTCCACCATCCCTGTGCTATGCTCATTATGAGGGGCTCCCACCATCCCTGTGCTGTGCTGACTTCCTCCTTGGGCTGCTTATTATGAGGGTCTCCCACCATCCCTGTGCTATGCTGACTTACTCCTGGGGCTGTACCTCTGTTGTGCATATTATGAGGGGCTCCCACCATCCCTGTGATATGCACATTATGAGGGGCTCCCACCATCCCTGTGCTATGCTGACTTCCTCCTGGGGCTGCTTATTATGAGGGGCTCCCACCATCCCTGTGCTGTGCTGACTTCCTCCTGGGGCTGTTTATTATGAGGGGCTCCCACCATCCCTATGCTATGCCGACTTACTCCTGGGGCTGTACCACTGCTGTGCATATTATGAGGGGCTCCCACCATCCCTGTGCTATGCTCATTATGAGGGGCTCCCACCATCCCTGTGCTATGCTGACTTCCTCCTGGGGCTGCTTATTATGAGGGGCTCCCACCACCCCTGTGCTATGCTGACTTACTCCTGGGGCTGTACCTCTGCTGTGCATATTATGAGGGGCTCCCACCATCCCTGTGCTATGCTCATTATGAGGGGCTCCCATCATCCCTGTGCTATGCTCATTATGAGGGGCTCCCATCATCCCTGTTCTATGCTCATTATGAGGGGCTCCCACCATCCCTTTGCCATGCTGACTTACTCCTGGGGCTGCTTACGGTGCTGGTGTCAGTGCTGTATATCACGGTGCTGGTGTCAGTGCTTTATGTCACGCTGCTGATGTCAGTGCTCTCTATCACGGTGATGGTGTCAGATCACTCTATCATGGTGCAGGTGTCATTGTTGTATGTCACGCTGCTGATGTCAGTGCTCTCTATCACGGTGCTGGTGTCAGATCACTCTATCACGGTGCAGGTGTCATTGCTGTATGTCACGCTGCTGATGTCAGTGCTCTCTATCATTGTGCTGGTGTCAGATCACTCTATCACAGTGCAGGTGTCATTGCTGTATGTCACGCTGCTGATGATCATCTCCTGCACCCTCTTCTTTGCCTACCCTGACCTTCCCTCTCCTCCATTGCCTTCATGTGCTCCACAGTCCTGAATTGTCACAATTTCACATATAAAAAAAGAATACTTGTAGTTGTCGATCCCAGATTCACCTCATACATGTGTTATGTCATTGGCCATGTGGTGGGACTATGTTTGCACAGCTAGTAATTATTTTGGGGCTGTAATTATTTGACCTGTAGGTTTGCAAAGTTCGCCTTCCATTGAAGTCAATGGGGCCCGCCGCGAACGTTACGGTTCGCAAACTATTGGCCGCGTTCGCGGTCCGCGAAACGTCCTGTCGGAAGTTCGTCCATCACTACTCATCTGATCTCAGAGGCTAAGCAGGGTTGGGACCAGTTTAGTACCTGGATGGGAGACAGCCTGAGATTTCCAGATGCCGTAGACTTCTTTTTATGTTGTTACCGTTGACCTATTATTTTCCGCTTGTTCCCAAGGTGACCATCTCGGCGTTTGTCAAGAGAGTTGAGAGTGCCTGAAGATATTGGCTACGGCCACATCACCCTGAATCTGTTCCATCTCGTCTGATCTTGGAGGCTAAGCAGGGTCGGGCCTGATTAATGCCTCGATGGGAGACCGCCTGGGAATACCAGGTGTTGTAGGCTTCTTTTTTTTTTCAAATATAATTTTTTCTCCAAACAGGGGAAGACGGTCCCCCGAGTACATAATGCAACAGAGAAATACAGAGCAAAAAGCAGCTGAACAATACTTGATACAGGTAAATTCGCAACTGTGAGTCTGCCTTCCATCAATCATAATGATTCGAGGCACAGATAAAGTACTGTACCAAGATCCAGGGTCACACAAACCCCAGGTTCCTCCGGCATAATCCATCCAGAGGGGGGTGTGGGGCCGTCATTCCCAATTTTCCACTTTTTCCAAAAGAGAGAGGGGGTGGAGGGGGTGAGAGATAGGGGAGGAAGGCAGAAAAGAGAAGGGATGAAAGATCAGGAAAGGAGAAGAGGGGACGAGACACGATGGCAGCCACTGCCCAAGGGGCCAGTCAAGGAAAGCTCAGAGTACTAAGGCGATAGCAGGCGACATCCTTCCAGTGAGAATATAAAGGTATTCCAGATGTCCCAGGTTTGTTTAAAAAATTCTTGTTTACCTTGTGATGTGAGGATCAAGTCCTCCATTTTTTTTAATGTCCTCTATTTTCCTAAGCCAGTGAGTAATGAAAGGGGGGGAAATTTTTTTCTAATAGAGAGGGATGCAGGATTTCGCCGCATTTATCACAGGCCGTAAATTAGATTTTTTGTACTTCTTAATGGGAATCTGTGAATGGTGCAAGAGAAAGAATGCAGCCTCTTCCGGGATGGAGAAGTCTGTGAATTTTTGTGTTATGCATCGGATCTCTGTCCAGAAGTCCACCAAGCTGGGGCAGGACCAAAAAATGTGGAGCAACGTGCCCTCTTCTTTTCCACACCTCCAGCATATGTTCGAGGAAGAGGGGAAACATTTATGCAACTTTGATGGTGTCAAATACCACCTGGTGAGAAGTTTAAAATGTGTCTCTTGTATCTTCGTGCACAGTGAGGTTTTCAGAGCCAAAGTGATAATGCGTTGTCTCTGTGCTGGGGAAAACAAGCAATTAAGGTCTTTTTTCCAGTTGGACAGACAGGTTAAGTGTGGTGATCTGTTTGAGAGAATGTGGGCCAAAGGGCCTTCGCTCCTGCATAGAGTCTCAAACTCCGTCTGAGGGCGGGCGAAAGTTTGAGGATTGGGGATGGAATGGAGAAAATGATGTTGTTGCGCCGCTCTCGAAAAAGGCAGTTGGAAAAGCCCTGTCGGATCTGTTAGGGTTGAGAAAGAAGGGCATTTTCCGTCAATGACGAATTTAGACGCATGGTCTAGGTTGGAATTTAAAAGTGGGTTCCCGGTTCAAAGTTTGGATGGCCACGTATAGGGAATAGGGGGGAAGTCAACAACGTGAGTGTGTTTTGGGTAGCGATCAGGTGACTGACTTTCAACGAAGCCCCTATAGTGGGATGTGATGTAAATTCTGTGGGTAAATCCTTATAGCACCACATGGCGCTTCTTAGCGGAATTCGGGAGTGAGATTGTTCTAGTTGCACCCAGAGATTAGAAAGTTTGTTTTGATTCCAGTCCAATACATGCCCCAGATGGGAGGCCAGGTAGTAGCGTCGCAAGTCAGGGAGAACCAACCCTCCCTGTTGTTTAGACAATGTCAGCTGTGACCGCTTAAGTCTGGGATTTTTGTGGGCCCAGTTAAATTGAGTGAGCAGGGATTGAGCTTGCTTAAAAACGGGATTGGAATCTGGATCAGGAGAGCTTGGAAAAGATAGGTAAATTTAGTGAGTATGTTCATTTTAATGAGATTGCATCTCCTGAACCAGGAATGGAGACCAGAATGCCACCCGTGAAGCAAACTGCGGATCTTAGTGACAAGGGGTGTGGGGAAGTTCAACATAAACGTACGCGCGATGTCCGGTGGAATGTAAGTACCTAAGTTCTTAAGGGCTGTATGGGTCCATTTAAATCGAAAATTGGACTGCAAGTCTAGTAACGTTTGCGGGGGGACTGCAACCCCCATGGCCTCTGATTTCAAGAAGTATCCCATATATCTGGAATTCCCAAAGGAGATTTGGCAAGGAAACTCTGGGATTCGTCAGCGAGAACAGCATGTCCTCCGCGTAGGCAGATATCTTGCACTCAATAGTACCCATTTGGAGTGCCGTTATGTCTGAATTTTGTTGAATTATGGAGAGAAAGGGTTCCAATGACAGTGCGAATAATAGGGGCGACAGGGGGCAACCCTGTCTGGTCCCATTCCCGATGTCAAGGGGAGATGAGAGCACCCCATTTGCTTTGATTTGAGCTGAAGGGTGTGAGTATATCTTACTTATCCATGCCAGCATCCGTTCACTCAGACCTATATGGTGAAGGACCGAGAACATGAATGTCCATTTGACCCGATCAAAAGCCTTCTCGGCATCAGTACTCACGAAAAGACAAGGGGTCTCAGATAACTTTGCTTTATGGACCAGGGTAAGCACCTTAATGGTGTTGTCCCTATCTTCCCTGGTGGGAATAAAACCTAACTGGTCAATGTATATAAGGGACTGCAAGTGCTGTGCCAATCGCGTGGCGAGGATTTTAGAGAATAGTTTTAGGACCGAATTTAGGAGGGAAATGGGTCTGTAGCTCCCACATAGGCCCGGGTCTTTGCCCTCCTTAGGTATCAACGAGATGTGGGCTCTAAGGGTATCCTCAGGAAAATCCCCATTCGAGCTCAGAGTATTAAATAAATTCACCAAGCGCGGGCCGAGAATAGGGAGGAAGGTCTTATAGTATTGTGCGGTATATCCGTCAGGGCCCGGAGCCTTACCCACCTTCGGAGGACCCACGGCTGTCTGGACTTCTTCCAGTGTGATCGGGTCCTCCAAGTACTCCTGTGATTCCGATCAGAGGGTTGGTAGACCAGAACCGGTTACATATCTGTCTATATTGTCCTGTCCAGACCCTGAATCGGGCAGGTTGTAGAGATCAGAGTAAAATTTTTCAAAGACTTTGGCTATTTGGGTTGGGGTAGAGGCCCTCTGGCCATTCTCATCTATCAACTGTGGTATGTAAGAGGCAGATTTCAACTCCTTTACCGTCCTGGCTAAGAGTTTTCCGCATTTGTCCCCTGACTGCTACGTCAGTTTACGACAAAACTGGAGTGCCGCTTTCGCTTTATAATGGAGTAGGTCAGTAATCTGGGTACGGAGTGTCCCCAATTCAATCTCTAAGGTCCGTGAGGGGGCATATTTATGTTTCGCTTCCACAGAGGCAAGTTCACAAAACAGATTAGCAAGCTGTTCCTTCTGTGCTCGTGCCTGATAAGTACCCTGCGGAGTACTGACTTGTGAGCCTCCCAAATTATCCCCGGATCGCAGTCCTGCGTTTAGTTTTCTTGGAAATAAAGGTCCAATTCCCTGGTCACATCTGCTAAAACTTCCGGTATCTGGAGGAGGCTCTCACTAAGGTGCCAGAATAGAGACCTAGGTGAGGGGTTCCTAGAGAGGGTGTAGGTAAGGGCTACAGGAGCGTGGTCGGACCAAATAATATGGCATATAGAGGAAGAGCTCACCAAGTGCAGTTGGTCATGTGGAATCAAGAAGAAGTCTATCCTCAAGTATGATTTGTGAGGGGAAGAGAAAAGAGTAGTCCCTTTCCCCGGAGTGTTGCAGACGCCAGATATCAACTAATTGGTCATTCAGTAAACACTTAGTAATCCACTCTCTAGAGGAAATGAGGAGCGAGGAGCAAGAGGCAGAAGTGTCAACCGATGGAAAAAGGGGACATTTAAGTCCCCACCTAATATCAACTGGCCCTTCCGAAAGTCACATAATCTGTGCAGGGTAGTTCTGAGGAACGTGTCTTGGTAATCATTGGGAGTGTACACAGTGGCAAATGTAAAAAGGAGCTCTCCAATGTGGCCCCTAAGAAAAAGATACCACCAGAGAATCCTGGAGAACCCAGGAGAGCCTGCTAGAGATCAGAATGGAGACTCCCTTGGTCTTAGAGGAGGGGTTAGTAGAGTGGTAGACCTTAGGGAAGGAGCTCGACCATAGAAAGGGGAGGCTAGTATTTTTAAAATGTGTTTCTTGTATAAAGGCTACATCAGTACAGGAAGTCTTCAGTTCTCACAGGAGGATCCACCGTTTTTCAGGGGAGTTCAGTCCCTTAACGTTTAGAGAGGTGACCTTGACTGAGTCTGCCATCGCTCCTCGGAGAGGGGGAGGGGGACGTCAGAGAAAAGCAAAGAAAGTTGAACCAAGGTAGGTATTGGGTAGGTAATGGATGGCGGGAACTAAGGGGGAGAAAGGAAGGGCAAATAGAAGGAAAGGTAAGGGGAAAAAGAGGCCGGGCACCTCAACCCCAGGGGGAGAGGGAAATTAAGGGATGTCCGCACTCAACAGTACAGGATGGTTATACTAAAATAGCACAATTATGCTATAGCGCTTACCAGATGTACACTGGGTTTAAAGCGCCGTCCTACTTGGGTTGGTGGGTAGACAGGTCGGAGAGGGAGCCCCCAGATCCCAGTCCCCCCAGTCCCGGCAGTGGTAAATGTCACGTCTGATACCGGTATGCAAATAAAAGACAATCAGTAACATCATAGAACCAAAAAAACAATAGTATAATCAAAACAGAGGTAGAGCATACAACTGTCAGCACTGAGGGGTCTCCACAGGCTTGCCCTAAACGTAGCCATGCACGAGGGAGCCCGTCACAAAAGAAAAGGCATCACAGAATGGGATCCACCATCCCCCGTCCCACACCCCAAAAGTACATGCAGCCCCGAACAAATGCATTTCTCCCTTTGGCAGATTGTCCTCTCCTTACCCCCTCTCCCCCGTCCACACCCCGGGGGAAAAGGGGGAGGGAAGGGGGGAAAAAGGGGGAAAGGGGGGAGGGAAGGGAAGGAGCGAAGGGGGGAAGGGGGGACAGCAAGGGAGAGGGGACAAACATGCGGAAATGTCAAGTCCTTTAGTGCACTCAGACCAGCAATCACCCGGACCCCATCAATTTCAACTCCTCCCCTCCATGGTCACCACATCAAGATGAAGAGGAGCAGCCCTGGTCAGTGCATGGAAAATCCGGCAGGCAAGGGGCTGGGGCCACCATCCCTCCATCCATTGGGAGACTTCACCCGAGCAGCAGTTCTGTGGCCCGCCAATTAGTGTCTCTCCTGCATCGCCATCGGGGGCTGTGTAGAGCATCCAGAGGGAGGCTGGGACCGCCCAAACAGTAAGGGGTAAATCCTCCAGGGGGGTCCAGAGTCAAACTGGAGGGAAGCAGTGTCTCGTACCAATAGGCTCAATAAATAAGTCATCCAGGGTGTCACCGAAAGCTGCAGAAGGCAATGTTGGCAAAGAGTAGGTGGGGCCAGAGGGGGGGTGAGGGACGCAACCAGGGGGAGGGGACACATATAGACGGGAATGTCAAGCCCTTCCAGTACAGCGCACTAGATATCTCTCAGAACCCCCAAAGTGCAACTCCTCCTTCTAAGGTCAAGACTCCAGAAGGGAAGATGAGCCGCCCTGGTCTGTACATGAAAGAACCTGCTGCCAAGGGGTTGGGGCCATCATCCCTTCCTCCAATGGGAGATGCCACCGGCATTACAGCCCCATGTCCTGTCAAGTGGTGCCCCTCCCACAATGTCGTCGGGGTATATGTGGAGCATCCAGGGGGAGGCAGGGACCACCCAAACATTGAGGGGTAAAGCCTCCAAGAGGGGACCGGTATCAGACAGGAGGGTAGCGGTGTCTTGTACAAGTTGGTTAAATAGACAAGTCACCCAGTGTGTTCCTGTGAGCAGCGGAAGGAAAGGTCGGTAAGGATTATGAATGGGGGGGCACGGGAGTGCATAAAACTGCCACCAGATGACCGGGGGCAGAGAGGGCAAGGGGATGAAAGTCAAATCTGGTAGGTGGGGGGGTGAGGAGTGTCCCTCATATTACTCACATTGGCCATCCCTTGAAGCTGAGCGCTCTGCATACCCAGGACGTTCTTCTGTATAATCTAGCCTATCTGTATACATTAGCCTGTCTTTTGTACACATTAGCCTCTCTGTATAAACTAGCCGGTCCTCTGTATACACTCGTCTGTCTGTATACACTTGTGTATACAGATAGGCTAGATTATACAGAAGAACTGGCTGGGTTACACAGAGAGGCTAGTGTATGCAGACTTGCTAGTGTATACAGACGGACTAGTGTATACAGTAGACCGGTTAGTTTATTCAGGGAGGCTAATGTCTACAGAAGACCGGCTAGTTTATATAGAGAGGCTAATGTGTGCAAATGACAGGCTAGTGTATACAAATAGGCTAGATTATAGAGAAGAACATCTTGGGTATGTAGAGATGTATACAGTGTGCAGAGGCTAGATTATAGAGAAGAACGTCCTGGGTATGCAGAGATGGAGGCTAGGGTATACAGAGAGAGACAGGCTAGGGACAGAGAGAGGCTGGGTTACAAAGAGAGGCTAGTGTATGCAGACTTGCTAGTGTATACAGGCGGACTAGTGTATACATAGAGGCTTGGGTATACATAGAGATAATGTATAAAGAGATGGTAGTGTATACAAGAGACAACCAAGAGTATGTAGTGAGGCTCATGTATACAGAAGACCGGCTACAGAGAGGCAAATTTGTACAAAAGACAGGCTAGTGTATACAGATAGGCTAGATTATACAGAGGAAGGTACTGGGTATGCAGAGATGGAGGCTAGGGTACCCAGAGAGAGACTGTGTTACACAGAGAGGCTAGAGTATGCAGAAGACAGACTAGTTTATACAGAGAGGCTAATGAGTACAAAAGACAGACTTGTGTATACAGATAGGCTATATTATACAGAACAACTTCCTGGGTATGCAGAGATGGAGGCTAGGGTATACAGAGAGAGAAGCTGGGTTACACAGACTTGCTAGTGTATACAGACGGAATAGTGTATACAGAAGACCGGCTAGTTTATACAGAGAGGCTAATATGTACAAAAGACAGGCTAGATTATACAGAAGAACATCCTGGGTATGCAGAGATGGAGGCTAGGTTATACAGAGGGAAAGGCTGTTTTACACAGAGAGGCTAGTGTATGCAGACTTGCTGGAGTATACAGACAGACTAGTGTATACAGAGAGGCTATTTTATACAGAGAGACTAGGGAAAACAGAGAGGCTAGTGGACAGAGACAAGCTGACAGTGAGGCCGGGGTATAACAAGAAGCTAGGTTATACAGTATAATTGGAATGAGGCTGGTGTAATAAGATTGCTTTGGGTATACGGCGAGGTACACCCTAGAAAAGAAACAGAAAAGTCAAACAAGGTAATACAGATAGGCTAATGTTATTCTCCTGACCCTAGTGTATACAGAAGAATGCAACTACTTCTGAATCATGTAAAGAGATACAGTGCTTTTTTCATATTTTGGTGCTATTAAAACGTCAGTGGTGTGTTGTCAGAGGTGATATCAATGTGACAGTTAATGTGGAGAACTACAAATATACAAAATAGAACAAAAGAGTGCTAAGCTTATTTTGATAAGTCATTGACTGACAGACCAATAGAACAATTTACATAGCTTAATATTGCAGGGCGTAATTTAACAGGAAAGAGATCCAAAGCGTTAGTTGCAGTAGCTTCATAAAACTGAGAAATCGTTGCATTACTCTAAATTTAAAAGTTGTTCCGGTAGCACTGAGAAGACTGATATTAGATGAGTGATCTAGTCATTTCGTTTACTATTGCAGAGAGATACCGGCTAAATGTTAATATCTTAATATGTGCTGCGTGAAAGGTAGAAATAAGATGGTTTTGTGTGAGTTGGTTTACCAGGATTTAGAGATAGTAATCTGTTTATTCTAATAATAAAGATAGCAAAATAACTCAGATTAATATTGAGACAGTATATACAGGTTGGGTTTAAGTGGAAATACACAAAATATATACGATTGCGGCATAACACGAAAGAACAGCAACGACGTGTCTAGGTTTTTATCATTCTTCTTCATTACATGTCTTTAATCATGTAATGAATATACTCCAAATATAGCATAAGGATGAGAAAGGATGAGAAAGGATAACAACTGGCAGAGGATGACATGGCAAAAAGACAAACTGCATTAGAATTGTGAATGTGAATTAGAGATGAAATGTCAATTCCCATTGGTTACTTACAGGTAACCATTAATACAGTTAACACGGCTACATACAGCAAAGTGTGAGCTAAGCTGCGAAATATTCCTTAAAATTGCAGCGATTAAGTATTGCAGTTGAAAAGAGATCGGAAGCGTTAGTTGCAGTAGCTTCAAAATGACTGAGAAATTCTTTCATTACTCTAAATGTAAAAGTTATCCCGGTAGCACTGAATGGACTGATATTAGATGAGTGGTCGTTGTAGTACAAATTCAGTCTCCTATTACGGAGAGATAACAGCTAACTGTGAAATGAGAAATTAAACTGTTCACATTGCATTACTCTTAATATGTGCAGCATGTAAAGAAGCAATAAGATGGTTTTGTATTATCCTAAAATTAGCAGTATACGTAATAAAGGTGAGTAGGTTACCTGGATTTAGACATTGCAAACTCTATAATCTAATTTAGCAAAATTAAAAAGGATAATATTGAGACAGTATTGAGACAGGTCGAGCTTAAGTGGAAATACACAAAATATCTAGCTTACCTATACATTGTTCAATAGAGCGTTGCAAAGTAATACCAAGGCAGAATGACGGAATAGCAATTATAGATGATTGCTGTAATCATGAAATATCAGCAACGACGTGACTAAGTTTCTATCGTTTTTCAGGATCCTTACGTGTCTTTAAGTATAATAACGGGCAAAGTATGACATGGCTAAGAGACAGATTGCATTAGAGATGTGAGATACTTACATGTAACCATTAATACAGGTAATGCGGTTACAAATGGTTATCAGTGTGACAGTTAATGTGGAGAAGAAGTAATACACAAAATAGAGTCAGAAAGAGAATCCTATTGCATAGAGGTAGCGAGAGATGGTTGCATTACTCTTAATGTGCAGTGTGTAAAAGGTTTTAAAAAGATGGTTTTGTGTGAATTTTGCTTTAACGTATGGTTAGGTTTACAATGATTTAGAGATAGTAATCTCTATAATATAATAATAATAAGTATAGCAAATCAAATTAGGAAAATATTGAGGCAGTATATATAGGTAGAGATAAAGTGAATACACAAAAGGGATAAAGGGATAGTTGCAAAGTAATATCCTCATTAAGGCAGAATGTCGGAATAGCAATGAGATTAGATGGTTGCAACATAACACGAAATATGAGCACGGCTAAAATACAGAAAAACAGTACATAATTTAAGAGTACAGTAGAATATAGTATAAATTATTTAAGATTCAATTGACTTAGCTTGAAAAAATCTAAGTATAAATCATTGAGTAAATCGTAAATTTATCAGATAAATTAACTCTGAGATTATGATTAATTTGACAGTTCCATTACGCGGTCCTTTTCCACTCGTATAATCATAATGTAATATCAGTAATTGCTATCAGTAAATGTTAAAATTGTAAGATGGTTAACATTAGGATGTGGAATTGATATGGATTTAAAAGCGGTACATTAATTTTCTGAAGCATATGGCAGAAAGACGCCTTACACTTCTTTTCTCACATTTTGCTGCGGTAAAAAGAAATGTTTTGTCACTTTGTTTTAACTGTGACAGTTAAGGTGGAGAAAAAGAAGTAATACAGAAAATAGAGTCAAACAGTGGAAACGTTTATTTGCTTATGTCATGACAGCTGATACTGGTTGAGCAATAAAACAGTTTTATTAAGATGTTACACTAGTTTTATTCTCTACATACCGTATATACTCGAGTATAAGCCGAGATTTTCAGCCTCTTTTTTGAGGCTGAAAGTGCCCCCCTCGGCTTATACTCGAGTCATCGCTGTCTGCCTGCTCGATCAGCGTGTCGAGCAGACAGACAGCGGACATTCTACCCTTCAAACGCCGCGCCTCCGCCTTCGCCTGTGATAGGCGGAACACTGAATTTCCCAGCAGCCTGTGTTCCGCCTATCACGGACATCGTCTCATCCTCGTACTACGGACGAGGATGAGACGATGTCCGTGATAGGCGGAACACAGGCTGCTGGGAAATTCAGTGTTCCGCCTATCACAGGCGAAGGCGGAGGCGCGGCTTTTGAATTTTAGAATGGCCGCCGAGGCGCCGACGAAGAGCGGCGATCCTGGCAAGGCACGGGACGGAGGCAAGGCAAGGCACGGCACGGGACGGAGGCAAGGCACGACACGGGACGGAGGCAAGGCACGGCACGGGACGGAGGCAAGGCACGGCACGGGACGGAGGCAAGGCACGGGACGGAGGCTCGGGACACAGGCTCGGGACACAGGTAGGCTGGACACACACACACACACACACACACACACACACATGGACACACACACACAGGGATGGATGGATGGATGGAGACACACACACACAGGGATGGATGGATGGAGACACACACACACAGGGATGGATGGATGGATGGAGACACACACACACAGGGATGGATGGATGGATGGATGGACACACACACACACAGGGATGGATGGATGGATGGACACACACACACACAGGGATGGATGGATGGATGGACACACACACACACAGGGATGGATGGACGGACACACAGGGATGGACGGACACACAGGGATGGACGGACACACAGGGATGGACGGACACACACACAGGGATGGACAGGCATGTCTCACCCTCGGCTTATACACGAGTCAATAAGTTTGCCAGTTTTTTTGGGGGTAAATTGGGGGCCTCGGCTTATATTCGGGTCGGCCTATACTCGAGTATATACGGTATATGCTTTTCAGAGAGTTGTATAATATAGGGGACCAATAGGACATTTAAATTGCTTAATATTGCAGGGAAGAAGTATCGCTGTTCTACCGTTGAAAGCGATTGAAAGCTTAGCTTGAAAATGGCCGAGAAATAGTTGCGTTAGTCTAAATTTAAAGGATATGCCGGTACCACAGAAAAAGCTTATATTAGACTAGTTGATCTTTGCATTACAAAATCCTATTATTATTATTATTATTATTACAATCCTAGTGCAGCGAGATACTCAGTTAATGTCAGAGATACTCGGTTAATGTCAGAAAAGCAATAAAACTGTTTACATCGTTAGCGAGCGATAGTTACATTACTGTTAGTATGTGCAGCATGTCTGGTAGCAAATGGATGGTTTTGTGAACATTTTGCATTACCGTACAATTAGCGGTACACCTCATCGAAGTGAATAGATTTAACCGGATTTTGAGATAGTACTCTCGCTTTCTAATAATAAATAAAGCAAAATAAGTCAGGATGGTGTTTCGTCAGTGGTGATATAAATGTGACAGTTGATGTGGAGAATTACAAATATGCAAAATAGAGCAAACGAGTACATGGTTTATTTTGATGTATGATAGTTTTATTGCATGCTTGATGTGGATGATTAAAATCGTGTAGTGAGTATAATCTATATTTAGCATAAGAATGAAAAGGCATAACATTGCAATGAGGCAAACGCCATTAGAGATGTGAGCTAGATGAAATGATGAAATGTCTCTGTATAGCCCAGATTGTCTTCTGTTATCACTTAGCCTACCCTCTAAATTCACTAGCCTCTCTATATACACCAGCATGTTTTCTGTTTTCTGTATACATTACTCTGTCTTCTTTATACCCTGGCCTGTCTTCTTTATACACTAACCTCTCTGTTATACACTAGATTCTCTGTATACACTAGCCGGTCTTCCGCATACAATAGCCTGTCTTCGATATACACTAGCCTATGTTCTGAATACACTAGCCCGTCTTCTGTCTTCTGTATGCCCTAGCCTGTCTTCAGTATAGATTAGTCTCTCTGTAAACTAGCATCTCTGTATACCCCAAACTGTCTTCTTTAAACACTTGTCTCTCTTTATAGCCTTTCTTCTGTACACACTAGCTTCTCTGTACACACTAACCAGGCTTCTATATACAATAGCTTCACTGTATGCACTAGCCTCTCTGTATAATCTAGCCTCTCCGTAGAAGCCAGCCTTTATTCTGTATTCACTAGCCTTTCTTATACCCCAGCCTCACTGTTTACTCTAGCATCTCTATATACGCAAGCCTATCTGCATACACGAGTCTGTATTCTGTATTCACTAGCCTTTCTTCTGTATGCTGTAGTCTTCTATATATACTAGCTTCTCTGCACACCCTTGCATCTCTGTAAACACTGTGTAAACTAGCCAGTCTTATGTATACACTCGCCGACTGTATATTCTAGACTTTCTGAATACCCTAAACCCTCTGTATACCACAACCTGTCTTCTGTATACACTAGACTGTAAAAACTAGCTAGAATACACCAGTCTGTCTTCTGTACCCACTAGACTCTCTGTATACACTACTCAGTCTTCTGTATACACTGTCAGCTTTGATGTATACCCAAGCCTGTCTTCTGTATACACTAGTTTCTCTGTATGCACTGTCCTATCTGTATACACTTGACTCTCTCTATACACTAACCTCTCTATATACACTAACATCTTTGTATATACTAGCCTCTCTTTAAACTAGCCTCTCTGTGTACCCCAGCCTCACTGTTTACTCTAGCATCTCTGTATACTCAAGCCTATCTACATACACAAGTCTGTATTCTGTATTCACTAGCCTTTCTTCTGTATGCTGTAGTCTTCTATATATACTAGCTTCTCTGTACACCCTTGCATCTCTGTAAACACTGTGTAAACTAGCCAGTCTTATGTATACACTCGCCGACTGTATACACTAGACTCTCTGAATACACTAAACCCTCTGTATACCACAGCCTGTCTTCTGTATACACTAGACTGTAAAAACTAGCTAGAATACACCAGCCTGTCTTCTGTACCCACTAGACTCTCTGTATACACTACCCAGTCTTCTGTATACACTGTCAGCTTTGATGTATACCCAAGCCTGTCTTCTGTACACACTAGTTTCTCTATATGCACTGTCCTTTCTGTATACACTCGACTCTCTCTATACACTAACCTCTCTATATACACTAACATCTTTGTATATACTAGCCTCTCTTTAAACTAGCCTCTCTGTGTACCCCAGCCTCACTGTTTACTCTAGCATCTCTGTATACTCAAGCCTATCTGCATACACGAGTCTGTATTCTGTATACACTAGCCTCTCTTTAAACTAGCCTCTCTGTATACCCCATGTGAGGGGGTTTGCTCGGTAGCGGGTGTGTGTGACCCCCTGGATGGGTTCACAACACAAAGTCAGGCACAGCAGACAGCGGTGTAGGTGCAAAAAACAAAAGATCCGGTTTATTTAGGCTACATGCAGTGATACATATAACAGCCAAACAAAATAAAACAAGAAAATAAATCCTGGTCAGCTTGACCTCTAACTACACACGTAGACTCCCTGTCTAACAACTGGGTGCAGCCTTGTGCTGCCCCAGTCCCTGTCTCTATTGTAGGGGTTTGCCACACAGGCGTTAATTCACCGCACAGAACAGAACAGATCTCAGACTCCCCAGTCTATACACACAAAACTGGTTCCAGGATGGAGCATCTCCCTATGCATGCTGGGGTTTTTTGTAGAGGTCTTAATGAGCCCACTTACTACAGCTGGGCTCATTAACTCTTCCCCTCTAATTGTAAAAGTCTGCATAAAGCCTGAATCTAGGACACACATATTTCCCATCCTGAATACAACCAGGTGAGTTTACCTGCGTGCTGCCACATACCCCCCCCTCTTGTTTCAACCTTGGGGTTGTAACACAAGCAGCCAGACACGCATGTATCCGAGACAAAGCATCCACATTCCCCATTTTAACACCAGGGCGATGCTTAACTGTAAAGTTAAATTCCTGTAGGGCCAGGAACCACCTATTTACCCTTCTATTGGTCTCCTTGTTTTGAGCCATCCACTTTAAAGGAGCGTGATCAGTCACCAGGTCAAAGTGCCTACCTAGCAGATAGTACCGAAGGGAATCTAGAGCCCACTTCACTGCTAAACATTCCTTCTCAATCGTGGAGTAATTTACCTCATGGGACTTTAACTTCCTGCTGAGGTAAATGACTGGGTGCTCTTCCCCGTTCCAGACCTGGGATAACACTGCTCCTAACCCAACGTCTGATGCATCAGTTTGTACAACAAAGTCCTTAGAGAAGTCTGGTGAGTACAACACTGGCTGGCTACATAAGGCTGTTTTTAAGGACTGAAATGCTTCCTCAGCCTCTGGGGACCATTTAACCATAACCGACTCTTTCCCTTTTGTCAGGTTGGTGAGGGGCACAGCCTGAGAAGCAAAATGGGCAATGAATCGTCGATAATAGCCAGCGATTCCCAGAAAGGCTCGTACCTGTTTCTTGCTGTTGGGACGTGGCCAACTCTGTATGGCCTCGACTTTATTGACTTGGGGTTTTATCACCCCCCTCCCAATAGTGTACCCAAGATATTTGGCCTCCTCCTGTCCAATGGTACACTTCTTTGGATTGGCCGTAAACCCAGCTTCCCGGATAGAGTCTAGGACTGCTTGTACTTTTGGCAAATGTGAGACCCAGTCTGTGCTATGGATAATCACATCATCCAGGTAAGCTGCAGCATATTTATGATGGGGCCTCAGAATCTTATCCATTTTCCGCTGGAATGTTGCCGGTGCATTCTGTAACCCAAACGGCATTCTCTTATATTGGAATGCCCCATCTGGGGTTACAAACGCAGTTTTCTCCTTGGCCGTTTTGGCCAGGGGAATTTGCCAACACCCTTTGGTGAGATCAAGAGTTGTCATATATCGGGCTGTTCCCAGCCGGTCAACCAACTCATCTATACGTGGCATGGGGTAGGTGTCAAATTTTGTAACTTTATTTAATTGTCTAAAATCGTTACAAAACCGCCAGCTCCCATCAGGTTTGGGCACTAGTACAATAGGACTGGACCAGTCACTCTGGGACTCCTCTATCACACCCAATTCCAGCATCCTTTGAACCTCCCCACGTATTGCCTCCCGTCGGGCCTCTGGTATTCTATAAGGTTTTAGTTTTACCCTTTCTCCTGGCGGGGTGATAATGTCATGCTCTACGCCAGATGTTTGTCCCGGAAGCTCAGAGAAAATCTCTTTGTTACGAAGTACAAACTCTTTAACCTCCTGTTGTTGGGGTTTCGATAAGGTGTCTGCTATTCCAACCTCAGGAACTAAGCAATCAGGCTGTACTTGTGACAAAGTCTCTGCGACTAGGGATTCCCTATCCCTCCAGGCTTTCAGCAGATTGACGTGATAGATCTGCTCCGGCTTTCGCCTTCCTGGCTGTCTAACCCTGTAGTTCACCTCACTAATTTTTTCAATTACTTCATATGGACCTTGCCATTTGGCCAGAAATTTGCTTTCAACCGTAGGGACTAGCACCAAGACCCTATCCCCCGGGGAAAAAGTACGTGTCTTGGCCCCACGGTTGTACACTCTCTGCTGTACTAACTGCGCTTGGGTTAAATGTTCCTTTACAATTGGCATTACCTGTGCAATTCTATCTTGCATCAGGGCGACATGCTCAATCACACTTCTGTGAGGAGAACTCTAATTTTCCCAAGTTTCCTTGGCGATATCCAGCAGCCCTCTTGGGTGTCTCCCATAGAGCAACTCGAAGGGTGAGAAACCCGTAGAGGATTGGGGTACCTCCCTAATGGCAAACATCAGATAGGGTATTAGACAATCCCAATTCTTTCCATCTCTATCCACCACCTTCTTTAACATTTGTTTTAGGGTTTTGTTGAATCTTTCAACCAACCCATCTGTTTGGGGGTGATACACAGATGTACGCAATTGCTTCACTTTGTACAACTTGCATAATTCTTTCATAACACGGGACATAAAGGGTGTACCTTGGTCCGTAAGCAGTTCCTTACAAATACCCACGCGGCTAAAAACAAGGGATAGCTCTTTGGCTATGGTTTTGGCCGAGGTATTTCGGAGAGGAATTGCTTCCGGATAACGGGTGGCATAGTCCAATATAACCAAAATGTACTGATGCCCCCTAGCAGACTTCATTATCGGACCTACCAAATCCATTGCGATCCTCTCAAAGGGGACCTCAATGATAGGAAGAGGTACCAGTGGGTTACGGAAATGTGGCATAGGTGCCGACTTCTGACACACAGGGCAGGAGGAACAATACTTTTCTATTTCCTTCATGACCCTAGGCCAATAGAATCTCTGCAATACCCTCTCTCTGGTTTTCTCTGTCCCCAGATGACCTCCCAGAATGTGTCCATGAGCCAATTCTAACACCAACTTCCTGTAAGGTTTGGGCACTACAAGTTGCTCAATGGTTTCTTCTGCCCTTTGAGCCACTCGATATAGCAGGTCCCTTTCCATAGTGAAGTAAGGATAAGGGCAAGTCTTATCTGGGTTCACTAACTCGCCATCTATTTTCACCACATTTTCCCGTGCCTTTATTAGGGTGGGGTCTTTTAACTGTTCTGTGGCAAAATTTTCCCTGTGAACCTCAAGATCCGAAAACTCCACAGACGGCATGTTTTCATCTGAGGATGTTGGCTCCTCCCCAGTTTCTCGAGTTTCCCCCGCCAATAACGACAAGGGAAATTCAGGAGAGTCCTCACCACTCCCAGAGGAATTCTGGTCATCTTCCTGGTTTATAGGGGCACCAATGGGGGCCTCAGGACAATCCCAGAATTTTGGAAAATCCCTTCCCACAATAGCATCATGTGGTAACTGAGACACTAACCCCACCTGATGAGAGAGGTTACCTTTGGGGGTCTCAAAAAACACTGAAGTTACAGGATACTCTCGGGTGTCCCCATGCACACAAATAACAGCCACCCTGTTCTTCCCAGAGACCTCTGTAGTAACTAATTCAGCTTTTATCAATGTTACCAGGCTACCTGAATCTAGCAACACATAAACATGTCTACCATTAATACACATTTTACATAAATGTTTCTCAGGTCCCCGAATGGCAGTGCATGCAACTGTCGCAAACAGCGACTGACGTCTCTCCCTTATAAAGTCACATTGCATAGGCTCATCCACAACTGGGCAATTGGCTGCAATATGTCCCTCTTGCCGGCAGCGGTAGCAAATAATCTTTTTCGCTGCCTCTTGCAGCATGGGCTTCCTGGGCTGCTCCCGCCAGACCTTAGGTAGAACTCCCACCCTCTCACTCTCTCCACCCTCACCCCTTGGAGTCATCTTACCCGCCACTGGGGATGATCTGGTCTTAGGGGGGAAAGTCCGTGAGTCCCTGGAAGAGGTGGTCAAGTTCTCTGTAGCCAAGTACCTCTCAACCAGATCCACAAGTTTATCTGCATTTTCTGGGTCTCCATGGCTTACCCATTTTTGGATGGCAGTAGGAAGAGCTCTCAGGAAACGATCCATAACCACCCGTTCCACAATGTTTGGTGCGGTCAAAATCTCTGGCTGCAGCCACTTCCTGCTCAGGTGAATGAGATCATACATTTGAGACCTGGGAGGTTTTCCAACCTGAAAAGTCCAGTTATGCACACGCTGAGCCCGGACTGCCAGGGTGACACCCAGCCGTGCCAATATTTCTGCTTTTAGCACCACATAGTCTTTTGCTTGGTCAGGCTCTAGGTCATAATAAGCTTTCTGCGATTCCCCAGTTAACAGAGGGGCCACCAGTCCAGCCCATTGCTCCTTAGGCCACTTTTCCCTTTCAGCAGTCCTTTCAAATGTGGTCAAAAACACCTCCGGATCATCCTCTCCAGTCATTTTTGTCAGTAAACGGCTCACACCAAAGGTTGCGGTATTATTGTACCCACTTGCTTCATTGGTCTGCGGACGTTGCTGTATCAATGTCTCTATTTGCTGTTGAAAATTCTGCTCTTGCTTCTGCAACAGGTCTATGAAGTGGGCTTCAGATCGCTGCTGGGCTTGTTGCTGAGCTTCCAAACTCTGCTGCAAAGTTGCATTTGTCTGCTGCTGATTTGCATTTGCCAGGATGGAGCATCTCCCTATGCATGCTGTTTTTTTTTATAGAGGTCTTAATGAGCCCACTTACTACAGCTGGGCTCATTAACTCTTCCCCTCTAATTGTAAAAGTCTGCATAAAGCCTGAATCTAGGGCACACATATTTCCCATCCTGAATACAACCAGGTGATTTTACCTGCGTGCTGCCACACCCAGAATAACTGTATACTCTAGCCTCTCTGTATACACTGGCATTTCTGTATACATCACCCTATCTGTATTAACTAGCCTCTCTGTATACCCCAGCCTGCATCTCTATATACACTAGCTTTTCTTCTGAATATAATAGTCTCAGTCTCTCTCTATAACCAAGCCTGTTTTCTGTATACATTAGCATGTGTCCTGTATACACTAGCCTGTCTTCTTTATTCTCTAGCCTCTCTGTATACAATAGCCTGCCATCTAAATAAAATACATACTTTGTATTCCCAACCTGTTTTCTGTATAATCTAGCCTACCTTCTGTATACCTTAGCCTCTCTGTATAAACTAGCCTTCCTTCTATATACACTATATACACTGCCATTTATGAGGTAAACAAAGAGTCTAGTGTACATAAACGACAGGCTGTGTCCTGTATACACTAGCCTGTCTTCTTTATTCTCTAACCTTTCTGTATACAATAGCCTGCCATCTAAATAAAATACATACTTTGTATACCCAACCAGTTTTCTGTATAAACTAGCCTACCTTCTGTATACCTTAGCCTCTCTGTATAAACTAGCCTTCCTTCTATATACACTGCCATTTATGAGGTAAACAAAGAGTCTAGTGTACATAAACGACAGGCTAGAGTATAAAGAGAGGATAGGGTATACAGAAGAAAGCCTAGTGTATACAGAACACAGGCTAGTACCCTGAGCCTGGGTGAGAGAGGATGAGGAGCATTAGGAGGGCTTGGTCTTCCACATCCGACCAAGTGTTCGGCATGATGTGGCTCAACACTTCCAGCTGCCGAAAATAAGGACAAACGTGGGAGGCACACAACACCCACTGTAACAGTGCTAGGTTTCTGTAGTACAGAAACAGAACACCAGCAATAAGGGGTATCTTCAGGTGTATACTGTGCAGGAGGCACACAACACCCACTCTAACTTCTGCACTGCATATGCCTGTATTGCAGAAATTGAACACCAGTAATAAAGGGTAGCTTCAGGTGTGTACTGTGCAGGAGGCACATAACACCCACTGTAACAGTGCTAGGTTCCCAAGCAGTAAAGACACTGTCCCTGCCTATCGTCCTCTTTCCCTGACCGCCGCAACACACTATACAAGGCCGCTGCACTGGCGGCCTTATATAGTGTGGGGTGTGTATTAAACCCCCCTGAGATATAATTGGCCACAGGAATCCTGCCTGTGGTCAATTGTGGCTCTCCTCTCAGAGGATGTGACATGTGTTTTTATTATATAGAACTTATTATGCTCCTCGTAAACTTTTTCAATTTGGCCGAACGGCCGGACGCAAGTTGCCCCCGGTGCTGGAACATGCGGGGAGACATGATGCACATGTTTTGGAGATGCCCGAAGTTGATCCGCTACTGGACGGAGGTGACAGGAACCATTGATCGGGTGTTTGGAACCTCCACCAGGATGGAGGCGAAGTATTTTCTCCTGGGATTAGTTGAAGGAGTTGGAAACCCGGGAAGCAGCCAGATGGCAGTTCTGAGATGCCTATTTCAGGCAAGGAAACTGATTGCCCAACCTTGCTTAGCCTCCAATGTTGGCAATGACTTGTTTTTTTTGCTTGTTTCCCAAGATGACCATGTTGGCGTTTGTCAAGATGGTTGAGAGTGCCCGAAGAGATCGCCTATGGCCCCATCACCTTGAAAGTGCCCGATCTTGTCTGATCTCGGAGGCTAAGCATTGTCGGGCCTGATTAGGAACTGGATGGAAGACCGACTGGGAATACCAGGTGCCGTATGCTTATTTCTTGATCATACATCACGGGACACAGGAGCTTCATTACATAGTGGGTTATATAGGCACCTCTGGTGATTGGACACTGGTTAACACCCAATTAAGGAGAATTCCACCCCTATATAACCCCTCCCATATGGGAGGCACCTCAGTTTTTTCGCCAGTGTCTATGGTGGTTGGTCACGTAAAACATGTGCTATGAAGAAAGCTCTGTGCAGGTCCCTGCAGGGGCCTAGGGGCTACAACACACCGGATTCATATCTCGGGCCGATATTTTGACTCCCAAGATGATATGGTACCCGGGCCTCGTCATCCGAAGAAACAAGGTTTTGCCTGTAAGTCCTCTCCTATTGGAAGACTGGGCTCTGGGAAAACCAGACTTGGTGTACTATTTGCATAGTGGCACGAAAGTTTCTGGCAGAGTCTTTTACAAGGTCTAGGTAGGAGGTTCTTTTGAGAAGGAACCCCAAAAAAACCTGAAGGTTGGCACAACTCTGCCTGCCGTGATGGGTGAAGGCTGGAATCTGTCTGTTTTCAGCAATTCCTGCGACGAGGACAGGTAAGGGAAGTTAATCTTATATAAATTATATTATGGATTTCTTCATTGAGTAGTTGTATGTCTTACCTGGTTTCCACCACTAGAGGGAGTAAGAGCAGCCTGATGTATACTTACATGCCTTTCAGATACACACGCTCAGTGAAGCCTGGTTCTCCCAGATGACTCACGTCTCCACTGCAATCTCTGCCACAATGAAGGTAATACAGGGGTCCCATGTAGTCTGGGGGTCCCACGCAGCTCCGATGGCGATTCCCTTCCCCCCTGGATACCGGCGGTCCTCGTGCATGCGCTCCCGTGCTAATGGAGGAGGGGGGAGTGTGGTTGCGAGCCGTGCACGTCGGTGTGTATGGCGCTGTACAGCGCAGGCGCCAGGCGGCAGTTTTAAAAAGCCCAGAGCATCAGGGGGCTGTAAGTGGAGACACAGGAGCTGTGGGCAGTAAGCATCCCAAGGGATTGGATCCAGGCAAACCTAAGACACCTACTCAGCATCAGGTTGTGCAGTTTAAGCATATATATTTATTGTGAGACTTTAAGCACAACAGTGATTGCACTTTGTACTAGTACCTCTGCTTTGTAGCTTAGGACTATGTCTCCTCGTAAGAGGGTCTCAGGGGGAGGTAACAAGGGCACTGGTAAGTCACCACCTAGGTCTAGGGGTTCTAAAAATGCTTGTAGGTTACCATCCCCCCCTGCAAGACTGGAGCCAGCCTCACAGGATGAGTCAGTGCCCCTGTCAGGTTTTGCAGCCTCTCCTAATATTTCAGCCCCGGTATACATCACCGAGGACTCCCTTAGGGCTACATTGGAGGGTTTTGAAGGGAGAATCATGAATTTTATTTCAGCTTCCTTGAAAGATAGCAGGAAAAGGGGTAGATCCCCTCCCTCTGCTGAGATTCCTCTTTCAGATGACACTTCTGACAATGAGGAGAGATCCCTATCTTGGGACAGGGATCTTGAGCAGTCGGATGAATCATAGGAAGAGGAGAGAGTCCCCTCCTCCCAGGCTCTCAGAAAACAGGTGCAGTATTATACTGAATTGGTGCGTACCACATTCAGAATGCCTGCTGTTGAGATCGCTACATCCTCTGTTTCTTCCCTGGGAGTCAGGAAAATCCCACAGACTGCCTTTTCCTTTCCCATTCATCCCTTAATGGATAAATTGTTGTATGAGGATTGGGGACATCTGTTTGCTCCTCCTAAAAGGTTTTCTATGCTTTATCCTCTGGAGGAAAGTTTCACCAAGAAATGGGGGGTCCCATCTGTCGATGCGGCTGTTTCTTGCGTGAATAGAAACCTGACCTGTCCTTTGGATAATGCTCAGGTATTTAAAGATCCAACTGATAAGAAGCTGGAAACATTATTAAAAGCCTCCTTTTCCATGACTGGCGCTGTAGTGCAACCTACAGTCGCAGCTGTGGGGTTGTGTCAGTTCCTCAAGGAAAAGGTGAAGCAGGTGCTTGGCCTCCTTCCCAGTGAGGAAGTGGAGAATTATGCAGAAATACCTCAAATTCTGTGTTTCATGATTGATGCGATTTTGGATTCTGTCCAACAAGCATCTCGTTTGTCTCTCCTGTTGGTACACATGCGAAGGGCCCTATGGCTAAAGAATTGGGCAGCTGAGCTATCATGCAAGAAGCATTTGATTGGGTTCCCGTTTAATGGGGAACGTTTGTTTGGAGAAGAATTAGACAAATTCGTCGAAAAAATTTCAGGGGGTAAATCTACTCTCCTTCCAGTCAAAAGGAGCAAACGTCCATCATTTAGGCGTTCTCTCTCTCCCGGAGCATCAAGCTCTAAGCAGCGGCGATGGCCTTCTCAACCCCCCTCTACAGGAAAGGCTCAAGGCCGGGCCCAGGGGCAGAAGAAATCCTGGGGGCAAAAGCCTGCCAAGCAGAGCCCAAAAGCTTCCTTGTGAAGGGGCGCCCCCGCTTGGCCGAGTGGGGGGAAGGCTCCTGCAGTTTGCAGAAGCCTGGCAGGAAGAGATCCAAAATAAGTGGGTGGTCTCTTCTGTATCTCTGGGCTACAAGCTGGAGTTTCAGGAGATTCCACCTTCTCACTTTCTAAGGTCAAGGATCCCCAGGGACCCAGTTAAGCAAAGACCGCTATTTCTGGCCTTAGATCACTTACTATCCCAGGGGGTGATAGCAGAAGTGGACCCAAAAGATCAGGGTTCGGGGTTTTACTCGAATCTCTTCACCGTTCCAAAGCCAAATGGAAGTGTCAGACCTATCCTGGATCTGAGGGATCTAAACCGGTTTTTACGCATCCGGTCCTTCCGAATGCAGTCAATTCGCACTGTGGTCTCCCCCCTGCAAGGGGAAGAGTTTATGGCATCAATAGACATCAAGGATGCATATCACCATGTGTCAATTTTTCCCGCACACCAAAAGTATCTAAGGTTTGCGGTAGAGTGGCGCCATTTTCAATTTGTGGCCTTGCCGTTCGGGCTCGCTACGGCCCCTCGAGTCTTCACAAAGATTCTGGACCCTCTCTTGGCAAACCTAAGAGCTCAGGGTATAGCCGTCATGGCTTATCTAGACGATTTGCTTCTCATAGAGAAATCAGTAGCGCTCCTGAACCACAGTGTTACCAGAACGCTAGAACACCTTTAACGCCTAGGTTGGATTATAAACCTAGAAAAGTCATCCGCTCAGGGCAAGGTGTTTCTACCAAGGCCAAAAGCCTTGGCCATTGGGGATCTGGTGTGCCTAATTCTGGGCAGAAGATCTTCCCCCATTCGGTTGTGCATGAGACTGTTAGGGAAAATGGTTGCCTCCTTTGAGGCCGTTCCATTCGCCCATTTCCACTCAAGGCATCTGCAAAGATGCATCCTTGCGGCTTGGAACAGGAAGCCCCAGTCCTTGGATCTTCCTATGCGTCTATCCTCAGGGACACGCAAGAGTGTCGTCTGGTGGTTAAAAACCGAGAATTTGCTGAAAGGCAAAACTTTTCTTCCTCTTCCATGGAAGATTATTACGACAGAGGCCAGCCTGACAGGCTGGGGAGCAGTGTTGGAGGAGACGTGCTCGCAGGGGAAATGGTCTGCGATCGAGAAACTATTGCCCATAAAAGTCTTGGAAATCCGGGCAGTTTATATGGCTCTCATAAACTGGTCTTTCAGACTACAGGGTCTCCCTGTTCGGATTCAGTCTGACAATGCCACAGCAGTGGCCTATATCAATCACCAGGGCGGTACCAGGAGTCTGGTTGCGCAAAAAGAGGTGAATCGCATACTTGTCTGGGCAGAAAGGCATGTTCCATGCCTTTCTGCAGTCTTCATTCCAGGAGTGGAAAATTGACAGGCGGATTTTCTAAGCCGCCAGCAGTTGTGCCCAGGAGAATGGGCTCTGCACCCCTACGTGGTACTCCAGATGTAGATCTGTTTGCGTCCAGGTTCAACAACTGGACAAATTCGTGTCAAGGACAAGACATACACTCGCTCAGGGGTCGGATGCTCTGACAGTTCCCTGGGATCAGTACAATTTGATTTATGCCTTCTCCCGTTCCCGCTTCTGTCGCGGTTCCTGGGAAGAGTCAAGAGGGAGACAAAGTCGGCTCTTTTCGTAGCCCTGGCTTGGCCCAGGCGAAGGTGGTACGCAGAGATCATGAAGTTGGCAGTAGGCAGGCCGTGGATCCTCCCTCTCTGGCCAGATCTGCTCTCATAGGGTCCAATTTACCATCCTGCTTTACACAGTCTGAATTTGACGGTGCTGAGACCCACATTCTGAGAGACCGTGGGCTTTCGGGGCCAGTCCTTTCTACTCTGGTCAATGCCAGAAAGCCGGCCTCCAGGCTTATTTCCTACAAAATCTGGAGGGCATATGTTTCCTGGTGTGAACTCAGGGAATGGCATCCTAGAAAGTATGTCACTAGCAGGATCTTGGCCTTCCTCCAGTCAGGCCTAGAAATGAATTTATCAAAGTGCAGATTTTGGCCTTGTCAGTGTTTTTTCAGAAGCCACTTGCATTGCATTCCCTGGTGCAGGCTTTCATCCAGGGGGCTATGCGGATAAGGCCGCCAGTCAAACCTCCGTTATGCCCATGGGATCTGAATTTGGTTCTCTCAGCTTTGCAGGGCCAACCTTTTGAACCTTTGCATCAGGCTTCGTTAGTTCTTTTGACTAAAAAATTGGTTTTCAAGTGAAAGCGCACTCAACTAGGGCTGTAAGTGCTTCTTGGGCAGTGCATCACCAGGCCTCCCTGGCTCAGATCTGTAAGGCTGCAACTTGGTCATCAGTCCACACATTCACCAGATTCTATCAGGTGGATGTCAGAGGGCAAGAGTATATCGCCTTTGGGCGCAGTGTACTGCAGGCTGCAGTTTAGGTCCTCCGGTCCTTGGCGGTCTATATATTATGATCTGTGTCTCCCTCCCCTCAATCTGAGCATTGCTTTGGGACATCCCACTATGTAATGAAGCTCCTGTGTCCCGTGATGTATGATCAAGAAAATAGGATTTTTATATACAGCTTACCTGTAAAATCCTTTTCTTGAGAGTACATCACGGGACACAGGGCTTCTGCCCCTCTTGGGTTTTACGTGGTTTCCTATTGCTTTGCTACAAAACTGAGGTGCCTCCCATATGGGAGGGGTTATATAGGGGAGGAATTCTCCTTTATTAGGGGTTAACCAGTGTCCAATCACCAGAGGTGCCTATATAACCCACTATGTAATGAAGCTCCTGTGTCCCGTGATGTACTCTCAAGAAAAGGATTTTACAGGTAAGCTGTATATAAAAATCCTATTTTTTTTGTTGTTGGCGTTGACCTGTTTATTTCGCTTGTTTCCCAAGATGACCATCTTGGCGTTTGTCGAGAGGGTTGAGAGTGCCCAAAGAAAGTGCCTACGGCCAAATCACCCTGAAAGTGCCTGATCTTGTCTGATCTCGTAGGCTAAGCATTGTCGGGCCTGATTAGTAACTGAATGGAAGACCGACTGGGAATACCAGGTGCCGTTGGCATCTTTTTATGTTGTTGGCGTTGACGTGGTTTTTTTTTCCGCTTGTTTCCCAAGGTGACCATCTTGGCATTTGTCAAGAGGGCTGAGAGAGCCCAAAGAAATCTCCTACGGCCACATCACCCTGAAAGCGCCCGATCTCATCTGATCTCAGAGGCTAAGCAGGGTCCGGCCTGGAAAGTACCTAATTACAGGTGCCGTAGGAATCTTCAGAGGCTAAGCAGGGTCAGGGTCAGATGGGAGACTGCCAGGGTCTATGTTGTTGGCGTTGACCTGTTTTTTTTCACTTGTTTCCCAAGATGACCATCTTGGCGTTTGTCAAGAGGGTTGAGAGTGTCTGAATAGAACACCTACGGCAGGGGTGTCCAAACTTTTTTCAAAGAGGGCCAGATTTGATGAAGTGAACATGCATGAGGGCCGACCATTTTGCCCGACATTCTTTGAACCATTGAAAATTCGGTCTAAGTGTGTCCATCCGAGCGCTAATACACGGCCCAACAAGAATTCTCTTGCCTTTGTCGCGCTCGTTCCCAACACACAGACGAATGCTCTGCACTTTAGGGGGTACCATTAATTCTTAATGGTACCCCACACATTGGAAAATGTAGGGTGCTTTTGGTGCAGTGCAATTAAAAAAAAAAAAACTCGGGAACTTCTTTCCCTGCATTTGTGAGTAGGGAAGTCCATTGAAATTAATGGGCTGCCCTACACACAGTACGCAGCCACACAGATGTTGCATTTATGGGCTTAAAACAGGTGGGGAGGAGGCAACATAATGCCTGTTTACCGCCATTCAAATGCCTCTGAAAAGAGATCTGTGCATGGATTGCTTTTCAGAGGAGCAGCAGTCCTGGCTAATATCACACACAAGCCCTACAAAAGCAGTTTTGATGGTATAAGAATGAGGGGGGGGGGGGGTCTGGATTAAACGTAACATACACACAGATACATACACACACTTGCAGATAAATGCACGCCGCACACACATACAGACACATGCATACACATACAGACATACATATGTGCACACACACATACGTACACACACACACATACAGACATACATACAGACACATGCACATACTTACAGACACATACAGACATACATACAGACACATGCGCACACACACACATACATACAGACATACATACAGACACATGTGCACACACAGATACAGAGATACATGCACAAACCTACAGATATACAGACATACATGCACACACATACAGATATACAGACACATGTGCACACACACATACATACAGACATACACATACATGCACACACACAGACATACATACAGACACATGTGCACACACAGATACAGACATACATGCACACACATACAGATATACAGACACATGTGCACACACACATACATACAGACACACACATACACATACATGCACACACACAGACATACATACAGACACATGTGCACACACACATACCTACAGACATAAATGCACACACGTACAGACATACATACAGACACATGTGCACACACACACATACATACAGACACATGTGCGCACACACATCCAGACACATGTGCACACACACACATACAGACACATGTGCACACACACACATACATACACATACAGACACATGTGCACACACATACAGACATATGTGCACACACACATACAGACACATGTGCACACACACAGACACATGTGTGCACACACACACAGATACAGACACATGTGCATACACACACATACAGACACATGTGCACACACACACACACACATGAATAAAGCCCTTTTTCACACTAATTTAGCTTGTAGCATAGTACAGTACCTTTGCAGCTTCCTCATTCAGCCGGGTACTGCACTGTAGGGGGAAGCAGAGAGCACAGCACAATCCTCTGCACTTTACTTTCACTTTTGAAGCTCACGGAGCTTCTCACAGTGCCGGGGATCGAAAGACCAGGCGGGCCGTTCAAAACCGAACCGCGGGCCACAATTGGCCCGCGGGCCGGACTTTGGACATGCCTGACCTACGGCCACATCACCCTGAAAGCGCACAATCTCATCTGATCTCGGAGGCCTAGCAGTGTACGGCCTGGTTAGTTCCTGGATGGGAGACCATCTGTGAATACCAGGTGCTGTAGGCTTCTTTTTACGTTGTTGGCGTTGACCTGTTTATTTTCGCTTGTTTCCCAAGGTGACCTTCTTGCCGTTTCCCAAGAGGGTTGAAAGTGCCCTAAGAGATCGCCTATGGCCACATCATCCTGAAAGCGCTTGATCTTGTCTGGCCTGGGAGGCTATCCAGGGTCAGGCCTGGTTAGTACCAGGAAGGGAGACTGCTTGGGAATACCAGGTGCCGTAGGCTTCATTTTATGTTGTTGGAGTTGACCTGTTTTTTTTTTTGCTTGGTTCCCAAGGTGACCATCTTGACATTTAACAAGAGGGTTGAGAGTGCCCAAAGAGATCACCTACGGCCCCATCACCCTGAAAGCACCCGATCTTGTCTGATCTTGGAGGCTAAGCAGTGTCGGGCCTGGTTAGTACCAGGATGGGAGAACGTCTGGGAATAAACGGTGCCGTAGGCTTCTTTTTATGTTGTTGGCCTTGACCTGGTTTTTTTTTCACTTGTTTCCCAAGGTGACCATCTTGGCATTTGTCAAGAGGGTTGAGAGTGCCCGAAGAGATCACCTACGGCCCCATCACCCTGAAAGAGCCCAATCGTGTCTGATCTCAGAGACTAAACAGTGTCGGGCCTGGTTAGTACCTGGATGGGAGACCGCCTGGGAATACCAGGTGCCATAGGCTTCTTTTTATGTTGTTGGCTTTGACCTGTTTTTTTCGCTTGTTTCTCAAGGCGACCATCTTGGCATTTGTCAAGAGGGTTGGGCGTGTCTTGAAGAAAACGCTTATGGCCACATAACCCTGAAAGCACCCGATCTCGTCTGATTTCAGAGGCTAAGCAGCGTCAGGCCTGGTTAGTACCTGGAAGGGAGACTGCCTGGGAAGACCAGGTGCCATAGAAGGATCTGGCCTGGTTAGTGTCTTGATTGGGAGATCGCCTGGGAATAACGGATGCCGTAGGCTTCTTTTTATGTTGTTGGCTTTGACCTGTTTTTTTTTAGCTTGTTTCCCAAGGTGACCATCTTGGCCTTTGTCAAGAGGCTTCAGAGTGCCCAAAGAGAGTGCCTACGGCCAAATCACCCTGAAAGAGCCCAATCTCATCTGATCTCGGAGGCTAAGCAGTGATGGGCCTGGTTAGTACCTGGATGGGAGACAGTCTGGGAATACCAGGTGCCGTAGGCTTCTCATTATGTTGTCGCGTTGACCTGTTTTTTTCCCCTTGTTTCCCAAGGTGACCATCTTGGCATATGTCAAGAGGGTTGAGAGTGCACAAAGAAATTCCCTACGGGCACAACACCCTGAAAGCGCCCAATCTCATCTGGTCTCAGAGGCTAAGCAGGGTTGGGCCTGGTTTGTACCTTAGTGGGAGACCGCCTTGGTTTTCCAGATGCCGCAGGCTTCTTTTTATGTTGTTGGTGTTGACCTGTTTTTTTCACTTGGTTCCCAAAGTGATCATCTTGGCATTTGTCAAGAGGGTTGAGAGTGCCTACAGACATCGCTTACAGCCGCATCACCCTGAAAGCACCCTATCTCTTCTGATCTCGGAGGCTAAGAAGGGTTGGGCCTAGTTAGTACTTGAATGGGAGACGGCCTTGGAATACCATGTGCCGTATTCTTCTTTTTATGTTGTTGGCATTGACCTGTTTTTTTCCGCTTCTTTCCCAGAGTGACTATCTTGGCATTTTTCAAGAGGGATGAGAGTGCCCAAAGAGATTGCCTATGGGCACATCACCCTGAAAGCGCCCAATCTCCTCTGATCTCAGAGGCTAGAAAGGGTCGCGCCTTGTTAATACCTGGATGGGAGACCGCCTGGGAATACTAGGTGCTGTAGGCTTCTTTTTATGTTGTTGGCGTTGACTTGTTTTTTTTGTTTGTTTCCCAAGGTGACCATCTTGGCATTTGTCAAGAGGGTTGAGCGTGCCTGAAAAAATCGACTATGGCTGCATCACCCTGAAAGAGCCCAATCTCATTTGATCTCAGAGGCTAAGCAGGGTTAGGACCTGGTTAGTACCTGGATGGGAGACCGCCTGGGATTTCTCGATGCCATAGGCTTTTTTTTAAAGTTGTTGGCATTGACTTATTTTTTTTTTGCTTGTTTCCCAAGGTGACCATCTTGGCGTTTGTCAAGTGGGTTGAAAGTGCCTGAAGAGATTGCCTACGGGTACATCACCCTGAAAGCACCCGATCTTGTTTGATGTTGGAGGCTAAGAAGAGTCAGGCCTTGTTAGTACCTGCATGTGTGACCGCCTGGGAATACCAGGTGTCGTAGGCTTCTTTTTATGTTGTTGGCGTTGACCTGTTTTTTTTTCGCTTGTTTCCCAAGGTGACCATCTTGGTGTTTGTCAACAGGGTTGAGAGTGCCTGAAGAGATTGCCTATGGCCACATCACTCTGAAAGCACCCAATCTCGTCTGATCTTGGAGGCTAAGAAGAGTCAGGCCTGGTTAGTACCTGGATGGGAGACCACCTGGGAATACCAGTTATTGTAGGCTTCTTTTTGTGTTGTTGGCGTTGATTCAGTTTTTTTTTCGCTTGTTTCCCAAGGTGACCATCTTGGCATTTGTCAAGAGGGTTGAGAGTGCCCAAAGAGATCGCTTGAAGCAGCATCACCCTGAAAGAGCCCTATGTCTTCTCATCTCTGAGGCTAAGAAGAGTTGGGCCTAGTTAGTACCTGGATGGGAGATGGCGTTGGAATACCAGGTGCCGTATTCTTCTTTTTATGTTGTTGACATTGACCTGTTTTTTTTCGCTTGTATCTCAAGGTGACTATCTTGGCATTTGTCAAGAGGGTTGAGAGTGCCCAAAGAGATTGCCTATGGGCACATAACCCTGAAAGCGCACAATCTCCTCTGATTTTAGAGGCTAAACAGGGTTGGGCCTTGCTAGTACCTGGATTGGAGACCACCTGGGAATACTAGGTGCTGTAGGCTTCTTTTTATGTTGTTGGCGTTGACTTGTTTTTGTTTTGTTTGTTTACCAAGGTGACCATCTTGGTGTTTGTCAAGAGGGTTAAGAGTGCCTGAAGAGCTCGCCTATGGCCACATAACCCTGAACGCACCAGATCTCGTCTTATCTCAGAGACTAAACAGGGTCGGGCCTTGTTAATACCCGGATGGGAGACCACCTGGGAATACTAGGTGCTGTAGACTCCTTCTTATGTTTTTGGCGTTGACTTGTTTATTTTGCTTGTTTCCCAAGGTGACCATCTTGGCATTAGTCAAGAGGGTTGAGAGTGCCTGAAGAAATCTCCTACGGCCACATCACCCTGAAAGAGCCCAATCTCATCTGTTGGGATGGCCGAATGGTTCGCCCGGCGGTCGTTTTGCGGCGAATTTCGGCTGTTCGCGGTCCGCCCGATCGGCGGACTATTGCCGCTTTTCGCCCGGTGGACTTCCGTGTTTACTGTGTAAAAGAACTTTGACCTATGATGACACATCCATCATGTGGTACAGGACAGCCAATTGAGACATTACAGCACATGGACACTTGGACATTCCCCCTAACTTATAAATAGACCCGATCCGGCGGCCATTTTACATTCTTTCGTATGTCACTATAGGGAGAGGTTGCTGTGTGGAGCAGGGAGAGACTGCAGTGACCCAAATCCCTAGCTATTAGGTCCACATAAGTTCTTTTAAGGACTGGTATGGTATAGGTGTTAAGTGTAGTTCAGGAAATAGGTTTGAGGCACTGCTATTCAAGTCATTGTTGCAGCAGCCTGTCTTTTGTCAGTGTAGAGAGAGGGACAGGATGCTGTGTGCAGCAGGGACAGTCAGTTTAATCATTAGCTGTTACTATTAGGTCCACAAAAGTCCTTTTCAGGACTGGTATGGTAAAGTAGTACAGGATATAGTTTTGAGTGCTATTCAAGTTATTGTTGCAGCAGCCTGTGTTTTGTCAGTTTAAATAGGGAAAGGCAGGAAGCTGTGTGCGGCAGTGAGGGACAGTCAGTTTAATCAGTAGCTGTTACTATTAGGTCCACAAAGGTTCTTTTCAGGACTGGTATGGTAATAGGCTTGTACACGTATAATATTCTTTCTTCCAAATATTGAAAGAATATTATACTTGACTGCTGCCCTTCTGCTGCAGTAGTCCTTTATGAGTATAGGGACTGAGGTACAGTCTGAGGTACAGTCTGCTAATCACAACCTACTAGTTCCACAAAGGTCCTTCTAAGGACTGGTAAGGTATAGTGTACTACAGTATATAGGGTTGAGTGAGGTACAGTCTGCTATTCCTTAAGGACTGGTATAGGTCCACAATATATAGGGTTGAGGTGCACTACTGCTGACTGCTGCCCTATTCTGCAGCAGTCCTTTATCAGTATAGGTACTGAGGTACAGTATGCTAATCACAACCTACCAGTTCCACCATGGTCCTTATAAGGACTGGTAAGGTATAGTGTACTACAGTACATAGGGTTGAGTGAGGTACAGTCTGCTATTCCTTAAGGACTGGTATAGGTCCACAATATATAGGGTTGAGGTGCACTTCTGCTGACTGCTGCCCTATTCTGCAGCAGTCCTTTATCAGTATAGGGACTGAGGTACAGTCTGCTAATCACAACCTACCAGTTCCACCATGGTCCTTATAAGGACTGGTAAGGTATAGTGTACTACAGTACATAGGGTTGAGTGAGGTACAGTCTGCTATTCCTTAAGGACTGGTAAAGGTCCACAATATATAGGGTTGAGGTGCACTACTGCTGCCCTATTCTGCAGCAGTGCTTTATCAGTATAGGGACTGAGGTACAGTCTGCTAATCACAACCTACTAGTTCCACAAAGGTCCTTATAAGGACTGGTAAGGTATAGTGTACTACAGTACATAGGGTTGAGTGAGGTACAGTCTGCTATTCCTTAAGGACTGGTAAAGGTCCACAATATATAGGGTTGAGGTGCACTGCTGCTGACTGCTGCCCTATTCTGCAGCAGTGCTTTATCAGTATAGGGACTGAGGTACAGTCTGCTAATCACAATCTACTAGTTCCACAAAGGTCCTTCTAAGGCCTGGTAAGGTATAGTGTACTACAGTATATAGGGTTGAGTGAGGTGCAGTCTGCTAATCACAACCTAATAGTTCCACAAAGGTCCTTCTAAGGACTGGAAAGGTATAGTGTACTACAGTATATAGGGTTGAGTGAGGTACAGTCTGCTATTCCTTAAGGACTGGTATAGGTCCACAATATATAGGGTTGAGGTGCACTACTGCTGACTGCTGCCCTATTCTGCAGCAGTCCTTTATCAGTATAGGGACTGAGGTACAGTCTGCTAATCACAACCTACTAGTTCCACAAAGGTCCTTCTAAGGACTGGTAAGGTATAGTGTACTACAGTACATAGAGTTGAGTGAGGTACAGTCTGCTATTCCTTAAGGACTGGTATAGGTCCACAATATATAGGGTTCAGGTGCACTACTGCTGACTGCTGCCCTATTCTGCAGCAGTCCTTTATGAGTATAGGGTACAGTCTGCTAATCACAAACTACTATTATGAGGGGCTCCCACCATCCCTGTGCTATGCTGACTTACTCCTAGGGCTGTACCTCTGCTGTGCATATTATGAGGGGCTCCCACCATCCCTGTGCTATGCTCATTATGAGGGGCTCCCACCATCCCCGTGCTATGCACATTATGAGGGGGTCCCACCATCCCTGTGCTATGCTGACTTCCTCCTGGGGCTGCTTATTATGAGGGGCTCCCACCATCCCTGTGCTGTGCTGACTTCCTACTGGGGCTGTACCTCTGCTGCGTATATTATGAGGGGCTCCCACCATCCCTGTGCTATGCTCATTATGAGGGGCTCCCACCACCCCTGTGCTATGCTCATTATGAGGGTCTCCCACCATCCCTGTGCTATGCTGACTTACTCCTGGGGCTGCTTACGGTGCAGGTGTCAGTGCTGTATATCACGGTGCTGGTGTCAGTGCTGTATATCACGGTGCTGGTGTCAGTGCTTTATGTCACGCTGCTGATGTCAGTGCTCTCTATCACGGTGATGGTGTCAGATCACTCTATCACGGTGCAGGTGTCATTGCTTTATGTCACGCTGCTGATGTCAGTGCTCTCTATCACGGTGCTGGTGTCAGATCACTCTATCACGGTGCAGGTGTCATTGCTGTATGTCACGCTGCTGGTGATCATTTCCTGCACTCTCTTCTTTGCCTACCCTGACCTTCCCTCTCCTCCATTGCCTTCATGCGCTCCACAGTCCTGAATTGTCACAATTTCACATATAAAAAAAGAATGCTTGTAGTTGTCGATCCCAGATTCACCTCATACATGTGTTATGTCATTGACCATGTGGTGGGACTATGTTTGCACAGCTAGTAATTATTTTGGGGCTGCAAATTTGACCTGTAGGTTTGCAAAGTTCGCCTTCCATTGAAGTCAATGGGGCCCACCGCGAACGCTACGGTTCGGGAACTATTGGCCGCGTTCGCGGTCCGCGTTCGTCCATCACTACTCATCTGATCTCAGAGGCTAAACAGGGTTGGGACCAGTTTAGTACCTGGATGGGAGACCGCCTGGGATTTCCAGATGCCGTAGACTTCTTTTTATGTTGTTACCGTTTACCTATTTTTCCTCCTTTACCTTTTTTTCCGCTTGTTCCCAAGGTGACCATCTCAGCGTTTGTCAAGAGAGTTGAGAGTGCCTGAAGATATTGGCTATGGCCACATCACCCTGAATCTGTTCCATCTCGTCTGATCTTGGAGGCTAAGCAGGGTCGGGCCTGGTTAATGCCTCGATGGGAGACCGCCTGGGAATACCAGGTGTCGTAGGCTTCTTTTTTTTTTTCAAATATAATTTTTTCTCCAAACAGGGGAAGACGGTCCCCCGAGTACATAATGCAACAGAGAAATACAGAGCAAAAAGCAGCTGAACAATACTTGATACAAGTAAATTCGCAACTTTGAGTCTGCCTTCCATCAATCATAATGATTCGAGGCACGGATAAAGTACTGTACCAAGATCCAGGGTCACACAAACCCCAGGTCCCTCCGGCATAATCCATCCAGAGGGGGGTGTGGGGCCGTCATTCCCAATTTTCCACTTTTTCCAAAAGAGAGAGGGGGTGGAGGGGGTGAGAGATAGGGAAGGAAGGTAGAAAAGAGAAGGGATGAAAGATCAGGAAAGGAGAAGAGGGGACGAGACACGATGGCAGCCACTGCCCAAGGGGCCAGTCAAGGAAAGCTCAGAGTACTAAGGCGATAGCAGGCGGCATCCTTCCAGCGAGAATATAAAGGTATTCCAGATGTCCCAGGTTTGTTTAAAAAATTCTTGTTTACCTTGTGATGTGAGGATCAAGTCCTCCATTTTTTTAATGTCCTCTATTTTCCTAAGCCAGTGAGTAATAAAAGCGGGGGAACATTTTTTCCAATAGAGAGGGATGTAGGATTTCGCTGCATTTATCACATGCCGTAAAATTGATTTTTTTGTACTTCCTAATGGGAATCTGTGAATGGTGCAAGAGAAAGAATGCAGCCTCTTCCGGGATGGAGAAGTCTGTGAATTTTTGTGTTATGCATCGGATCTCTGTCCAGAAGTCCACCAAGCTGGGGCAGGGCCAAAAAATGTGGAGCAACGTGCCCTCTTTTTCTCCACACCTCCAGCATATGTTCGAGGAACAGGGTAAACATTTATGCAGCTTTGATGGTGTCAAATACCACCTGGTGAGAAGTTTAAAATTTGTCTCCTGTATCTTCCTGCACAGTAAGGTTTTCAGAGCCAAAGTTATAATGCGTTGTCTCTGTGCTGGGGAAAACGAGCAATTAAGGTCTTTTTCCCAGTTGGACAGACAGGTTAAGTGTGGTGATCTGTTTGAGAGAGAATGTGGGCCAAAGGGCCTTCGCTCCTGCATAGAGTCTCAAACTCCGTCTGAGGGCGGGCGAAAGTTTGAGGATTGGGGATGGAATGGAGAAAATGATGTTGTTGCTCCGCTCTCCAAAAAGGCAGTTGGAAAAGCCCTGTCGGATCTGTTAGGGTTGAGAAAGAAGGCCATTTTCCGTCAATGACGAACTTAGACGCATGGTCTAGGTTGGAATTTCAATCTGGGTCCCCGGTTCAAAGTTTGGATTGCCACGTATAGGGAATAGGGGGGAAGTCAAAGACGTGAGTGTGTTTTGGGTAGCGATCAGGTGACTGACTTTCAACTAAGCCCCTATAGTGGGATGTGACGTCAATTCTGTCGGTAAATCCTTATAGCACCACATGGCGCTTCTTGGCGGAATTCGGGAGTGAGATTGTTCTAGTTGCACCCAGAGCTTAGAAAGTTTGTTTTGATTCCAGTCCAATACATGCCCCAGATGGGAGGCCAGGTAGTAGCGTTGCAAGTCAGGGAGAACCAATCCTCCCTGTTGTTTAGACAATGTCAGCTGTGACCGCTTAAGTCTGGGATTTTTGTGGGCCCAGTTAAATTGAGTGAGCAGGGATTGAGCTTGCTTAAAAAACGGGACTGGAATCTGGATCGGGAGAGCTTGGAAAAGATAGGTAAATTTAGGGAGTATGTTCATTTTAATGAGATTGCATCTCCTGAACCAGGAATGGAGGCCAGAATGCCACCCGTGAAGCAAACTGCGGATCTTAGTGACAAGGGGTGGGGGGTAGTTCAACATAAACGTACGCGCGATGTCCGGTGGAATGTAAGTACCTAAGTTCTTAAGGGCTGTATGGGTCCATTTATTTCTAAAATTGGACTGCAAGTCTAGTAACATTTGCGGGGGGACTGCAACCCCCCATGGCCTCTGATTTCAAGAAGTATCCCGTATATCTGGAATTCCCAAAGGAGATTTGGCAAGGAAACTCTGGGATTCGTCAGCGAGAACAGCATGTCATCCGCGTAGGCAGATATCTTGCACTCAATAGTACCCATTTGGAGTCCCGTTATGTCTGAGTTTTGTCGTATTGTGGAGAGAAAAGGTTCCAATGACAGTGCGAATAATAGGGGCGACAGGGGGAAACCCTGTCTGGTCCCATTCCTGATGTCAAGGGGAGATGAGAGCACCCCATTTGCTTTAACTTGAGCTGAAGGGCGTATATCTTACTTATCCATGCCAGCATCCGTTCACTCAGACCTATATGGCGAAGGACCGAGAACATGAATGTCCATTTGACCCGATCAAAAGCCTTCTAGGCATCAGTACTCACGAAAAGACAAGGGGTCCCAGATGACTTTGCTTTATGGACCAGGGTAAGCACCTTAATGGTGTTGTCCCTATCTTCCCTGGTGGGAATAAAACCTAACTGGTCAATGTGTATAAGGGACTGCAAGTGCTGTGCCAATCGCGTGGCGAGGATTTTAGAGAATAGTTTTAGGACCAAATTTAGGAGGGAAATGGATCTGTAGCTCCCACATAGGCTTTGCCCTCCTTAGGTATCAACGAGATATGAGCTCTAAGGGTATCCTCAGGAAAATCCCCATTCAAGCTCAGAGTATTAAATAAATTCACCAAGCGCGGGCCGAGAATAGGGAGGAAGGTCTTATAGTATTGTGCGTTATATCCGTCAGGGCCCGGAGCCTTACCCACCTTCAGAGGTCCCACGGCCGTCTGGACTTCTTCCAGTGTGATCGGGTCCTCCAAGTACTTCCGTGATTCCGATGAGAGGGTTGGTAGACCTGAACCGGTTACATATCTGTCTATATTGTCCTGTCTGGACCCTGAATCGGGCAGGTTGTAGAGATCAGAGTAAAATTTCTCAAAGACTTTGGCTATTTGGGTTGGGGTAGAGGCCCTCTGGCCATTCTCATGTATCAACTGTGGTATGTAGGAGGCAGATTTCAACTCCTTTACCATCCTGGCTAAGATTTTTCCGCATTTGTCCCCTGACTCCTACGTCAGTTTATGACAAAACTGGAGTCCCGCTTTCGCTTTATAATGGAGTAGGTCAGTAATCTGGGTACGGAGTGTCCCCAATTCAATCTCTAAGGTCCATGAGGGGGCATGTTTATGTTTCGCTTCCACAGAGGCAAGTTCACGAAACAGATTAGCAAGCTGTTCCTTCCGTGCTCGTTTGATGCGCGCCCCGTGCCTGATAAGTACCCTGCGGAGTACTGACTTGTGAGCCTCCCAAATTATCCCCGGGTCGCAGTCCTGCGTTTAGTTTTCTTGGAAATAAAGGTCCAATTCCCTGGTCACATCTGCTAAAACTTCCGGTATCTGGAGGAGGCTCTCATTAAGGTGCCAGAATAATGTAGGTAAGGGCTACAGGTGTGTGGTCGGACCAAGTAATATGGCCGATGGAGGAAGAGCTCACCAAATGCAGTTGGTCATGTGGAATCAAGAAGAAGTCTATCCTCAAGTATGATTTGTGAGGGGAAGAGCAAAAAGAGTAGTCCCTTTCCCCGGAGTGTTGCAGATGACAGACATCAACTAATTGGTCATTCAGTAAACACTTAGTAATCCGCTTTCTAGAGGAAATGAGGAGCGAGGAGCAAGAGGTAGAAGTGTCAACCGATGGCAAAAGGGGACATTAAAGTCCCCACCTAATATCAACTGGCCCTCCCGAAAGTCACATAATCTGTGCAGGGTAGTTCTGAGGAACGTGTCTTGGTGATCATTGGGAGTGTACACATTGGTAAATGTGAAAAGGAGCTCTCCAATGTGGCCCCTAAGAAAAAGATATCAGTCCCCAGGGTCCACCAGAGAATCCTGGAGAACCCAGGGGAGCCTGCTATAGATCAGAATGGAGACTTCCTTGGTCTTAGAGGAGGGGTTAGTAGAGTGGTAGACCTTAGGGAAGGATCTCGACTATAGAAAGGGGAGGCTAGTATTTTTAAAATGTGTTTCTTGTATAAAGGCTACATCAGTACAGGAAGTCTTCAGTTCTCACAGGAGGATCCACCGTTTTTCAGGGGAGTTCAGTCCCTTAACGTTTAGAGAGGTGACGTTGACTGAGTCTGCCATCGCTCCTCGGGGAGGAGGAGGGGGACGTCAGAGAAAAGCAAAGAAAGTTGAACCAAGGTAGGTATTGGGTAGGTAATGGATGGCGGGAACTAAGGGGGAGAAAGGAAGGGCAAATGGAAGGAAAGGTAAGGGGAAAAAGAGGTCGGGCACCTCAACCCCAGGGGGAGAGGGAAATTAAGGGTTGTCCGCACTCAACAGTACAGGAAGCACAATTATGCTATAGCGCTTACCAGATGTACACTGGGTTTAAAGCGCCGTCCTACTTGGGTTGGTGGGTAGACAGGTCGGAGAGGGAGCCCCCGGATCCCAGTCCCCCCAGTCCCAGCAGTGGTAAATGTCACGTCTGATACCGGTATGCAAATAAAAGACAATCAGTAACATCATAGAACCAAAAAAACAATGGTATAATCAAAACAGAGGTAGAGCATATAACTGTCAGCACTGAGGGGTCTCCACGGCTCGCCCTAAACGTAGGCATGCACGAGGGAGCCCGTCACAAAAGAAAAGGCATCACAGAATGGGATCCACCATCCCCCATCCCATACCCCAAAAGTACATGCAGCCCCGAACAAATGCATTTCTCCCTTTGGCAGATTGTCCTCTCCTTACCCCCTCTCCCCCGTCCACGCCCCGGGGGAAAAGGGGAGGGAAGGGGGGGAAAGGGGGGAAGGGGGGAGAGAAAGGGGGGAGGGAAGGGGGGAAAAGGGGGAGGGAGGGGAAGGGGGGGAGGGAAGGGGGGGCAGCAAGGGAGAGGGGACAAACATGCGGAAATGTCAAGTCCTTTAGCGCACTCAGACCAGCAATCACCCGGACCCCATACATTTCAACTCCTCCCCTCCATGGTCACCACATCAAGATGAAGAGGAGCAGCCCTGGTCAGTGCATGGAAAATCTGGCAGGCAAGGGGCTGGGGCCACCATCCCTCCATCCATTGGGAGACTTCACCCGAGCAGCAGTTCTGTGGCCCGCCAATTAGTGTCTCTCCTGCATCGCCATCGGGGGCTGTGTAGAGCATCCAGAGGGAGGCTGGGACCGCCCAAACAGTAAGGGGTAAATCCTCCAGGGGGGTCCAGAGTCAAACTGGAGGGAAGCAGTGTCTCGTACCAATAGGCTCAATAAATAAGTCATCCAGGGTGTCACCGAAAGCTGCAGAAGGCAATGTTGGCAAAGAGTAGGTGGGGCCAGAGGGGGGGTGAGGGGCGCAACCAGGTGGAGGGGACACATATAGGCGGGAATGTCAAGCCCTTCCAGTACAGTGCACTAGGTATCTCTCAGAACCCCCAAAGTGCAACTCCCCCTTCTAAGGTCAAGACTCCAGAAGGGAAGATGAGCCGCCCTGGTCTGTACATGAAAGAACCTGCTGCCAAGGGGTTGGGGCCATCATCCCTTCCTCCAATGGGAGATGCCACCGGCATAACAGCCCTGTGTTCTGTCAAGTGGTGCCCCTCCCACAATGTCGTCGGGGTATATGTGGAGCATCCAGGGGGAGGCAGGGACCACCCAAACAGTGAGGGGTAAAGCCTCCAAGGGGGACCGGTGTCAGACAGGAGGGTAGTGGTGTCTTGTACAAGTTGGTCAATTAGACAAGTCATCCAGTGTGTTCCTGTGAGCAGCGGAAGGAAAGGTCGGTAAGGATTATGAATGGGGGGGCACTGGAGTGCATAAAACTGCCACCAGATGACCGGCGGCAGAGAGGGCAAGGGGATGAAAGTCAGATCTGGTAGGTGGGGGGGGTGAGGAGTGTCCCCCATATTACTCACGTTGGCCATCCCTTGAAGCTGAGCGCTCTGCATACCCAGGACGTTCTTCTGTATAATCTAGCCTATCTGTATACATTAGCCTGCCTTTTGTACACATTAGCCTCTCAGTATAATCTAGCCGGTTCTCTGTATACACTAGTCCGTCTGTATACACTAGTGAGTACAGATAGGCTAGATTATACAGAAGAACTGGCTGGGTTACACAGAGAGGCTAGTGTATGCAGACTTGCTAGTGTATACAGACGGACTAGTGTGTACAGTAGACCGGCTAGTTTATATAGAGAGGCTAATGTGTGCAAAAGACAGGCTAGTGTATACAAATAGGCTAGATTATAGAGAAGAACATCTTGGGTATGTAGAGATGTATACAGTGTGCAGAGGCTAGATTATAGAGAAGAATGTCCTGTGTATGCAGAGATGGAGGCTAGGTTATACAGAGAGAGACAGGCTAGGGACAGAGAGAGGCTGGGTTACAAAGAGAGGCTAGTGTATGCAGACTTGCTAGTGTATACAGGCGGACTAGTGTATACATAGAGGCTTGGGTATACATAGGGATAATGTATAAAGAGATGGTAGTGTATACAAGAGACAACCAAGAGTATGCAGTGAGGCTCGTGTATACAGAAGACCGGCTACAGAGAGGCAAATTTGTACAAAAGACAGGCTAGTGTATACAGATAGGCTAGATTATACAGAGGAAGGTACTGGGTATGCAGAGATGGAGGCTAGGGTACCCAGAGAGAGACTGTGTTACACAGAGATGCTAGAGTATGCAGAAGACCGGCTAGTTTATACAGAGAGGCTAATGAGTACAAAAGACAGACTAGTGTATAAAGATAGGCTAGATTATACAGAACAACTTCCTGGGTATGCAGAGATGGAGGCTAGGTTATACAGAGAGAGAAGCTGGGTTACACAGACTTGCTAGTGTATACAGACGGAATAGTATATACAGAAGACCGGCTAGTTTATACAGAGAGGCTAATGTGTACAAAAGACAGGCTAGATTATACAGAAGAACATCCTGGGTATGCAGAGATGGAAGCTAGGTTATACAGAGGGAAAGGCTGTTTTACACAGAGAGGCTAGTGTATGCAGACTTGCTAGAGTATACAGACAGACTAGTGTATACAGAGAGGCTATTTTAAACAGAGAGACTAGGGAAAACAGAGAGGCTAGTGTACAGAGACAAGCTGACAGTGAGGCCGGGGTATAACAAGAAGCTAGGTTATACAGTACAGCTTGGGTATACGGCGAGGTACACCCTAGAAAAGAAACTGAAAACAGAAAAGTCAAACAAGGTAATACAGATAGGCTAATGTTATTCCCCTGAGCCTAGTGTATACATAAAAATGGCTAGTGTATACAGAGAGGCTAGTGTGTACACATGACAAGCTATTGTAGAGAGGCTGGTGTACACATAGAGATTAATGTATACAGAAAGGCTAGCGCGTACAGAAGACAGGACTTTATTTTTTGCTAATGCAACTACTTCTGAATCCTGTAAAGAGATACAGTGCTTTTTTCATAATTTGGTGCTATTAAAACGTCAGTGGTGTGTTGTCAGAGGTGATATCAATGTGACAGTTAATGTGGAGAACTACAAATATACAAAATAGAACAAAAGAGTGCTAAGTTTATTTTGTTAAGTCATTGACTGACAGATCAATAGAACAATTTACATGGTTTAATATTGCAGAGCGTAATTTAACAGGAAAGAGATCCAAAGTGTTAGTTGCAGTAGCTTCATAAAACTGAGAAATCGATGCATTGCTCTAAATTTAAAAGTTGTTCCGGTAGCACTGAGAAGACTGATATTAGATGAGTGATCTACACATTTCGTTTACTATTGCAGAGAGATACCGGCTAAATGTTAATATCTTAATATGTGCTCCGTGTAAGGTAGAAATAAGATGGTTTTGTGTGAGTTGGTTTACCAGGATTTAGAGATAGTAATCTGTTTATTATAATAATAAAGATAGCAAAATAACTCAGATTAATATTGAGACAGTATATACAGGTCGGGTTTAAGTGGAAATACACAAAATATATATGATTGCGGCATAACACGAAATAACAGCAACGACGTGTCTAGGTTTTCATCATTCTTGTTCATTACATGTCTTTAATCATGTAATGAATATACTCCAAATATAGCATAAGGATGAGAAAGGATAACAACTGGCAGAGGATGACATGGCAAAAAGACAAACTGCATTAGAATTGTGAATGTGAATTAGAGATGAAATGTCAATCCCCATTGGTTACTTACAATTATCCATTAATACAGTTAACACGGCTACATACAGCAAAGTGTGAGCTAAGCAGCTAAATATTCCTTAAAATTGCAGCAATAAGTATTGCAGTTGAAAAGAAGCGTTAGTTGCAGTAGCTTCAAAATGACTGAGAAATACTTTCATTACTCTAAATGTAAAAGTTATCCCGGTAGCACTGAGTGGACTGATATTAGATGAGTGATCGTTGTAGTACAAATTCAGTTTCCTATTATGGAGAGATAACAGCTAACTGTGAAATGAGCAATTAAACTGTTCACATTGCATTACTCTTAATATGTGCAGCGTGTAAAGAAGCAATAAGATGGTTTTGTATTATCCTAAAATTAGCAGTATACGTAATAAAGGTGAGTAGGTTACCTGGATTTAGACATAGCAAACTCTATAATCGAATTCAGCAAAATTAGAAAGGATAATATTGAGACAGTATTGAGACAGGTCGAGCTTAAGTGGAAATACACAAAATATCTAGCTTACCTTTACATTGTTCAATAGAGCGTTGCAAAGTAATACAAAGGCAGAATGACGGAATAGCAATTATAGATGATTGCTGTAATCATGAAATATCAGCAACGACGTGACTAGGTTTAAATCATTTTTCAGGATCCTTACGTGTCTTTAAGGATAAGAAAGTATAATATAATGGCTAAGAGACAGATTGCATTAGAGATGTGAGATACTTACATGTAACCATTAATATAGTTAATGCGGTTACAAATGGTTATCAGTGTGACAGTTAATGTGGAGAAGAAGTAATACACAAAATAGATTCAGAAAGAGAATCCTATTGCATAGAGGTAGCGAGAGATGGTTGCATTACTCTTAATGTGCAGTGTGTAAAAGGTTTTAAAAAGATGGTTTTGTGAGAATTTTGCTTTAACGTAAAATTAGCTGTAGACATTATAACTATGGTTAGGTTTACAATGATTTAGAGATAGTAATCTCTATAATATAATAATAATAAGTATAGCAAATCAAATTAGGAAAATATTGAGGCAGTATATATATATAGGGCGAGATAAAGTGAATACACAAAAGGGATAAAGGAATAGTTGCAAAGTATTCATTAAGGCAGAATGTCGATTAGATGGTTGCAACATAACACGAAATATGAGCACGGCTAAAATACAGAAAAACAGTACATAATTTAAGAGTACAGTAGAATATAGTATAAATTATTTAAGATTCAATTGACTTAGCTTGAAAAAATCTAAGTTTAAATCGTTGAGTAAATCGTTGAGTAAATCGTAAATTTATCAGATAAATTAACTCTGAGATTATGATTAATTTGACAGTTCCATTACGCGGTCCTTTTCCACTCGTATAATCATAATGTAATATCAGTAATTGCTATCAGTAAATGTTAAAATTGTAAGATGGTTAACATTAGGATGTGAAATTGATATGGATTTAAAAGCGGTATATTAATTTTCTGAAGCATACGGCAGAAAGACGGCTTACACGGCTTCTCTCACATTTTGTTACGGTAAAAAGAAATGTTTTGTCAATGTGTTTTAACTGTGACAGTTAAGGTGGAGAAAAAGAAGTAATACAGAAAATAGAATCGAACTGTGGAAACGTTTATTTGCTTATGTCATGACAGCTGATACTGGTTGAGCAATAAAACAGTTTTATTAAGATGTTACACTAGTTTTATTCTCTACATATATGCTTTTCAGAGAGTTGTATAATATAGGCGACCAATAGGACATTTAAATGGCTTACTATTGCATGACCAATGCATTAGGGACATACCTCTCCGTACTTCTTACCCCTTTGGTAATTACCCCTTCTTTCCCTTTCTATAATCCTATTACCATTACACTCTACATTTTACCCTCCAACCCAATAATCAGGCCACACAGGAGTTTGGAGTATAAAATGGCCATAGCAGCCTTTTATTAACACTCTTCCAACCAATAACTTAAATAACTTTATTAAATATATATATAACAACTTTTTGGTAACGGCAATTTTAAAGAACTCCCAGTCAGTTGGTCTTTGACGGTACCACGTTCCACCTTTTAAACATAACCTTTATTACCATTACACTGCGGGACCACCTTTTACCATACCAGGCCTCCGGCCGTTTATAAGCCTGGAGACAACCACCTTCCCGCAATGCCACCAAATCCCGTATTCCAGACTACCCTTCCGCTGGGATACACCAAAAGGGAGGGCCCATATCCCTATGAGCTCCCCCCCGCATTTCCATCATCTGTTTCCTTTTGCCCCATCAAAGACCAAAAGACACCGCCGCTACAGCTGCCATGACGACCCTCCTCATCGAACCTGCAAGAAAACAAAAACACAGACAACAAGAACGACCAAAAACACCAAAGACCACCTCATGTAATTCTTCTTCTTTTTTTTTTTTATATAATGCAAGCACATAAACATTGAGGTATTGCTTTAGTTATGTATTTACCCTTTTGTCCTTTTTTTTTTTTTTTTTTTTTTTTTTATAAATTACGGGACGGGTGGGTGGGCAATTCTCTTCCCAGACTGAACCACGCTGCCTTCGCGCTCCTCCCCTTCCTTTTAATATGCTCCGCCCCCGTATTTCTTTTTCTACACTCCACCTCCTTCTCCTCGTTATGTTAACCCCCTACGCTCCTCCCTCAGCATTTGTCATGTCCGGCCCTCCTCCCAGCCTCTGGCTTAATTCCGTGCCTCTCTTGACCAATGCATTAGGGACATACCTCTCCGTACTTCTTACCCCTTTGGTAATTACCCCTTCTTTCCCTTTCTATAATCCTATTACCATTACACTCTACATTTTACCCTCCAACCCAATAATCAGGCCACACAGGAGTTTGGAGTATAATATGGCCATAGCAGCCTTTTATTAACACTCTTCCAACCAATAACTTAAATAACTTTATTAAATATATATATAACAACTTTTTGGTAACGGCAATTTTAAAGAACTCCCAGTCAGTTGGTCTTTGACGGTACCACGTTCCACCTTTTTTTTTTTTTTTTAACCAGAGTAGAGTTTATTGAGCATACATAAAAAAAAAAGGGACTACAGAGCAATACTCAAACATAAGTGGGGGGGGGGGAAGGCGCAACAAGCGCCAAGCACCATGGAAAAGCAAAAAAAAAAACAAAAAAAAAAACACACACATTCCATGTCAAGCAGGATAGCCTGGAAAATACAGTGTACATAATAGCATGACCATAGGTAATACACATATACATGTAACAGGGTCTCAAGGCGAATATATCAAGGGGAAATACTGCCACCAACCACATACGATATTTATCCAGTGCAGCAATGAGGACTATTCATCCACTCATCCCAAATCTTATGAAATTTCATAGGGCAACCTCGGTTAGCATAAATGAGTCTCTTATAGGGTAGAGTTTGGTTTACAGCTCTCAGCCACTGCTGGAGCGTTGGGGGATCCGGTCTGAGCCACAATCTGGCTATCTGCATCCTGGCAGCAAAGAGGGTCTCTTGTAGGAATATTCTAAGATATTTATTTTCATCTTGAAGGGGAAGGAGACCGAGTATACATTGTCTTGGGCAGAGCGTGAGGGGGGACCCCATATGGTCATGTAGGAACTGGACTATCTGAGCCCAATACCTCTGGACGGGAGGGCAAGTCCAAATAAGATGATAAAATGTACTGGCCTGATCACCACAGCGGGGACATGCAGGGTCAAATCCTTGTCTGTATTTAGATAACCGCCCAGGGGTGATGTAGGCCCGGTGAAGTACGTATAAATGCGTCAATCTATCCGACATTTTGGGGGACACCTCCACCGATACCGATAGTATCTCACCCCACTGCTCATCCTCCAGAGGGCCAACATCAACTTCCCATTTAGGTTTGAGACTATATGCGTGGGCCGTAACCCGAGGAGCAAGGAGGTGTGCATAAATAGTGGACGTAAGCTTGTAAGAGTCGTTGCCAGTAACCAGGCCAGCCAAGGGGGTACATTCCAGAATCGGAGGCGAATTCCCAAATTGAGCCTGTAGGGCGTGGCGGACCTGAAGGTAACGGAAAAACACCTGATTCGGGAGGCCAAACTCATCTTTAAGTGCCTGAAAGGTCTTAATACCCTGAGGTGTGTAGAAGTGAGAGACATAGATAACCCCTTTACATATCCACAGTTTATAATCCGGGATTCCCAACAGCTCCGGGATATCGAGGTTATCCCAGAGAGGCGTATGTGCATGCAGGGGGGGTGCCCCGGACCTAGACCGCGCCACACCCCACAATCGGCAGTGGTGCGCAATCATGACACGCTGGCAGTTCGTAACAGGGCTAGCTCTATGTTTACAAAAAAGTATTTGAAAGGGGTGCGCAATGATATCCGCCACCGAGGTACACACCAGGAGGGAGTATCTCAGCTTGTCATGCATGTTCAGGTAATAAAAATGAGAGAGTTGGGAGGCCAGGTAGTACGTCTCTAGGTCGGGAAGCGCAGCGCCGCCAAGACGGACCGGACATTTGAGGGTCTGCCAGGCCAGCTTGTGCCTGGAAGAGCCCCAGACAAAGGAGTTAAGGATCGATTCCATATCACGGAATAATCGCGACGGTATACGGATTGGGGCATGCCAAAAGACGTACAGGAGTTTGGGGAGGAGAATCATTTTGAAAAGACCCAAGCGGCCCATGACCCCGAGAGGGAGCCTGGACCAAACCTGGGTCTTCCGTTTCAACAGATGGAAAAGGGGCTCGAGGTTAAGATTAATGTAGTCTGTGAGGGAACGAGAGCAGTGAATGCCGAGGTACTTAATGCGGTCCGTGCGCTCAAGAGGCAAGGAGGCTTGCGTACACGTGGGGGCGGCGGGGTCGATAGGGAGAATTTGTGATTTTGACCAATTAATGCGAAGACCCGAAAAAACCCCAAAACGACCAACCACCTCCAAAACCGCCGCCAAGGAGGGGCCGGCATCCTCCAGATATAGCAACATGTCATCCGCATAGAGGCTAAGTACCTCCGATAGTTGACCCTTGCGGAGACCGTGGATATCCGGGAGTGCTCTGATGGCCAGAGCCAAGGGCTCCACCGCCAGCGCGTACAGCATGGGTAAGATGGGGCATCCCTGCCGGGTGCCCCTCTTCAAAGGGAAGGGACTAGAGATCTGACCATTGACGAGAACTCGGGCAGTGGGGGCCTGATAGAGAAGCTGTATCCAGCGCACAAATTTAGGGCCAAAGCCATAGCTGTGTAGGCACTCCCACAGGTACCCCCACTCCACCGAATCAAACGCCTTTGCGGCATCCAGACTAACAACCACCCTAGTACCCACGTTGTCATGGGAAGCCTGTAAATTCATAAACAGTCTGCGTAAGTTGAAGGCCGTGTTTTTGCGGGGCATAAAGCCGGTCTGATCAGTGTGTATGAGATGGAGTATCACCTTATTAAGCCTGAGGGCGAGGATTTTGGCCAAAATCTTCACGTCCAGCTGCAGGAGCGAGATGGGGCGGTAGGAGTCAGGGTAGAGAGGGTCCTTGCCAGGCTTAGGGATGAGGACAAGCAGCGCCTCACTCATGGAACGGGGGAGTACACCGGTTTCAAAAACATGAGCGTATAGCCGGCAGAGCTTAGGGAGTAGGGTCTCCTGAAATTGATTATAAAACTCCCTGGGGAGGCCGTCTGACCCCGGGGCCTTAGAAGGTGGCAAACATGCTATAGCCTCCGCTATGCAGTCCTCGGTAATGGGAGCCTCCAAAAGCTCCACCTGCGATTCGGAGAGGACAGGGAAATCCACCGTCTGCAGTAGGGCACGCAAGTCATCCAAGGAGCCAGAGGCCTCAGAAGTGTACAGGTCGGCAAAAAAGCGCCGAAACTCCTGGGCTACCTCCTGTGGATCCGGCAGCGTGATTCCCGCCGCAGACACGAGCTGGACCACAACCGGGGGGCCATGGTCCAGGCGAGCCAAATAAGCCAGTAGACCCCCTGCCCTCTCCCCATATTCATAGACTTTTTGTTTGGTAAAGAAAATCTTTCTCCCCGCTCTATCCAGGTGTAGTTGGTCAGTAAGCCTAGACTGTAGTCTTAACTTAGAGGAGTTGGAGGGGGTGGGATGCGCCAAAAATGCGCCTTCCAGCTCCACCAGCAGCTCCTCAGCTTGCTGGATAGCGAGCCCCGAGGATTTCTTGAACTGGTTAATGCGTGTGGACATAAACATACGGGCATGCAATTTAAAAGCCTCCCAAACCAGCCCGAATGGTGCAGAGTCCGCATTTGTCTGAAAATAATGAACCCATTCCCTCTGGACAGCCCCCAAATCAGGGAGAGCCGTCAGCCAGAACGGGTTCAATCTCCACAAACGGGAAGCCGGTGTGGAGGGCAGGCGAAGCCGAGCCCAACACGGCGAATGATCAGACAAGACCCGAGTCCCAATCTCCGCCTCCAAAAGACACGGAAGCAGGGTAGGGGAACACAGAATCAGGTCTATCCTGGACATTGCATCATGCGCTGGCGTGAAACAGGAATACTCCCTGCGGGAGGGGTGTTTATACCTCCAAACGTCCGTCAGAGCAAATTCGGCTAAAAAGTTGCCGAACCTGGTCCGAACCGGGGGAGAGGAGGGGGCTTGGGAGCGGGTGAGTCTATCCAAGGCAGGGGACACCACAGAGTTAAAATCCCCCAACCATAGCGACGGCAACGTTGGGTGCCGCAACATAAAATTAACACCGTGCTGGAGGACCTCAAACTGGAAGGGTGGGGGAATGTAAAAAGCTAAGAGCAAAAATTCAAGACCCCCTGCCGTGATGTACAGGAATAAATAGCGACCCCGCCTGTCAGAGCATAAATCATGAAGGCAAAACTGAACGGACTTGGCTACAAGTACAGCTACCCCGCTGGAATTACTAGTAAAGGGGGCATGGTACATCCACCCCACCCAAGGTTTTTTAAGGGATAGCTGTAACTGACCCGTGATATGTGTCTCGGTAAGTACCATGATATCAGCCCTCATCTGTTTAAGATGGGAGAGCACCGCAACCCTCTTTGCTTTTTCCCGCAGGCCACGCACGTTCCACGTGACTACCTTAAGGGAAGCCATAACAACTGGAAGGTGCAATTCAGGAATAAGGAGACATATGTTGGCCATAAAGACCCAGCAACCCCCATCGGGGAGCCCCCGCAAGGGAAAGCGGCTAAGGCTGACGCGCCACCACCACCCTGCGCAGGGGCTGCCCGTCTAGTAAATACCAGGGTCAGGGACAACCCCCGCAGCGGTGAAGGCACAGGGGCAAACAAAAGGACAATTAGCAGACATGGATTAGAGAATACAAACATAAAAAGGGCATGGTGCATAAACATTGAACAAAAACTATAACTGGTAGAGTAGAGCAGAACAGCGCCTACACTGGACCGGCAAGGCAGGCAAAACACACAGTAGTCCAGTAGCCACATGGAAACTGAGGCCGGCCAGGGAAACACACTTTGGAGTGACAGGAGGGACCGCGCCCAGCCATCCCGGACCGCAGGAGGAAAATCCAGATCCGCAGAGCGAGAATGGCCAGACACACTCCCAAATGGGGGAAGGGGCGAACAAAAGTCAACTGTGCTGTGCAGCTGGGTAGGGGGACACGGCATGGGAAAGTCTCAGTCAATACCAGTGCCCATTTTCCCGGCTGCCAAAATGTCTAAGGAACGGTGGGACCCATGTTTAGCAAAACAAAAAGGGAGAACATGCGGCTGAAGCAGGGGCATGCAAATATTGATCAGGGGCACACGAGAAAGGCAACCAGGGATCAAGGAGAGGGAGGGGGGCCAGCAAAACGGGGGAAGGTGGCAAAAGTGCAAAGTTACTCACTGCATGGGATGAAGCCGGCCATCATAAGGAGACATTACAGACAGGGCCCAGACACACGGAGGCCATCAGTCAAGCAGGGGCATCATCAGGGCGTTGTTCCAGCCAGGAAAGGGCAGCCGAGGGATCCTCAAAGAAGTGAGCTTTGCCGTCCCGCACTACACGGAGCCGTGCAGGGAACATCATAGCGTATACCAGATGGCGGGTGCGGAGCTGGCGCTTGACTTCCGTGAATTGAGCCCTCTTCTTCTGGATCTCCGCAGAGAAGTCTGGGAACACCGCTATACGCTTATCTTCATATGGGATGTTACCTTTCTCCCTGGTGAGGCGGAGAACCGCGTCCCGGTCGCGGTAATTGAGCATCTTCGCGATGAAAGTGCGTGGTGGAGCACCAGGAGGCGGGGGTCTAGAGTTCAGGCGGTGGGCACGCTCGACCGCAAAGGTAAGTGAGAAGGCCTCCCGACCAAAATTGGCGATCAGTAGACGCTCTAGGAATGCTGGGGGATCATTGCCTTCTGCCTTCTCAGGCAGCCCCACAAAACGAAGGTTGGAGCGTCTCATCCTGTTCTCGAGCTCGTCCTGCTTAGCTAGGACAGTGGATAGCTGATGCTGCAGTCTTTCGGTGGATATTTGGAGGGGGGGGATGTCATCCTCCACCTGGCCCAGCCTGCGCTCCGTCTCCCCGACCCTCTCGCGCAGCTTGTGCATGTCCTGGCGAATGAGGGAGATGTCAACCTTCACCTCCTCGATCCTGGAGGTGAGAGAGGTGCGGCAGAGGGTCACAGCCTCGAGGATGCGTGCCGTGTCGCCCGACGGAGGATTGTCAGCAGCCGGGCCCGGAGCGACGCCATCTTCCTCCACGAGGTCCGGGGCATCCGCACGGAACCTTCCCAGCTTCGCTAGGGCTCCCTGGGACTTTTTTGGCGGCGACATTCGGGCTCACGGTGCTCCCGGTGGAGGTAGCGCCGTTCTCCGGGTAAAGGATCCGAAGGGGTCCGCAAGGATAGAAGAACGGATAAAGGGCAGCCGGAGCTCACAGAAAGAGCGTCCTACTCCATGCCGCTGCAGGCCACGCCCCCACGTTCCACCTTTTTAAACATAACCTTTATTACCATTACACTGCGGGACCACCTTTTAGCATACCAGGCCTCCGGCCGTTTATAAGCCTGGAGACAACCACCTTCCCGCAATGCCACCAAATCCCGTATTCCAGCCTACCCTTCCGCTGGGATACACCAAAAGGGAGGGCCCATATCCCTATGAGCTCCCCCCCACATTTCCATCATCTGTTTCCTTTTGCTCCATCAAAGACCAAAAGACACAGCCCGCAAGGATGACCCCCTTATCCTTAAGGGCCCCGCCACACCCTCAGGGCCCGTTCAATCCCATCTTGCAAGCCCAATGCCCAAAGGTCAATGCCCACCGCCGTCAGATGGACCCCATCCCCCCGAAGGTACATGCCCACGTTAACCTCCAACTCCAAGTGGCGCGCCACTAAACCCCCATTACGCTTTATAAACCTCCTCAAAACCTTGTTAACTTTAATTCGGGCTTTATTAAGTCTGACCACCGACCGTGCCATCCGCCATGCCGTACGTGCTACGATGTCCGACCAGACTATGACCATATCCGGGAAGTCCCTCCGAAGCATCAGAAAATCGCACTTCACGTCTGCAACAATATCCCGAGTGGACGTAATCCCCAGGTCATTCCCCCCAACATGGAGAACCAGTACATCGGGGGGCCTATCCAGCCTGGCGTACCGGTGTATTTCAGGTACGACCCTACCCCACTTCATCCCCGGGATACCCAACCACCTGATGTAAGCCTCCCTACGTGGGATCCCCAGCTGCCTTCCTTCCGGTCTGACATCTGCTCGCCTCGCACCCCAAAAAACATAGGAGTGTCCGAGAATCCAGACGAGGCGTGGTAAACCTCCATCTGAAATGACACAGACATCAGCACCCCATCACACAAGCCCCAAGCACCCCCCAACCCAAAAAACAGTCTACACCAAGTGCGGCCGAACATAGGACCTGAAACGCCTGGACTCCCATTTTCCTATCCGTTTTACCACAGCCTCGTCCAACCCGCATCTGGCAGCCTCTGTGGCCGCCCCGATGCGGAAGGAGTGCGAAGCAAACTGCGCCCCGTCGAACCCCCCCGACCTCAAACATTTCCTAAATACCGCTACAAATTGGAATTTGGACAGGAAACTCCCATCCCGATGCACCAGCAGTGGACCCTCCCCTTGCGGCCGAAGCCGCATGAACTCCGTCACCGCCATCACCGGACAGATCTCCGAACCCGGCAATGCATACAACCAAACGTCCACACCCTTTCAGACCTGCGCAGTTTCAAACACACGCAACCCTCCCCCAATGTAACATCCTGACCCAACAAACCCCCCCCAACGTTCTTCGCCGGACTAACCAACTCACCCACCCGAAAGGCCCCGAAAAAAGCCAAGGAAAAAGCTGTTCGAAACAGGTGAGCTTCATAACCTGACGCACACAGCCCCCCCAACTGCCGGCAAATCACCTGCAAAATTGCAAAAGTCACCGGCCTTCTCCCATCTTGCTTCTGATTACCTTTCCGGTACCCCTTCAGCGCCTGCCGCACCCAGAAACCTTTGGTCGCATCCATTTCGCCCCGCAACTTAAACCAGAAAGCCAGTGCCGCCAGCTTCCGTTCGATCCCAGATACCGACCCCAGCCCCTCCATCTGTCTAACTACAAAATATAAAACCAACAAACTGCTGTCCACCCTCCGGTCCCCCAGCTCGGCGTCCGCCAGCCATGAAAATTCCAGCCACTCCCTCCAAACCCTACTGTACGCCGACCAAGTCGACTCGCTCACCGACCTCTTGATCCATTCGGCGGCAATTCCAAAGCAATTGTCCAAAGCCACTCTGGGCAGGGGATCCCCTTGCTCGCCGCTCCGGGCGCCAAGTCCCGAAACCTCTGCCACTGATATCGAGACAAGGCATCAGCCAGGTTATTCTCCACCCCTGGAATGTGTACGGCATACAAAAATATGTTCATCTGCAGGCACCGCAGCACCAGATGGCGCAGCAGCCTGATCACCGGAGGGGAAGAACCCGAAATCCGGTTAATCACCTGCACGACTCCCATATTATCACAATTCAACCTGATCTTAAGGTCCCGACAAGACGCACCCCACAATTCCAAAGCCACCACCACCGGAAACAGCTCCAGTAGCACCAGGTTCTTAGTCAACCCTTCCTCCACCCAAGTCCGTGGCCATGCCTCCGCACTCCACTGACCCTGAAAATACGCCCCGTATCCTGTCGCCCCTGCCGCATCCGTCACCAGCTCTAGGTCGAAGTTACTCACTGGCCCATCCATCCAAACCGAACATCCGTTGTAGTCTTCCAAAAATGTGTGCCACACCCGCAAATCCTCCCTATGTTCCCCCGTCAATCGCACGAAATGAGTCGGAACTGAGACTCCCGCCGTGGCCGCCGACAGCCGTCGGCAAAACACCCTCCCCATGGGGATGATGCGGCAAGCGAAGTTAAGCTTACCCAAAACCGACTGCAGCTTCCTGAGCTGCACCTTCCGCAGCCCCATCAGTTCTCTAATCTCCGCCCGGAGTCCCTCCAACCTTGTTCCTCGGAAGCCGGCATTCCATGGCGACCGTGTCCAGCTCGATGCCTAAAAAAAGAAAAGTCATCCAGATAATGGATAACCGAACCCCATCCGGACAAATCGCGCACTACCCACTCCAAGAAAGAGCTAAAGAGCTCAAACAGGGCGCAGGAAACGGAGCAGCCCATGGGCAAGCAGCGATCCACATAAAAACGATCCTGCCAACAGCACCCCAGAAGACGGAAACTGTCCGGGTGTACCGGCAGCAGCCGAAATGCCGACTCAATGTCCGATTTTGCCATGAGTGCTCCCCGCCCAAAACGATGCACCCAACCCACTGCCGCGTCAAAAGAAGTATAAGACACGTGCAGGCTTCCGGGTCAATTGCGTCATTCACGGAACCCCCTTTGGGAAACGAAAGGTGGTGAATAAGCCGAAACTTGTTAGGTTCCTTCTTAGGCACCACCCCCAACGGGGACACCACCAAATCCGACAATGGGCGCTCCGAGAAAGGACCACTCATCCTACCCAGCGCAACTTCTTTAGCCAACTTTTCCGAAACCACCGCCGGATGTAACAGCGCGGAGCGCATGTTCCGAGCCATCGGCGGAACCTCAGCCATGGAACACGGAATTTTAAAACCCACCGCAAAACCCTCCCCAACACTCTCGCTGCCTCCCTATTCGGGTACCTATTTAGGAAAGGACGCATCCTTTCCACCCTCACCGGCGTTGTCCCTTTTAAACACAGTGTCAGCGCCGCGCTTGCCCCGTTTGAAGCAAGGGGACAGGGCGTGGCTCCCCCCACATCCGGAACATTCCATTCCATTCGATGCCGGAAACGACAGGACCCCCCAAATTTGCAAGCCCCTTCGTTAAATTGCCAGCACACCCCAAGTTTCTTACCGGCCGAAAGTCCCGAGGCGGGGGTTCCCCCGCCTTCCCCCTAAAAAACTGCGACAGGGCCCGCGCCGACGACATCAGTCGCATCCAAAGGCTGATATCCTTGTGATCCCACCTGATATCCGGCCGAACTGCCCTCCTCTGTCTAAATTGCTCGTCGTACCTCAGCCACGCCGACCCCCCATAGACCCTATGCGCCTCCCCAATGGCGTCCATATAGCAAAAGAGAGCCGAGCAGTGTTCCGGAGATTTTTCTCCGATCACGCTGGCCATGATGGCGAACGCCTGCAGCCAGTTCGCGAAAGTCCGCGGTATAAGCCTATACCGCCTCTTCTCCTCGTCGTCCTTCTTGGAGTCATCAGGCTTGACCCTATCCAGATTAAATTTCTCCAGGGGCAGCAAGGAAAATATCTCCACATACTCACCCTTGGTGATCTTGTCCCGCACTTCCTGCTTCAGATGCGCGCCCAGCGGCCCCTCATAGCACACATAAACCTCGCACTTCGCGGCATCCGCGATCCTAACCACGTCAACCCTGGGTGCCGCCGCCGCCTCCCCCTTCTTTTCCACCCCCGGAGTACTTCCCGCAGCATCCCCCGCCGTCGAAACCGTTGCAGGCACGACCACCGGCGGAGCAGGTGCCAAAGGCGCAGAGCCCTCCTCCCGCGGAGTCCCCGTCGTCTGTGGCGCCTCCAGCTGCGCACTCGCCCCCACCGGAGCCTCCAAAACCTGCTGGGACCCCAGAACCCCACTCTGCACCGGACTCCCCAAGCTGCCCACCGGCGCCTGCGACCCCAGCCCCAGGTGCCCCCCCGGGCCCCCAACCCAAGGAGCCGCCCCCGGGTGGACCCCCGTGGCCCCGGCCGCAAACCGGTGAATCAGAACCTGGAGTCCCCCAATAAGGATTGCAATTGATCCCGGGACCCGCCGGCGGCAAGCAGACAGCCCGCCCCCCACGGGCCCACTGTGTCAGGCCCAACACCACCCCCAGCAGCCCGCACATCCCCCCAACAATCCCACACAAAGCAGCATTAAAATCAGGAGACGAGAGATCGAAAGTCTTACCTGGCTGCCTGGGTCTGCTCCTGTCAGCCACCGCCCCGGATGCTCCAGCCGTCGCGACGCCGTCCCGGATCTCCTCCTCCGAGCCTGACAGCTCACCTTCTGACCGCTCACCTGCCGTAGGTAGCAGAGGCGTGCTCAGCCTGCCGGGCGACTCCACCCCAGCGGCCGTGGATCGACAACTGCTTGTAGTAGCCCGAACACTGGCGTCTCGTCCCCTGGCTCCGCTCCGTGTGACCGCCGCCATCTGTCTCCTCGCCGGTCCCCCAGCTCTCCCGCTCTCTTCTGTCGCCAATCTCCTCCCATCCGACCGTCCGGACCTGCCCGCAGCGTCTGGTTGCTGGCGCACAGGCGTGACACTGCTCCTCCTATGCCGAGTCCCCCCCTGCGGCGGAGACGCCGCGCTCCCGTGGGTGACCGCAGTCCCCTCCTGCACTGCCCTCGCCGGCGGGGAGCTGGCTCCTGCTGTGCCTCCAGCCCTGCTCCCCGAGCCCCGCCAATGAAGAGGATTTCGCCCGGATCCCCCAGCCACTGTGGCGCCCAAACGTTTTGCTGGGGGGGGGCGGCGGGTCCGTTACCGGGCTCCTAGAGTGGCGCTGGGCTCTGGTGGAGGGGCCAGGGGAAAAAAGTTCCGGCGGCCGGGGCCGCCGAGCGCTTGGAGTAGTCTCCCCCCCGTTATCGGCCCCCCCGCCGCGGTAGTAATGGCCGCCACCTGGCTCTGCAGCCAGTCTGTCCCTCGTGACGCCGCCGCGGCCCGCAGCCGCTCAAACAGCGCGTCCAGATCTGACATGGTTAATGTGAGCAGAAAAAAAAACTGCCGAAAACCAACCCGCCGCTCCTAATCCCCCCGCCGAATGACCGGACCGTCCCGCGGAGTAAAACCCCGCCAACCGCACCGCGCCTACCGCACAGAACGAGCTGACGAACAGAGCAGGTCCTCTCACGTGCAATTCTCTTCCCAGACTGAACTACGCTGCCTTCGCGCTCCTCCCCTTCCTTTTAATATTCTCCGCCCCCCGTATTTCTTTTTCTACACTCCACCTCCTTCTCCTCGTTATGTTAACCCCCTACGCTCCTCCCTCAGCATTTGTCATGTCCGGCCCTCCTCCCAGCCTCTGGCTTAATTCCGTGCCTCTCTGGAAAGAAGTATCGCTGTTCAACGGTAAGAGATTGAAAGCTTAGCTTGAAAAAGGCCAAGAAATAGTTGCGTTCGTCTAAATTTAAAGGATATGCCGGTACCACTGAAAAAGCTTATATTAGACTAGTTGATCTTTGCATTACACAATCCTATTATTATTATTATTATTATTACAATCCTAGTGCAGAGAGATACTGAGTTAATGTCAGAGATACTCGGTTAATGTCAGAAAAGCAATAAAACTGTTTACATCGTTAGCGAGCGATAGTTATATTAGTTTCATAGTTAGTAAGGCTGAATAAAGACACCAGTCCATCCAGTTCAGCCTTTGTGAGTGTTTACAATTGTCCCTATCCCTGTATGTTGCACACTCACATTGGTCCCTACCCTTAAGGAGCCCACAATCCAAGGTCTCCATTCATATGCTAGGGCCAATTTTTTTTGGACAGATGCCAATTAACCTACCTGCATGTCTTTGGATTGTGGGAGGAAACCGGAGTACCCGAAGGAAACCCACGCAGGCACAGGGAGAACATACAAACTCCAGGCAGGTAGTGTCGTGGTTGGGATTTGAACCAGCGACGCTTCTTACTGCTAGGTGAGAGTGCTAACCACTACACCACTGTGCTGCCCACAGACTAACTTACTGTTAGTATGTGCAGCATGTCTGGCAGCAAATGGCACATTTGGCACAAATGGCACTGGTGTATACAGAAGACAGGCTTGGGTATACATCAAAGCTGACAGTGTATACAGAAGACTGGTATATATAGAAGACTACAGCATACAGAAGAAAGGCTAGTGACAGTGCTGACAGTGTATACAGAAGACTGGGTAGTGTATACAGAGAGTCTAGTGGGTACAGAAGACAGGCTGGTGTATTCTAGCTAGTTTTTACTGTCTAGTGTATACAGAAGACAGGCTGTGGTATACAGAGGGTTTAGGGTATTCAGAGATCGGCGAGTGTATACATAAGACTGGCTAGTTTACACAGTGTTTACAGAGATGCAAGGGTGTGCAGAGAAGCTAGTATATATAGAAGACTACAGCATACAGAAGAAAGGCTAGTGAATACAGAATACAGACTCGTGTATGCAGATAGGCTTGAGTATATAGAGATGCTAGAGTAAACAGTGAGGCTGGGGTACACAGAGAGGCTAGTTTAAAGAGAGGCTAGTATATACAAAGATGTTAGTGTATATAGAGAGGTTAGTGTATAGATAGAGTCGAGTGTATACAGAAAGGACAGTGCATACAGAGAAACTAGTGTATACAGAAGACAGGCTTGGGTATACATCAAAGCTGACAGTGTATACAGAAGACTGGGTAGTGTATACAGAGAGTCTAGTGGGTACAGAAGACAGGCTGGTGTATTCTAGCTATTTTTTACAGTCTAGTGTATACAAAAGACAGGCTGTGGTATACAGAGGGTTTAGTGTATTCAGAGAGTCTAGTGTATACAGTCGGCGAGTGTATACATAAGTTTGGCTAGTTTACACAGTGTTTAGAGAGATACAAGGGTGTACAGAGAAGCTAGTATATATAGAAGACTACAGCATACAGAAGAAAGGCTAGTGAATACAGAATAAAGGCTGGCTTATACAGGCTAGATTATACAGAGAGGCTAGTGCATACAGTGAAGCTATTGTATATAGAAGCCTGGTTTCGTGTATACAGAGAAGCTAGTGTGTACCGAAGAAAGGCTAGAAAGGCTATAAAGAGAGACAAGTGTTTACAGAAAACAGTTTGGGGTATACAGAGATGCTAGTTTACAGAGAGACTAATGTATACCGAAGACAGGCTAGGGCATACAGAAGACATAAGACGGGCTAGTGTATTCAGAACATAGGCTAGTGTATATCTAAGACAGGCTATTGTATGCAGAAAACCGGCTAGTGTATACAGAGAAACTAGTGTATAACAGAGAGGGTAGTGTATATAGAAGACAGGCCAGGGTATAAAGAAGACAGAGTAATGTATACAGAAAACATGCTGGTGTATATAGAGAGGCTAGAGAATTTAGAGGGTAGGCTAAGTGATAACAGAAGACAATCTGGGCTATACAGAGACAGTTCATCATTTCATCTAGCTCACATCTCTAATGGAATTTGTCTCATTGCCATGTTATGCCTTTTCATTCTTATGCTAAATACAGATTATACTCACTACACGATTTTAATCATCCACATCAAGCATGCAATAAAACTATCATACATCAAAATAAACCATGTACTCGTTTGCTCTATTTTGCATATTTGTAATTCTCCACATCAACTGTCACATTCATATCACTACTGACGAAACACCATCCTGACTTATTTTGAATATTTATTATTAGAACTAGAGAGTACTATCTCAAAATCCGGTTAAATCTATTCACTTCGATGAGGTCTACCGCTAATTGTATGGTAATGCAAAATGTTCACAAAATCATCCATTTGCTACCAGACATGCTGCATATACTAACAGTAATGTAACTATCGCTCGCTAACGATGTAAACCGTTTTATTGCTTTTCTGACATTAACCGAGTATCTCTGACATTAACTGAGTATCTCTCTGCGCTAGGATTGTAATAATAATAATAATAGGATTGTGTAATGCAAAGATCAACTAGTATAATATAAGCTTTGTCAGTGGTACCGGCATATTCTTTAAATTTAGACTAACGCAACTATTTCTCGGCCATTTTCAAGGTAAGCTTTCAAGCGATACTTATTCCCTGCAATATTAAGCCATTTAAATGTCCTTTTGGTGGCCTATATTATACAACTCTCTGAAAAGCATATATGTAGAGAATAAAACTAGTCTAACATCTTAATAAAACAGTTTTATTGCTCAACCAGTATCAGCTGTCATGACATAAGCAAATAAACTGTTTGACTCTATTTTCTGCATTACTTCTTTTTGTCCACCTTAACTGTCACAGTTAAAACACAGTGACAAAACATTTCTATTTACAGCAGCAAAATGTGTCTTTCTGCCATATGCTTCAGAAAATTAATGTACCGCTTTTAAATCCATATCAATTCCACAACCTAATGTTAACCATCTTACAATTTTAACATTTACTGATAGCAATTACTAATATTACATTATGATTATACGAGTGGAAAAGGACCGCGTAATGGAACTGTCAAATTAATCATAATCTCAGAGTTAATTTATCTGATAAATTTACGATTTAGTCAACGATTTAAACTTAGATTTTTTCAAGCTAAGTCAATTGAATCTTAAATAATTTATACTATATTCTACTGTACTCTTAAATTATGTACTGTTTTTCTGTATTTTAGCTGTGCTCATATTTCGCGTTATCTTGCAACCATCTAATTGACATTCTGCCTTAATGAGGATATTACTTTGCAACTATCCCTTGATCCCTTTTGTGTATTCACTTTATCTCGACCTATATATACTGCCTCAATATTTTCCTAATTTGTTTTGCGATACTTATTATTTTTATATTATAGAGATTACTATCTCTAAATCATTGTAAACCTAACCATAGTTATAATGTCTACAGCTAATTTTACGTTAAAGCCAAATTCTCACAAAACCATCTTTTTAAAACCTTTTACACACTGCACATTAAGAGTAATGCAACCATCTCTCGCTACCTCTATGCAATAGGATTCTCTTTTTGAATCTGTTTTGTGTATTACTTCTTCTCCACATTAACTGTCACACTGATAACCATTTGTAACCGCGTTAACTGTATTAATGGTTACATGTAAGTATCTCACATCTCTAATGCAATCTGTCTCTTAGCCATGTCCAACTATTATACTTTCTTATCATTAAAGACACGTAAGGATCCTGAAAAACGATTTAAACCTAGTCACGTCGTTGCTGATATTTCATGATTACAGCAATCATCTATAATTGCTATTCCGTCATTCTGCCTTGGTATTACTTTGCTACGCTCTATTGAACAATGTAAAGGTAAGCTAGATAATTTGTGTATTTCCACTTAAGCTCGACCTGTCTCAATACTGTCTCAATATTATCCTTTCTAATTTTGCTAAATTAGATTATATAGTTTGCTATGTCTAAATCCAGGTAACCTACTCACCTTTATTACGTATACTGCTAATTTTAGGATAATACAAAACCATCTTATTGCTTCTTTACACGCTGCACATATTAAGAGTAATGCAATGCGAACAGTTTAATTGCTCATTTCACAGTTAGCTGTTATCTCTCCGTAATAGGAAACTGAATTTGTACTACAACGATCACTCATCTAATATCAGTCCACCGGGCTACCTGGATAACTTTTACATTTAGAGTAATGAAAGAATTTATCAGTCATTTTGAAGCTACTGCAACTAACGCTTCTGATCTCTTTTCAACTGCAATACTTAATCACTGCAATTTTAAGGAATATTTAGCTGCTTAGCTCACACTTTGCTGTATGTAGCCGTGTTAACTGTATTAATGGTTAATTGTAAGTAACCAATGGGGATTGACATTTCATCTCTAATTTACATTTACAATTCTAATGCAGTTTATCTTTTTGCCATGTCATCCTCGGCCAGTTGTTATCCTTTCTCATCCTTATGCTATATTTGGCGTATATTCATTACATGATTAAAGACATGTAATGAACAAGAATGATAACAACCTAGACACGTCATTGCTGTTATTTCGTGTTATGCCGAAATCATATATATTTTGTGTATTTCCACTTAAACCCGACCTGTATATACTGTCTTAATATTAATCTGAGTTATTTTGCTATCTTTATTATTAGAATAAACAGAATACTATCTTTAAATCCTGATAAACCAACTCACACAAAACTATCTTATTTCTACCTTACACGCAGCACATATTAAGATATTAACATTTAGCCGGTATCTCTCTGCAATAGTAAAACGAAATGTGTAGATCAATCATCTAATATCAGTCTTCTTTCTCAGTGCTACCGGAAAAACGTTTAAATTTAGAGTAATGCAACGATTTCTCAGTTTTATGAAGCTACTGCAACTAACGCTTTGGATCTCTTTCCTGTTAAATTACGCATTGCAATATTAAGCCATGTAAATTGTTCTATTGGTCTGTCAGCCAATGACTTAACAAAATAAACGTAGCACTCTTTTGTTCTATTATGTATATTTGTAGTTCTCCCCATTAACTGTCACATTGATATCACCTCTGACAACCCACCACTGACGTTTTAATAGCACCAACATATGAAAAAAGCACTGTATCTCTTTACATGATTCAGAAGTAGTTGCATTAGCAAAAAAATAAAGTCCTGTCTTCTGTACACGCTAGCCTTTCTGTATACATTAATCTCTCTGTGTACACCAGCCTCTCTACAATAGCTTGTCATCTGTACACACTAGCCTCTCTGTATACACTAGCCAATCTTCTGTATACACTAGGCTCAGGGGAATAACATTAGCCTATCTGTATTACCTTGTTTGACTTTTCTGTTTTCTGTTTCTTTTCTAGGGTGTACCTCGCCGTATACCCAAGCCAATCTTATTACCCCAGCCTCATTCCAATTATACTGTATAACCTAGCTTCTTGTTATACCCCGGCCTCACTGTCAGCTTGTCTCTGTACACTAGCCTCACTGTTTTCCCTAGTCTCTCTGTATAAAATAGCCTCTCTGTATACACTAGTCTGTCTGTATACTCTAGCAAGTCTGTATACACTAGCCTCTCTGTATAAAACAGCCTTTCCCTCTGTATAACCTAGCCTCTATCTCTGCATACCCAGGATGTTCTTCTGTATAATCTAGCCTGTCTTTTGTACACATTAGCCTCTCTGTATAAACTAGCCGGTCTTCTGTATACACTATTCCGTCTGTATACACTAGCAAGTCTGTGTAACCCAGCTTCTCTCTCTGTATACCCTAGCCTCCATCTCTGCATACCCAGGAAGTTGTTCTGTATAGCCTATCTGTATACACTAGTCTGTCTTTTGTACTCATTATCCTCTCTGTATAAACTAGCCGGTCTTCTACATACTCTAGCCTCTCTGTGTAACACAGTCTCTCTCTAGGTACCCTAGCCTCCATCTCTGCATACCCAGTACCTTCCTCTGTATAATCTAGCCTATCTGTATACACTAGCCTGTCTTTCGTACAAATTTGCCTCTCTGTAGCCGGTCTTCTGTATACACGAGGCTCACTGCATACTCTTGGTTGTCTCTTGTATACACTACCATCTCTTTATACATTATCTCTATGTTATACCCAAGCCTCTATGTATACACTAGTCCGCCTGTATACACTAGCAAGTCTGCATACACTAGCCTCTCTTTGTAACCCAGCCTCTCTCTGTCCCTAGCCTGTCTCTCTCTGTATACCCTAGCCTCCATCTCTGCATACCCAGGACGATCTTCTCTATAATCTAGCCTATTTGTATACACTAGCCTGTCTTTTGCACACATTAGCCTCTCTATATAAACTAGCCGGTCTTCTGTAGACATTAGCCTCCCTGTATAAACTAGCCGGTCTACTGTATACACTAGTCCATCTGTATACACTAGCAAGTCTGCATACACTAGCCTCTCTGTGTAACCCAGCCAGTTCTTCTGTATAATCTAGCCTTTCTGTATACACTAGAGGACCGGCTAGTTTATACAGAGAGGCTAATGTATACAAAAGACAGGCTAATGTATACAGATAGGCTAGATTATACAGAAGAACATACTGGGTATGCAGAGCGCTCAGCTTCAAGGGATGGCCAACGTGAGTAAAATGAGGGACACTCCTCACTTCCCCACCTACCAGATCTGACTTTCATTCCCTTGCCCTCTCTGCCCCCGGTCATCTGGTGGCAGTTTATGCAATCCCGTGCCCCCCCATTCATAATCCTTACCAACCTTTCATTCCGCTGCTCACAGACACACACTGGATGTCTAATTAACCAACTTGTACAAGACACCACTACCCTCCTGTCTGACACCGGTCCCCCTTGGAGGCTTTACCCCTCACTGTTTGGGTGGTCCCTGCCTCCCCCTGGATGCTCCACATATACCCCGATGACATTGTGGGAGGGGCACCACTTGACAGGACACGGGGCTGTCATGCCGGTGGCATCTCCCATTGGAGGAAGGGATGATGGCCCCAACCCCTTGGCAGCAGGTTCTTTCATGTACAGACCAGGGCGGCTCATCTTCCCTTCTGGAGTCTTGATCTTAGAAGGGGGAGTTGCACTTTGGGGGTTCTGAGAGATACCTAGTGCGCTGTACTGGAAGGGCTTGACATTCCCGTCTATATGTGTCCCCTCCCCCTGGTTGCGCCCCTCGTCCCCCCCCCCCTTGCCCCCTACCCACTCTTTGCCGACATTGCCTTCTGCAGCTTTCGGGGACACCCTGGATGACTTATTTATTGAGCCGATTGGTACGAGACACTGCTTCCCTCGAGTTTGACTCTGGACCCCCTGGAGGATTTAGCCTTAACTGTTTGGGCGTTCCCAGCCTCCCTCTGGATGCTCTACACAGCCCCCGATGGCGATGCAGGAGAGACACTAATTGGCGGGCCCCAGGACTGCTGCTCGGGTGAAGTCTCCCATTGGATGGAGGGATGGTGGCCCCAGCCCCTTGCCTGCCGGATTTTCCATGCACCGACCAGGGCTGCTCCTCTTTCATCTTGATGTGGTGACCATGGAGGGGAGGAGTTGAAATTTATGGGGTCCGGGTGATTGCTGGTCTGAGTGCACTAAAGGACTTGACATTTCCGCATGTTTGTCCCCTCTCCCTTGCTGCCCCCCCTTCCCTCCCCCCCTTCCCTCCTTCCTTTCCCTCCCCCCTTTCCCCCCTTCCCTCCCCCCTTTCCCCCCTTCCCTCCCCCTTTCCCCCCTTCCCCCCTTTTCCCCCCTTCCCTCCCCCCTTTCCCCCGGGGCGTGGACGGGGGAGAGGGGGTAAGGAGAGGACAATCTGCATTTGTTCGGGGCTGCATGTACTTTTGGGGTATGGGACGGGGGGTGGTGGATCCCATTCCGTGATGCCTTTTCTTTTGTGACGGGCTCCCTCGTGCATGCCTACGTTTAAGGGCGAGCCGTGGAGACCTCTCAGTGCTGACAGTTATATGCTCTACCTCTGTTTTGATTATACTATTGTTTTTTTGGTTCTATGATGTTACTGATTGTCTTTTATGTGCATACCGATATCAGACGTGACATTTACCACTGCCGGGACTGGGGGGACTGGGATCCGGGGGCTCCCTCTCCGACGTGTCTACCCACCAACCCAAGTAGGACAGCGCTTTAAACCCAGTTTACATCTGGTAAGCGCTAAAGCATAATTGTGCTGTTTTAGTATACCCTTCCTGTACTGTTGAGTGTGGACAACCCTTAATTTCCCTCTCCCCCTGGGGTTGAGGTTCCCGGCCTCTTTTTTCCCTTACCTTTCCTTCCATTTGCCCTTCCTTTCTCCCCCTTAGTTCCCGCCATCCATTACCTACCCAATACCTACCTTGGTTCAACATTCTTTGCTTTTCTCTGACGTCCCCCTCCCCCTCCCCGAGGAGCGATGGCAGACTCAGTCAAGGTCACCTCTCTAAACGTTAAGGGACTGAACTCCCCTGAAAAACGGTGGATCCTCCAGTGAGAACTGAAGACTTTCTGTACTGATGTGGCCTTTATACAAGAAACACATTTTAAAAATACTAGCCTCCCCTTTCTATGGTCGAGATCCTTCCCTAAGGTCTACCACTCTACTAACCCCTCTTCTAAGACCAAGGGAGTCTCCATTCTGATCTCTAGCAGGCTCCCCTGGGTTCTCCAGGATTCTCTGGTGGACCCTGGGGGCAGATATCTTTTTCTTAGGGGCCACATTGGAGAGCTCCTTTTTACATTTGCCACTGTGTACACTCCCAATGATCACCAAGACACGTTCCTCAGAACTACCCTGCACAGATTATGTGACTTTCGGGAGGGCCAGTTGATATTAGGTGGGGACTTTAATGTCCCCTTTCGCCATCGGTTGACACTTCTGCCTCTTGCTCCTCGCTCCTCATTTCCTCTAGAAAGCGGATTACTAAGTGTTTTCTGAATGACCAATTAGTTGATGTCTGGCGTCTGCAACACTCCAGGGAAAGGGACTACTCTTTTTGCTCTTCCCCTCACAAATCATACTTGAGGATAGACTTCTTCTTGATTCCACATGACCAACTGCACTTGGTGAGCTCTTCCTCCATATGCCATATTACTTGGTCTGACCACGCTCCTGTAGCCCTTAACTACACCCTCTCTAGGAACTCCTCACCTAGGTCTCTATTCTGGCACCTTAATGAGAGCCTCCTCCAGATACCGGAAGATTTAGCAGATGTGACCAGGGAATTGGACCTTTATTTCCAAGAAAACTAAACGCAGGACTGCGACCCGGGGATAATTTGGGAGGCTCACAAGTCAGTACTCCGCAGGGTACTTATCAGGCACGGGGCGCGCATCAAACGAGAGTTTCCTTGCCAAATCTCCTTCGGGAATTCCAGATATACGGGATACTTCTTGAAATCAGAGGACATGGGGGTTGCAGTCCCCCTGCAAACGTTACTAGAATTGCAGTCCAATTTTCGATTTAAATGGACCCACACAGCCCTTAAGAACTTAGGTACTTACATTCCACCAGATATCGCGCGTACGTTTATGTTGAACTTCCCCCCACCCCTTGTCACTAAGATCCGCAGTTTGCTTCACAGGTTGCATTCTGGCCTCCATTCCTGGTTCAAGAGATGCAATCTCATTAAAATGAACATACTCCCTAAATTTACCTATCTTTAACAAGCTCTCCCGATCCAGATTCCAGTCCCGTTTTTTAAGCAAGCTCAATTTAACTGGGCCCACAAAAATCCCAGACTTAAGCGGTCACAGCTGACATTGTCTAAACAACAGGGAGGGTTGGTTCTCCCTGACTTGCGACGCTACTACCTGGCTTCCCATCTGGGGCATGTATTGGACTGGAATCAAAACAAACTTTCTAAGCTCTGGGTGCAACTAGAACAATCTCACTCCCGAATTCAGCAAAGAAGCGCCATGTAGTGCTATGAGGATTTACCCACAGAATTTACGTCACATCCCACTATAGGGGCTTAGTCGAAAGTCAGTCACCTGATCGCTACCCAAAACACACTCACGTCTTTGACTTCCCCCCTATTCCCTATACGTGGCCATCCAAACTTTGAACCGGGGACCCACTTAGAAATTCCAACCTAGACCATGCGTCTAAATTCGTCATTGACAGAAAATGGCCTTCTTTCTCAACCCTAACAGATCCGACAGGGCTTTTCCAACTGCCTTTTTGGAGAGCGGCGCAACAAAATAATTTTCTCCATTCCATCCCCAATCCTCAAACTTTCGCCCGCCCTCAGACAGAGTTTGAGACTCTATGCAGGAGCGAAGGCACTTTGGCCCACATTCTCTCTCAAACAGATCACCCACACTTAACCTGTCTGTCTATCTGGGAAAAAGACCTTAATTGCTAGTTTTCCCCAGCACAGAGACAACGCATTATCACTTTGGCTCTGAAAACCTCACTGTGCACGAAGATACAGGAGACAAATTTTAAACTTCTCACCAGGTGGTATTTGACACCATCAAAGCTGCATAAATGTTTCCCCTCTTCCTCGAACATATGCTGGAGGTGTGGAGAAGAAGAGGGCACTTGCTCCACATTTTTTGGTCCTGCCCCAGCTTGGTGGACTTCTGGACAGAGATCCGATGCATAACACAAAAATTCACAGACTTCTCCATCCCGGAAGAGGCTGCATTCTTTCTCTTGCACCATTCACAGATTCCCATTAAGAAGTACAAAAAATCTATTTTACGGCATGTGATAAATGCGGCGATATCCTGCATCCCTCTCTATTGGAAAAAATGTTCCCCCCCTTTCATTACTCACTGGCTTAGGAAAATAGAGGACATTAAAAAAATGGAGGACTTGATCCTCACATCACAAGGTAAACAAGAATTTTTTAAACAAACCTGGGATATCTGGAATACCTTTATATTCTCGCTGGAAGGATGTCGCCTGCTATCGCCTTAGTACTCTGAGCTTTCCTTGACTGGCCCCTTGGGCAGTGGCTGCCATCGTGTCTCGTCCCCTCTTCTCCTTTCCTGATCTTTCATCCCTTCTCTTTTCTGCCTTCCTCCCCTATCTCTCACCCCCTCCACCCCCTCTCTCTTTTGGAAAAAGTGAAAAATTGGGAATGGCGGCCCCACAACCCCCTCTGGATGGATTATGCCGGAGGGACCTGGGGTTTGTGTGACCCTGGATCTTGATACAGTACTTTATCCGTGCCTCGAATCATTATGATTGATGGAAGGCAGACTCACAGTTGCGAATTTACCTGTATCAAGTATTGTTCAGCTGCTTTTTGCTCTGTATTTCTCTGTTGCATTATGTACTCGGGGGACCGTCTTCCCCTGTTTGGAGAAAAAATTATATTTGAAAAAAAAAAGATCTCTACGGCACCTGTTATTCCCAGGCGGTCTCCCATCCAGGCATTAACCAGGCCCGACCCTGCTTAGCCTCCAAGATCAGACGAGATGGAACAGATTCAGGGTGATGTGGCCGTAGCCAATATCTTCAGGCACTCTCAAATCTCTTGACAAACGCCGAGATGGTCACCTTGGGAACAAGCGGAAAAAAATAGGTCAACGGTAACAACATAAAAAGAAGTCTACGGCATCTGGAAATTCCAGGCGGTCTCCCATGCAGGTACTAAACTGGTCCCAACCCTGCTTAGCCTCTGAGATCAGATGAGTAGTGATGGACGAACTTCCGACGGGACGTTTTGCGAAAGCGGACCGCGAACGCGGCCAATAGTTCGCGAACCGTAACGTTCGCGGTGGGCCCCATTGACTTCAATGGAAGGCGAACTTTGCAAACCTACAGGTCAAATTTGCAGCCCCAAAATAATTACTAGCTGTGCAAACATAGTCCCACCACATGGCCAATGACATAACACATGTATGAGGTGAATCTGGGATCGACAACTACAAGCATTCTTTTTTTATATGTGAAATTGTGACAATTCAGGACTGTGGAGCACATGAAGGCAATGGAGGAGAGAGAAGGTCAGGGTAGGCAAAGAAGAGGGTGCAGAAGATTATCACCAGCAGCGTGACATACAGCAATGACACCTGCACCATGATAGAGTGATCTGACACCAGCACCGTGATAGAGAGCACTGACATCAGCAGCATGACATACAGCAATGACACCTTGACCGTGATAGAGTGATCTGACACCATCACCGCGATAGAGAGCACTGACATCAGCAGCGTGACATAAAGCACTGACACCAGCACCGTGATATACAGCACTGACACCAGCACCGTGATATACAGCACTGACACCTGCACCGTAAGCAGCCCCAGGAGTAGGTCAGTATAGCACAGGGATGGTGGGAGCCCCTCATAATGAGCATAGCACAGGGATGGTGGGAGCCCCTCATAATGAGCATAGCACAAAGATGGTGGGAGCCCCTCATAATGAGCATAGCACAGGGATGGTGGGAGCCCCTCATAATATGCACAGCAGAGGTACAGCCCCAGGAGTAAGTCAGCATAGCACAGGGATGGTGGGAGCCCCTCATAATAAGCAGCCCCAGGAGGAAGTCAGCACAGCGCAGGGATGGTGGGAGCCCCTCATAATAAGAAGCCCCAGGAGGAAGTCAGCATAGCACAGGGATGGTGGGAGCCCCTCATAATGTGCATAGCACAGGGATGGTGGGAGCCCCTCATAATGAGCATAGCACAGGGATGGTGGGAGCCCCTCATAATATGCACAGCAGAGGTATAGCCCCAGGAGTAAGTCAGCATAGCACAGGGATGGTGGGAGCCCCTCATAATAAGCAGCCCCAGGAGGAAGTCAGCACAGCACAGGGATGGTGGGAGCCCCTCATATTGAGCATAGCACAGGGATGGTTGGAGCCCCTCATAATGAGCATAGCACAGGTATGGTGGGAGCCCCTCATAATAAGCAGCCCCAGGAGGAAATAAAGTATGTGCAAGTATATTATACTTGTATTACACAACTATATACTGCACACCAAATAGTACACCTATACCAGTCCTTAAGGACCTTTGTGGAACTAGTAGGTTGTGATTAGCATACTGTACCTCAGTCCCTATACTGATAAAGGACTGCTGCAGAATAGGGCAGCAGTCAGCAGTAGTGCACCTCAACCCTATATATTGTGGACCTATACCAGTCCTTTAGGATTAGCAGACTGTACCTCACTCAACCCTATGTACTGTAGTACACTATAGCTTACAAGTCCTTATAAGGACCTTTGTGGAACTAGTAGGTTGTGATTAGCAGACTGTACCTCAGTCCCTATACTGATAAAGGACTGCTGCAGAAAAGGGCAGCAGCCAGCAGTAGTGCACCTCAACCCTATATATTGTGGACCTATACCAGTCCTTAAGGAATAGCAGACTGTACCTCACTCAACCCTATGTACTGTAGTACACTATACCTTACCAGTCCTTATAAGGACCTTTGTGGAACTAGTAGGTTGTGATTAGCAGATTGTACCTCAGTCCCTATACTCATAAAGGACTGCTGCAGAATAGGGCAGCAGTCAGCAGTAGTGCACCTCAACCCTATATATTGTGGACCTATACCAGTCCTTAACGAATAGTAGACTGTACCTCACTCAACCCTATATACTGTAGTACACTATACCTTACCAGTCCTTAGAAGGACCTTTGTGGAACTAGTAGGTTGTGATTAGCAGACTCTACCTCACTCAACCCTATATACTGTAGTACACTATAGACAAAAGATATATATAGAGAAGGCTATTGGTCAGATAGTAAACAAATAAGTAAAAAGGTACCACATCCCAGTTAGGAAATTTAAAAAGAAATGGGAAAGAAGCTGGCAGGGGACTGGAGGGTAACCAACCCCCGGGATTTTTTTAACGGTACCAAATATGTATAGACAGTAGATAAAAATCAATAAAGTTTTATTAAATATACAAAAGACATTTCCCAAAAAAGGAAACAATTTTTTCCATATACATACAGTATAACAAATATAAATATAAAAAGGCTGGCGCAGAATCCTACAAAACTCCACATATTACCACATTTGTATATTATTTAAGCTGCATTATTTCTTTCCTACATGTTTCGCTCTTCTGAGCTTCCTCAGGACATTGCAGCATACAACGATATATAGAAAAACCCTTAAGTTTGTGAATTTGTATATTGTTTGTCACTAATGTAGATATCGATTGTTCCTAAGTGAAGAAACTCACAACATACATATGGAATGTGATGAGGACGCCATTGAGGATCCCTGATATTTCCCTAGAGTCTGGGAAATATCCAGGAAATAATTAAGTTTGAACCAGTTGGAAATGTCAAACAGCAAAATGATCCGTGTATTGTCAGATATCAATTATAAAAGGTGCGTTTAAGGCAAAAAAAATTTGTCTATGCAAATCTGTTTTCAGAATAATGTTTGAATCAATGTAGTTGAATTATTCGTCTGCTATCGAGCGTCCCCAAGGTCCCTCTCCGTCAATTGCCGACGGAGAGGGACCTTGGGGACGCTCGATAGCGGACGAATAATTCAACTACATTGATTCAAACATTATTCTGAAAACAGATTTGCATAGACAAAAATGTTTTGCCTTAAACGCACCTTTTATAATTGATATCTGACAATACACGGATCATTTTGCTGTTTGACATTTCCAACTGGTTCAAACTTAATTATTTCCTGGATATTTCCCAGACTCTAGGGAAATATCAGGGATCCTCAATGGCGTCCTCATCACATTCCATATGTATGTTGTGAGTTTCTTCACTTAGGAACAATCGATATCTACATTAGTGACAAACAATATACAAATTCACAAACTTAAGGGTTTTTCTATATATATCGTTGTATGCTGCAATGTCCTGAGGAAGCTCAGAAGAGCGAAACATGTAGGAAAGAAATAATGCAGCTTAAATAATATACAAATGTGGTAATATGTGGAGTTTTGTAGGATTCTGCGCCAGCCTTTGTATATTTATATTTGTTATACTGTATGTATATGCAAAAAATTGTTTCCTTTTTTTGCGAAATGTCTTTTGTATATTTAATAAAACTTTATTGATTTTTATCTACTGTCTATACATATTTGGTACCGTTATAAAAATCCCGGGGGTTGGTTACCCTCCAGTCCCCTGCCAGCTTCTTTCCCATTTCTTTTTAAATGTAGTACACTATACCTTACCAGAATAGGGCAGCAGTCAGCAGTAGTGCACCTCAACCCTATATATTGTGGACCTATACCAGTCCTTAAGGAATAGCAGACTGTACCTCACTCAACCCTATATACGGTAGTACACTATACCTTACCAGTCCTTAGAAGGACCTTTGTGGAACTAGTAGGTTGTGATTAGCAGACTGTACCTCAGTCCCTATACTGATAAAGGACTGCTGCAGAATAGGGCAGCAGTCAGCAGTAGTGCACCTCAACCCTATATATTGTGGACCTATACCAGTCCTTAAGGAATAGTAGACTGTACCTCACTTAACCCTATGTACTGTAGTACACTATACCTTACCAGCAGGGCAGGACTTAGGGTGGTGGGGGCCCCTGGGCTTGAGTCACTTTCTGGGCCTACCTTCTATACATTACCATATTTATCGCCGTATAACACGCACCCCAAGTTTAGGAGGGAATTTTAAAGAAAAAAACTTTTAGGAGGGAAGTTTAAGGAAAAAACTTACATTTAAATGCCCATCAATGCAGCCTTATCAGTGTCCATCTGCAGCCTTGCCCATCCATCTGCAGCCTTGTCCAGTGTCAGTGTAGTCTTGCCATTTGCAGCCTTGTCATTGCAGTTATGAAGTTTAAAAATGGCGCTGCCGAGATACAGATTCCTGTGTATCTCTGCGGCTCTCAGCTCCTCTCCGCGGCTCTCAGGTCCTCTGGGCGGTTCTCGGGTCCTCTCGCAGTCCCAAGCAGAGCCGAGAGTAGCCAAGTGTACTCGGCTCGGCTTACAGTCATGCCCAGTACTTGTGTTATGTCCATCAAAGGGCGGGACTGGGCGTGACTGTGAGCGGAGCCGAGCATTGTACACTCCACTATGTATCTCAGAGGAGCCCACGGGGCCCCCTATTGGGCTGGGCCCATGGGCTTGAGCCCAGTCAAGCCCAATGGTAAGTCTGGCCCTGCTTACCAGTCCTTATAAGGACCTTTGTGGAACTAGTAGGTTGTGATTAGCAGACTGTACCTCAGTCCCTATACTGATAAAGGACTGCTGCAGAATAGGGCAGCAGTCAGCAGTAGTGCACCTCAACCCTATATATTGTGGACCTATACCAGTCCTTAAGGAATAGCAGACTGTACCTCACTCAACCCTATGTACTGTAGTACGCTATACCTTACCAGTCCTTATAATGACCTTTGTGGAACTAGTAGGTTGTGATTAGCAGACTGTACCTCAGTCCCTATACTCATAAAGGACTACTGCAGCAGAAGGACAGCAGTCAAGTATAATATTCTTTCTATATTTGGAAGAAAGAATAGTATACATGTACAAGCCTATTACCATACCAGTCCTGAAAAGAACCTTTGTGGACCTAATAGTAACAGCTACTGATTAAACTGACTGTCCCTCACTGCCACACACAGCTTCCTGCCTGTCCCTATTTAAACTGACAAAACACAGGCTGCTGCAACAATAACTTGAATAGCACTCAAAACTATATCCTGTACTACTTTACCATACCAGTCCTGAAAAGGACTTTTGTGGACCTAATAGTAACAGCTAATGATCAAACTGACTGTCCCTGCTGCACACAGCATCCTGTCCCTCTCTCTACACTGACAAAAGACAGGCTGCTGCAACAATGACTTGAATAGCAGTGCCTCAAACCTATATCCTGAACTACACCTAACACCTATACCATACCAGTCCTTAAAATAACTTTTGTGGACCTAATAGCTAGCGATTTGGGTCACTGCAGTCTCTCCCTGCTCCACACAGCAACCTCTCCCTATAGTGACATACGAAAGAATGTAAAATGGCCGCCGGATCGAGTCTATTTATAAGTTAGGGGGAATGTCCAAGTGTCCATGTGCTGTAATGTCTCAATTGGCTGTCCTGTACCACATGATGGATGTGTCATCATAGGTCAAAGTTCTTTTACACAGTAAACACGGAAGTCTGCCAGGTGAACAGCGGCAATAGTCCGCCGATCGGGCGGGCCGCGAACAGCCGAAATTCGCCGCGAAACGACCGCCGGGCGAACCGTTCGGCCATCCCTACAGATGAGATTGGGCTCTTTCAGGGTGATGTGGCCGTAGGAGATTTCTTCAGGCACTCTCAACCCTCTTGACTAATGCCAAGATGGTCACCTTGGGAAACAAACAAAAAAAACAAGTCAACGCCAACAACATAAGACGAAGTCTACAGCACCTAGTATTCCCAGGTGGTCTCCCATCCGGGTATTAACAAGGCCCAACCCTGTTTAGTCTCTGAGATAAGATGAGATCTGGTGCGTTCAGGGTTATGTGGCCATAGGCGAGCTCTTCAGGCACTCTCAACCCTCTTGACAAACACCAAGATGGTCACCTTGGTAAACAAACAAAACAAAAACAAGTCAACGCCAACAACATAAAAAGAAGCCTACAGCACCTAGTATTCCCAGGTGGTCTCCAATCCAGGTACTGGCAAGGCCCAACCCTGTTTAGCCTCTGAAATCAGAGAGATCGGGCGCTTTCAGGGTTATGTGCCCATAGGCAATCTCTTTGGGCACTCTCAACCCTCTTGACAAATGCCAAGATAGTCACCTTGAGATACAAGCGAAAAAAAAACAGGTCAACGCCAACAACATAAAAAGAAGCCTACGACACCTGATATTCCCAGGCGATCTCCCATCCAGGTACTAACAAGGCCCGACTCTTCTTAGCCTCCAACATCAAACAAGATCGGGTGCTTTCAGGGTGATGTGCCCGTAGGCAATCTCAACCCTCTTGACAAATGCCAAGATGGTCACCTTGGGAAACAAGCAAAAAAAAAAAGTAAATGCCAACAACTTAAAAAAAAAGCCTATGGCATCGAGAAATCCCAGGCGGTCTCCCATCCAGGTACTAACCAGGTCCCAACCCTGCTTAGCCTCTGAGATCAAATGAGATTGGGTTCTTTCAGGGTGATGCAGCCATAGTCGATTTTTTCAGGCACGCTCAACCCTCTTGACAAACGGCACGATGGTCACCTTGGGAAACAAACAAAAAAAACAAGTCAACGCCAACAACATAAAAAGAAGCTTACAGCACCTACTATTCCCAGGTGGTCTCCCATCCAGGTATTAAAAAGGCGCAACCCTTTCTAGCCTCTGAGATCAGAGGAGATTGGGCGCTTTCAGGGTGATGTGCCCATAGGCAATCTCTTTGGGCACTCTGATCCCTCTTGACAAATGCCAAGATGATCACTTTGGGAACCAAGCGAAAAAAACAGGTCAACACCAACAACATAAAAAGAAGCCTGCGGCATCTGGAAAACCCAGGCGGTCTCCCATCCAGGTACAAACCAGGCACAACCCTGCTTAGCCTCTGAGACCAGACGAGATTGGGCGCTTTCAGGGTGTTGTGCCCGTAGGGAATTTCTTTGTGCACTCTCAACCCTCTTGACAAATGCCAAGATGGTCACCTTGGGAAACAAGGGGAAAAAAACAGGTCAACGCCGACAACATAATGAGAAGCCTATGGCACCTGGTATTCCCAGGCTGTCTCCCATCCAGGTACTAACCAGGCCCATCGCTGCTTAGCCTCCGAGATCAGATGAGATTGGGCTCTTTCAGGGTGATTTGGCCGTAGGCACTCTCTTTGGGCACTCTGAAGCCTCTTGACAAAGGCCAAGATGGTCACCTTGGGAAACAAGCTAAAAAAAAAAACAGGTCAAAGCCAACAACATAAAAAGAAGCCTACGGCATCCGGTATTCCCAGGCGATCTCCCAATCAAGACACTAACCAGGCCAGATCCTTGTATGGCACATGGTCTTCCCAGGCAGTCTCCCTTCCAGGTACTAACCAGGCCTGACGCTGCTTAGCCTCTGAAATCAGACGAGATCGGGTGCTTTCAGGGTAAGTGTTCTCTTCAAGACACGCCCAACCCTCTTGACAAACGCCAACATGGTCGCCTTGAGAAACAAGCGAAAAAAACAGGTCAAAGCCAACAACATAAAAAGAAGCCTATGGCACCTGGTGTTCCCAGGCAGTCTCCCATCCAGGTACTAGCCAGGCCCGACACTGTTTAGTCTCCGAGATCAGACGAGATTGGGCGCTTTCAGGGTGATGGAGCCATAGGTGATCTCTTCGGGCACTCTCAACCCTCTTGACAAATGCAAAGATGGTCACCTTGGGAAACAAGTGAAAAAAAAACAGGTCAAGGCCAACAACATAAAAAGAAGCCTACGGCACCGTTTATTCCCAGACGTTCTCCCATCCTAGTACTAACCAGGCCCGACACTGCTTAGCCTCCGAGATCAGACAAGATCGGGTGCTTTCAGGGTGATGGGGCCGTAGGCGATCTCTTTGGGCACTCTCAACCCTCTTGTTAAATGTCAAGATGGTCACCTTGGGAACCAAGCAAAAAAAAAAACAGGTCAACGCCAACAACATAAAATGAAGCCTACGGCACCTAGTATTCCCAAGCAGTCTCCCATCCTGGTACTAACCAGGCCTGACCCTGGCTAGCCTCCCAGGCCAGACAAGATCAAGCGCTTTCAGGATGATGTGGCCATAGGCGATCTCTTAGGGCACTTTCAACCCTCTTGACAAACGGCAAGAAGGTCACCTTGGGAAACAAGCGAAAATAAGCAGGTGAAAGCCAACAACGTAAAAAGAAACCTGGTATTCACAGATGGTCTCCCATCCAGGAACTAACCAGGCCGTACACTGCTAGGCCTCCGAGATCAGATGAGATTGTGCGCTTTCAGGGTGATGTGGCCATAGGTGTTCTATTCAGACACTCTCAACCCTCTTGACAAACGCCAAGATGGTCATCTTGGGAAGCAAGTGAAAAAAAAACAGGTCAACGCCAACAACATAGACCCTGGCGGTCTCCCATCTTACCCTGACCCTGCTTAGCCTCTGAAGATTCCTACGGCACCTGTAATTAGGTACTTTCCAGGCCAGACCCTGCTTAGCCTCTGAGATTAGATGAGATCGGGCGCTTTCATGGTGATGTGGCCGTAGGAGATTTCTTTGGGCTCTTTAGGCTCTCTTCACCTTGGGAAACAAGCGGAAAAAAAAACCATGTCAACGCCAACAACATAAAAAGAAGCCTGCGGCACCTGGTATTCCCAGTCGTTTCTTCCATTCAGTTACTAATCAGGCCCGACAATGCTTAGCCTCCGAGATCAGACAAGATCAGGCACTTTCAGGGTGATTTGGCGGTAGGCACTTTCTTTGGGCACTCTCAACCCTCTTGACAAACGCCAAGATGGTCATCTTGGGAAACAAGCGAACAAAACAGGTCAACGCCAACAACATAAAAAATAGGATTTTTATATACAGCTTACCTGTAAAATCCTTTTCTTGAGAGTACATCACGGGACACAGGAGCTTCATTACATAGTGGGTTATATAGGCACCTCTGGTGATTGGACACTGGTTAACCCCCAATTAAGGAGAATTCCTCCCCTATACAACCCCTCCCATATGGGAGGCACCTCAGTTTTGTAGCAAAACAATAGGAAACCACGTAAAACCCAAGAGGGGCAGGAGCCCTGTGTCCCGTGATGTACTCTCAAGAAAAGGATTTTACAGGTAAGCTGTATATAAAAATCCTATTTTCTTGATTATACATCACGGGACACAGGAGCTTCATTACATAGTGGGATGTCCCAAAGCAATGCTCAGATTGAGGGGAGGGAGACACAGATCATAATATATAGACCGCCAAGGACCGGAGGACCTAAACTGCAGCCTGCAGTACACTGCGCCCAAAGGCGATATCCTCTTGCCCTCTGAAATCCACCTGATAGAATCTGGTGAATGTGTGGACTGATGACCAAGTTGCAGCCTTACAGATCTGAGCCAGGGAGGCCTGGTGATGCACTGCCCAAGAAGCACTTACAGCCCTAGTTGAGTGCGCTTTCACTTGAAAAGGAGGGATCTTCCCTTTAACACTATAGGCCTGAGAAATAATCTGTCTAAACCACCTTGAGAGAGTGGATTTTGATGCCCCCTGGCCCTTCCTAGGGCCTTCCGGCAAAATAAATAAGCAATCAGTTTTCCTTATCTGAGCAGTTGCCTGAAGATAGATACTGATTGCCCTTACCACATCCAAAGTGTGCAAAGATTCTTCTTCTGCAGACTGTGGGTCCGGAAAAAAGGATGGTAGGATTACATCTTGATTCAAATGGAATCCTGAAACCACCTTAGGCAGAAAGGACCTGTTGGGACGCATTACCACCCGGTCCTTATGAATAATTAGATACGGCTCTTTGCTGGAGAGAGCTGCTAGTTCTGACACTCTTCTAGCCGTGGATATGGCTACCAAGAAAACCAATTTTTTAGTCAAAAGAACTAACGAAGCCTGATGCAAAGGTTCAAAAGGTTGCCCCTGCAAAGCTGAGAGAACTAAATTCAGATCCCATGGGCATACCGGAGGTTTGACTGGCGGCCTTATCCGCATAGCCCCCTGGATGAAAGCCTGCACCAGGGAATGTGATGCAAGTGGCTTCTGAAAAAACACTGACAAGGCCAAAATCTGCACCTTGATAGTGCTTACGGCCAAATTCATTTCTAGGCCTGACTGGAGGAAGGCCAAGATCCTGCTAGTGACATACTTTCTAGGATGCCATTCCCTGAGTTCACACCAGGAAACATATGCCCTCCACATTTTGTAGTAAATAAGCCTGGAGGCCGGCTTTCTGGCATTGACCAGAGTAGAAAGGACTGGCCCCGAAAGCCCACGGTCTCTCAGAATGTGGGTCTCAGCAGCCAAACCGTCAAATTCAGACTGTGTAAAGCAGGATGGTAAATTGGACCCTATGAGAGCAGATCTGGCTGGAGAGGGAGGATCCACGGCCTGCCTACTGCCAATTTCATGATCTCTGCGTACCACGGTCGTCTGGGCCAAGCCGGGACTACCAAAAGAACCGACTTTGCCTCCCTCTTGACTCTTCCCAGGAACCGCGACAGAAGCGGGCACGGGGGAAGGCATAAATCAAATTGTACTGATCCCAGGGAACTGTCAGAGTATCTTGTCCTTGACACGAATTTGTCCAGTTTTCTGTTGAACCTGGACGCAAACAGATCTACGTCTGGAGTACCCCACCTGCGACATATGTTCCAAAACATGTCGGGGTGCAGAGCCCATTCTCCTGGGCACAACTGCTGGAGGCTCAGAAAATCCGCCTGCCAATTTTCCACTCCTGGAATGAAGACTGCAGAAAGGCATGGAACATGCCTTTCTGCCCAGACAAGTATGCGATTCACCTCTTTTTTTTGCGCAACCAGACTCCTGGTACCGCCCTGGTGATTGATATAGGCCACTGCTGTGGCATTGTCGGACTGAACCCGAACAGGGAGACCCCGTAGTCTGAAAGACCAGTTTATGAGAGCCATATAAACTGCCCGGATCTCCAAGACATTTATGGGCAATAGCTTCTCGATCGCAGACCATTTCCCCTGTGAGCACGTCTCCTCCAACACTGCTCCCCAGCCTGTCAGGCTGGCATCTGTCGTAATAATCTTCCATGGAAGAGGAAGAAAAGTTTTGCCTTTCAGCAAATTCTCGGTTTGTAACCACCAGACGAGACTCTTGCGTGCTCCTGGGGATAGACGCATAGGAAGATCCAAGGACTGGGGCTTCCTGTTCCAAGCCGCAAGGATGCATCTTTGCAGAGGCCTTGAATGGAACTGGCCGAATGGAATGGCCTCAAAGGAGGCGACCATTTTCCCTAACAGTCTCATGCACAACCGAATGGGGGAAGATCTTCTGCCCAGAATTAGGCTGTCACGGTCGTTCCACCACCCCGGTCACCCAAGTAAGACTTACCCGCAGGTTCCCGGTACGAGGGGATCGTCGGTGCCTTCGGACGCGGGTTGGCGCTAACGAACGCACGCGAGTGCACATAGTCCCCAACAGGCGCACGCGGGTGCGCGCTGACACGAGCGGGCGCACGCGGGTGCGCGACGAGCCGAACGGGCGTACGCGGGTACGCGGGGTCACGACCGGGAGCACGGTCACCCGCGGGGATACGTAGACGTACCGTGCGACCGTTCTTGGCGCCCAGTTGCCTACTTAAGGGACCTGCTCCTGCTCCTCTGTGCTGTCCCGTCCGCAGCTTTCCCGTGACTCCTGCTATCTGTTCCTGTTTGTGTGTTCCTGATTCTGTACCCGGCCTGTTCCTGGACTTTGCCTGTTTGCCGCCTGCCTCCGACCCTTTGCCTGATTGACCACGCTTCTGCCTTCTGCCTTGTACCTCTGCTGCCCGATTGTTGCCGACCCAGCTCGTCCCTGACTACTCCTGCCAGCCTGCCTACGGACCTGCTCTGACTACTACTTCCGCAGCTCCTGCCTGCTCACCTGTGCCAGCCGTCCAGCGGTTCCTGTCCAGCATCCTGCGCTGGTTACACCCTCTGCTCCGGTCCACCATCTGCTCCGGCCTTCTCTACCAGCTGACCAGTCTGGCACTTGTGCCCTCCGGACTCTTGAATCCCTGTTCCCATCTCCAGGGGCTCTCGAGCCGGGGCTTACGAGGCGCCGCTCCCTGCACACTTGGGCTCTCCAACCAGGTACGTGACAGTACGGGACAGCCATGTCCGAGCCCTCGCAGGGAGCGTCTCCGATGGATGAACTGTGCCACCATCTAGCCGGCCTCACCCAGGCCGTGAAGAACCTGCAAGAGGGTTATGGTCGTTTGGAGGAACGGGTTCAAGCCCTATCTGCTGCAGCTCCAGTTGCCTCGGGATCTCCAGGTCCCCCTTCAGTGGTCATGTTGCCGCCAGAGCCAAGGGTCCCTACACCAGACCGTTTTTCCGGTAACCGGAATAAATTTAGGGCCTTCCGGAATTCCTGCGAGCTCTTCTTCGCTCTTCAGCCCCGGACCTTTTCTCTTGAGGCTACGAAAGTAGGGTTCGTTATCTCCTTGCTTACCGACGAACCCCAGGCCTGGGCACATCGCCTCCTTGAACGAAAAGACCCCTGTCTGGACTCCTTAGATGTCTTCTTTCAAGCCATGTCTCGTCTTTACGAGGACCCCCAGCTCGCAGCCACCGCAGAAGCAGCTTTGCATGCACTCCAGCAAGGCCGCAGGCCAGTAGAGGACTATGTGTCTGAGTTCAGGCGCTGGAGCGCCGACACAGAGTGGAACAGCTCAGCCCTCCGTTACCAGTTCCGCATGGGACTCTCGGAGGCTTTGAAGGACGAACTGGCCCGTGTAGGAACTCCTGAGACCCTGGAAGCGCTCATCGACCTCTCTGTCCAGATCGACAGGCGGTTAAGAGAGCGTCGTCTGGAGCGCTCTTCTTCCACCTCGCGCCCAGTCTGGATGATGCCACGGGTTCCAAGTGCCAATCCACCGGTTCTTCCTGATCCTTCTTCTCCGGACTTATCGGAACCCATGCAGCTGGGATTACTACGTTCACCTCTGACCCCCGAAGAGCGCCAACGCCGAAGATCTGGTAACTTGTGCCTCTACTGCGGAGGATCTGGACATTATGTTCGCACTTGCCCCGCCAAGTCGCGTAAGTGCCTGCTTATACCTCCCGCCTCTCCTCCTACTACGCCTAGTACCAGTACCATCTCTCACCTGGCTGTGCCTCTTCTTTTACAGTTCTCCGGCAAGACTATCCGCGTCAACGCGATCATTGACTCTGGGGCCTGTAGCGGTTTTATGGACCTATCCTTCGCCCTGAAGAACAACATTCCCCTTCGGCCCAGGGCCAAGGAACTTCCTATCTATTTGGCCGACGGTTCCTCTCTGAGATCCGGACCTGTAACCCAGGAAACATCTCCCCTTCTTGCCACCATCACGGGGGACCACCAGGAGCACCTGTGTCTGGACATTATCGAGTCTCCCCTCTTTCCCATAATCCTTGGCATACCCTGGTTGAAGGCCCACAATCCCCTGATAAACTGGTTCACTGGAAAAATCGAGTTTCCATCTGCCTACTGTCATCAGAATTGCCTTCCAGCCATCAAGACAGACCCTCCTTCTCTGCTCTGTTTGGAGACAGACACCGAAACCCGACTGGCAGTGCCCGAAGTCTATCACCAATTTTTGGATGTCTTTAGTAAGAAGGGCGCAGAGACTCTACCTCCCCACAGACTATATGATTGCCCGATAGACTTGCTTCCGGGAGCGGAGATTCCCTTCGGGAGAATCTTTCCCCTATCTGAGACCGAGCTGGGAGCTCTAAAGACCTACCTGGACGATAATTTAAAGAAGGGCTTTATCCAACCTTCCACTTCCCCGGCAGGTGCAGGGATTTTCTTCGTCCAGAAGAAGGATCACTCCCTACGACCATGCGTAGACTACCGGGCACTCAATAAGGTTACTGTGAAAAACCGCTACCCTCTACTGTTGGTGCCTGAATTGTTCCAGAGACTGGGGTCGGCTAAGGTGTTCTCCAAACTGGATCTGCGGGGCGCCTACAACCTGGTCCGTATCCGCAAAGGCGATGAGTGGAAGACCGCCTTTCGTACCCGCTTCGGGCATTATGAGTATCTCGTCATGCCCTTTGGACTCTGTAATGCCCCTGCTACATTCCAGCATTTCGTCAATGATGTCTTCAGAGAGTACTTAGACCTGTTTGTTGTTATATACCTTGACGATATACTAATCTTTTCTTCCTCCTTAGCCGAACACCGGGAGCATGTGAAGATTGTCCTGGCTCGTCTCCGTCTCCATGGCCTGTACGCCAAACCGGAGAAGTGCGTCTTCGAGCGACAGAGCATTCAATTCTTGGGCTTGATCATCTCCGTAGATGGAATAGAAATGGATCCCCAGAAAGTCTCAGCCATCCTAGACTGGCCCGCTCCCTCGGACCGGAAAGGGGTCCAACGGTTCGTGGGATTTGCCAATTTCTATAGAAAGTTTATCAGAGGATTTTCGTCTATTATCTCCCCCATCACGGAGCTGACCAAACAGGGTCAAAAATTCCTATGGACTCCCAAGGCGCAAGAAGCCTTTGAAACCCTGAAGAAACTATTTGTTTCAGCTTCGATCCTGAGACACCCTGACGCTACGCTGCCCTATATCCTGGAGGTGGATGCCTCGGAAGTAGCCGTTGGGGCGGTATTATCCCAGAGACAGGGGCCTAAGTCACTTTTGTACCCAGTGGCCTTTTTCTCCCGCAAACTCTCAGAAGCTGAGCGGAACTATGACGTCGGAGACCGGGAATTACTGGCAATCAAGGCGGCGTTGGAGGAATGGCGCTACCTCCTTGAAGGTGCTTCCCACCCGATCCTGATTTATACGGACCACAAGAACCTGGAGTATCTTAAATCTGCCAAACGACTGAAGCCAAGACAGGCCCGGTGGGCACTTTTCTTTTCCAGGTTCGTGTTCCATATCACGTACAGGCCCGGGTCGAAGAACGTGAAGCCTGATGCCCTTTCCCGGATGTACAATGAGCCAGTGTTATCTCCTACGCCAGACACCATTCTTCCCCCAGGAAACTTTCTCCTGCTCCATGAAGATCTCTTGTCCCGAATTAAACAGGCCTCCAGTGATCCGGCTCTATCTTCTGACACCTCTTTAACCCCCAAGGACGGTCTTCTCTGGCACCAGGATAGAATCTTTGTCCCCCAGGAGTCACGTACTGCGGTCCTCAGCTCCTGCCATGACCACCCATTGGCCGGTCACTTTGGAGCATTCAAAACCTTAGACTTACTTCAACGTACGTTTTGGTGGCCCCGGATGAAGAAACACTGCAGGGAATATGTGGAAGCGTGTACCACCTGCATTAGGAATAAGGGGAGTAAGTCGAAGGTTTGGGGCTTGCTGAGACCATTACCCATCCTGGATAGGCCGTGGAAAATGATATCCATGGATTTTATCGTGGAACTGCCCCCCTCTGAAGACTTTTCCTCGATCCTGGTGGTAGTGGACAGATTTACTAAAATGGCTCACTTCTTACCCATGAAGGGGACTCCATCGGCCACAGAGTTGGCCAGGACTTTTATTAAAGAAGTAGTAAGGCTCCACGGCATTCCTGCTGACATCACCTCTGACAGGGGTGTTCAATTCACGTCCAGGTTTTGGAAGGCTCTCTGTGGGGCCCTGAAAATCGAGCTTCGCCTATCTTCGGCCTACCACCCTCAAACTAACGGCCAGACCGAGAGAACCAACCAAACGCTGGAGCAGTATCTGCGTTGCTTCTCCTCCTTCTCCCAGGACGATTGGGTATCGCTTCTACCTTTAGCGGAATTCGCATATAATAATTCCGTCCATTCGGCCACCAAACAGTCCCCCTTCTTTGCAAACTTCGGTTTCCACCCACTTTTTCTGCCCAGTAATCTTCCTGAGTGTTCGGTACCGGCGGTCCAGGAGGACCTTAACTTCTTCAGGAATAATAACAGGATTCTTCAAGAAACGCTGGCTAAAACCCAGGAACACTATAAGGAAGTCTTCGATAGGAAGAGAAGGGGCGAGCTTAACCTCCAGGTCGGGGACCAGGTCTGGCTGTCTACGTTAAACTTGAAGTTGGCCTGTCCTTCCAGGAAGCTGGGCCCGAAGTTTGTGGGTCCATTCCCCATTCTAAGGAAACTAAATGAAGTAGCCTTTGAGCTGAAACTCCCGGGGTCATTCCGGATCCACCCGGTTTTTCACGTTTCATTACTCAAGCCCGCGGTTCCGGACCCCTTTGCCGACCGGAGTACCAACCCCCCAGAACCCGTGATGATTGATGGGGAATTGGAATTCGAGGTTGAAGCTATCTTGGATTGCAGGAGGAGACGTAACCAGACCCAGTTTCTGGTTAAATGGAGGGGATATGGCCCTGAGGAGAATTCATGGGAACCGGAGTCCAACCTGCATGCCGAAAGACTAATCCAGGCCTTCAAAAGAACTCACCCGGATAAGATGGCACAGTTGGGCATCCGGAGGTTGCCCCTTGGGGGGGGCAATGTCACGGTCGTTCCACCACCCCGGTCACCCAAGTAAGACTTACCCGCAGGTTCCCGGTACGAGGGGATCGTCGGTGCCTTCGGACGCGGGTTGGCGCTAACGAACGCACGCGAGTGCACATAGTCCCCAACAGGCGCACGCGGGTGCGCGCTGACACGAGCGGGCGCACGCGGGTGCGCGACGAGCCGAACGGGCGTACGCGGGTACGCGGGGTCACGACCGGGAGCACGGACACCCGCGGGGATACGTAGATGTACCGTGCGACCGTTCTTGGCGCCCAGTTGCCTACTTAAGGGACCTGCTCCTGCTCCTCTGTGCTGTCCCGTCCGCAGCTTTCCCTTGACTCCTGCTATCTGTTCCTGTTTGTGTGTTCCTGATTCTGTACCCGGCCTGTTCCTGGACTTTGCCTGTTTGCCGCCTGCCTCCGACCCTTTGCCTGATTGACCACGCTTCTGCCTTCTGCCTTGTACCTCTGCTGCCCGATTGTTGCCGACCCAGCTCGTCCCTGACTACTCCTGCCAGCCTGCATACGGACCTGCTCTGACTACTACTTCCGCAGCTCCTGCCTGCTCACCTGTGCCAGCCGTCCAGCGGTTCCTGTCCAGCATCCTGCGCTGGTTACACCCTCTGCTCCGGTCCACCATCTGCTCCGGCCTTCTCTACCAGCTGACCAGTCTGGCACTTGTGCCCTCCGGACTCTTGAATCCCTGTTCCCATCTCCAGGGGCTCTCGAGCCGGGGCTTACGAGGCGCCGCTCCCTGCACACTTGGGCTCTCCAACCAGGTACGTGACATAGGCGCACCAGATCCCCAATGACCAAGGCTTTTGGCCTTGGTAGAAACACTTTGCTCTGAGCGGTGTCGATAACCATACCCAGGTATTCCAACCTGGTAGCAGGCTGTAGGGACGACTTTTCTAGGATTATAATCCAACCTAGGCATTAAAGGTGTTCTAGCGTTCTGGTAACACTGTGGTTCAGGAGCGCTACTGTTTTCTCTATGAGAAGCAAATCGTCTAGATAAGCCATGACGGCTATACCCTGAGCTCTTAGGTTTGCCAAGAGAAGGTCCAGAATCTTTGTGAAGACTCGAGGGGCCGTAGCGAGCCCGAACGGCAAGGCCACAAATCGAAAATGGCGCCGCTCTACCACAAACCTTAGATACTTTTGGTGTGCGGGAAAAATTGGCACATGGTGATATGCATCCTTGATGTCTATTGATACCATAAACTCTTCCCCTTGCAGGGAGGAGACCACTGTGCGAATTGACTGCATTCGGAAGGACCGGATGCGTAAAAACCGGTTCAGATCCTTCAGATCCAGGATAGGTCTGACACTTCCATTTGGTCTTGAAACGGTGAAGAGATTCGAGTAAAACCCCGAACCCTGATCTTTTGGGTCCACTTCTGCTATCACCCCCTGGGATAGTAAGTGATCTAAGGCCAGAAATAGCGGTCTTTGCTTTACTGGGTCCCTGGGGATCCTTGACCTTAGAAAGTGAGAAGGTGGAATCTCCTGAAACTCCAGCTTGTAGCCCAGAGATACCGAAGAGACCACCCACTTATCCCGGATCTCTTCCTGCCAGGCTTCCGCAAACTGCAGGAGCCTTCCCCCCACTCGGCCGAGCGGGGGTGCCCCTTCACAAGGAAGCTTTTGGGCTCTGCTTGGCAGGCTTTTGCCCCCAGGATTTCTTCTGCCCCTGGGCCCGGCCTTGAGCCTTTCCTTTAGAGGGGGGTTGAGAAGGCCGTCGCCACTGCTTAGAGCTTGATGCTCCGGGAGAGAGAGAACGCCTGAATGATGGACGTTTGCTTCTTTTGACTGGAAGGAGAGTAGATTTACCCCCTGAAATTTTTTCAAGGAATTTGTCTAATTCTTCTCCAAACAAACATTCCCCTTTAAACGGGAACCCAATCAAATGCTTCTTGCATGATAGCTCAGCTGCCCAATTCTTTAGCCATAGGGCCCTTTGCATGTGTACCAACAGGAGAGACAAACGAGATGCTTGTTGGACAGAATCCAAAATCGCATCAATCATGAAACACAGAATTTGAGGTATTTCTTCATAATTCTCCACTTCCTCACTGGGAAGGAGGCCAAGCATCTGCTTAACCTGTTCCTTGAGGAACTGACACAACCCCACAGCTGCGACTGTAGGTTGCACTACAGCGCCAGTCATGGAAAAGGAGGCTTTTAATAATGTTTCCAGCTTCTTATCAGTTGGATCTTTAAATACCTGAGCATTATCCAAAGGATAGGTCAGGTTTCTATTCATGCAAGAAACAGCCGCATCGACAGATGGGACCCCCCATTTCTTGGTGAAACTTTCCTAAAGCATAGAAAACCTTTTAGGAGGAGCAAAAAGATGTCCCCAATCCTCATACAACAATTTATCCATTAAGGGATGAATGTGAAAGGAAAAGGCTGTCTGTGGGATTTTCCTGACTCCCAGGGAAACAGAAAACAGAGGACGTAGCGATCTCAGCAGCAGGCATTCTGAATGTGGTACGCACCAATTCAGTATAATACTGCACCTGTTTTCTGAGAGCCTGGGAGGAGGGGACTCTCGTCTCTTCCTCTGATTCATCCGACTGCTCAAGATCCCTGTCTCAAGATAGGGATCTCTCCTCATTGTCAGAAGTGTCATCTGAAAGAGGAATCTCAGCAGAGGGAGAGGATCTACTCCTTTTCCTGCTATCTTTCAAGGAAGCTGAAATAAAATTCATGATTCTCCCTTCAAAACCCTCCAATGTAGCCCTAAGGGAGTCCTCGGTGACGTATACCGGGGCTGAAATATTAGGAGAGGCTGCAAAACCTGACAGGGGCACTGACTCATCCTGTGAGGCTGGCTCCAGTCTTGCAGGGGGGGGGGGGTGGTAACCTAGAAGCATTTTTAGAAGCCCTAGACCTAGGTGGTGACTTACCAGTGCCCTTGTTACCTCCCCCTGAGACCCTCTTACGAGGAGACATAGTCCTAAGCTACAAAGCAGAGGTACTAGTACAAAGTGCAATCACTGTTGTGCTTAAAATCTCACAATAAATATATATGCTTAAACTGCACAACCTGATGCTGAGTAGGTGTCTTAGGTTTGCCTGGATCCAATCCCTTGGGATGCTTACTGCCCACAGCTCCTGTGTCTCCACTTACAGCCCCCTGACGCTCTGGGCTTTTTAACACTGCTGCCTGGCGCCTGCGCAGTACAGCGCCGTACACACCGACGTGCACGGTTTGCAACCACACTCCCCCCTCCTCCATTAGCACGGGAGCGCGCGTGCACACGTGTGCGCGCATTCACGAGGACCGCTGGTATCCAGGGGGGAAGGGATACGCCATCGGAGCTGCGCGTGGGACCCCCAGACTACGTGGGACCCCTGTATTACCTACATTGTGGCAGAGATTGCAGTGGAGACGTGAGTCATCTGGGAGAACCAGGCTTCACTGAGCGTGTGTATCTGAAAGGCATGTAAGTATGCATCAGGCTGCTCTTACTCCCTCTAGTGGTGGAAACCAGGTAAGACATACAACTACTCAATGAAGAAATCCATAATATAATTTATATACGATTAACTTCCCTTACCTGTCCTCGCCGCAGGAATTGCTGAAAACAGACAGATTCCAGCCTTCACCCATCACGGCGGGCAGAGTTGTGCCAACCTTCAGGTTTTTTTGGGGGTTCCTTCTCAGGGGTTCCTTGTAAAAGACTCTGCCAGAAACTTTCGTGCCACTATGTAAATAGTACACCAAGTCTGGTTTTCCAAGAGCCCAGTCTTCCAATAGGAGAGGACTTACAGGCAAAACCTTGTTTCTTCGGGTGACGAGGCCCGGGTACCATATCATCTTGGGAGTCAAAATATCGGCCCGAGATATGGATCCGGTTTGTTGTAGCCCCTAGGCCCCCGCAGGGACCTGCACAGAGCTTTCTTCATAGCACATGTTTTACATGACCAACAACCACTGGCGAAAAAATTGAGGTGCCTCCCATATGGGAGGGGTTATATAGGGGAGGAATTCTCCTTAATTGGGGGTTAACCAGTGTCCAATCACCAGAGGTGCCTATATAACCCACTATATAATGAAGCTCCTGTGTCCCGTGATGTATGATCAAGAAATAATCATACGGCACCTGGTATTCCCAGTCGGTCTTCCATCCAGTTACTAATCAGGCCCGACAATGCTTAGCCTCTGAGATCAGACAAGATCGGGCACTTTCAAGGTGATGGGGCCATAGGCGATCTCTTCGGGCACTCTCAACCATCTTGACAAACGCCAACATGGTCATCTTGGGAAACAAGCAAAAAAAACAGGTCATTGCCAACATTGGAGGCTAAGCAAGGTTGGGCAATTAGTTTCCTTGCCTGAAATAGGCATCTCAGAACTGCCATCTGGCTGCTTCCCGGGTTTCCAACTCCTTCAACGAATCCCAGGAGACAATACTTCGCCTCCATCCTGGTGGAGGTTCCAAACACCCGATCAATGGTTCCTGTCACCTCCGTCCAGTAGCGGATCAACTTCGGGCATCTCCAAAACATGTACATCATGTCTCCCCCCATGTTCCCGCACCGGGGCAACTTGCGTCTGGCCGTTCGGCCAAATTGAAAAAGTTTACGAGGAGCATAATAAGTTCTATATAATAAGAACAGATGTCACATCCTCTGAGAGGAGAGCCACAATTGACCACAGGCAGGATTCCTGTGGCAGATTATAGCTCAGGGGGGTTTAGTACACACCCCACACTATATAAGGCCACCAGCGTGGCGGCCTTGTATAGTGTGTTGCGGCGGTCAGGGAAAGAGGACAATAGGCAGGGACAGTGTCTTTACTGCTTGGGAACCTAGCACTGTTACAGTGGGTGTTATGTGCCTCCTGCACAGTACACACCTGAAGCTACCCTTTATTACTGGTGTTCAATTTCTGCAATACAGGCATATGCAGTGCAGAAGTTAGAGTGGGAGTTGTGTGCCTCCTGCACAGTATACACCTGAAGATACCCCTTATTGCTGGTGTTCTGTTTCTGTAATACAGAAACCTAGCACTGTTACAGTGGGTGTTGTGTGCCTCCCACGCTTGTCCTTATTTTTGGCAGCTGGACATGTTGAGCCACATCATGCCGAACACTTGGTCGGATGTGGAAGACCAAGCCCTTCTAATGCTCCTCATCCTCTCTCACCCAGGCTCAGGGTACTAGCCTGTGTTCTGTATACACTAGGCTTTCTTCTGTATACCCTATCCTCTCTTTATACTCTAGCCTGTCGTTTATGTACACTAGACTCTTTGTTTACCTCATAAATGGCAGTGTATATAGAAGGAAGGCTAGTTTATACAGAGAGGCTAAGGTATACAGAAGGTAGGCTAGTTTATACAGAAAACCGGTTGGGTATACAAAGTATGTATTTTATTTATATGGCAGGCTATTGTATACAGAGAGGCTAGAGAATAAAGGAGACAGGCTAGTGTATACAGGACACAGCCTGTCTTTATGTACACTAGACTCTTTGATTACCTCATAAATGGCAGTGTATATAGAAGGAAGGCTAGTTTATACAGAGAGGCTAAGGTATACAGAAGGTAGGCTAGATTATACAGAAAACAGGTTGGGAATACAAAGTATGTATTTTATTTAGATGGCAGGCTATTGTATACAGAGAGGCTAGAGAATAAAGAAGACAGGCTAGTGTATACAGGACACATGCTAATGTATACAGAAAACAGGCTTGGTTATAGAGAGAGACTGAGACTATTATATTCAGAAGAAAAGCTAGTGTATATAGAGAGGCAGACTGGGGTATACAGAGAGGCTAGTGAATACAGATAGGGTGATGTATACAGAAATGCCAGTGTATACAGAGAGGCTAGAGTATACAGTTATTCTGGGGTATACAGAGAGGCTAGTTTAAAGAGAGGCTAGTGTATACAGAATACAGACTCGTGTATGCAGATAGGCTTGAGTATACAGAGATGCTAGAGTAAACAGTGAGGCTGGGATAAACAGAGAGACTAGTTTAAAGAGAGGCTAGTATATAAAAAGATGATAGTGTATATAGAGAGGTTAGTGTATAGAGAGAGTCGAGTGTATACAGAAAGGACAGTGCATATAGAGAAACTAGTGTGTACAGAAGACAGGCTTAGGTATACATCAAAGCTGACAGTGTATACAGAAGACTGGGTAGTGTATATAGAGAGTCTAGTGGGTACAGAAGACAGGCTGGTGTATTCTAGCTAGTTTTTACAGTCTAGTGTATACAGAAGACAGGCTGTGGTATACAGAGGGTTTAGGGTATTTAGAGAATCTAAAGTATACAGTCGGCGAGTGTATACATAAGACTGGCTAGTTTACACAGTGTTTACAGAGATGCAAGGGCGTGCAGAGAAGCTAGTATATATAGAAGACTACAGCATACAGAAGAAAGGCTAGTGAATACAGACTCGTGTATGCAGATAGGCTTGAGTATATAGAGATGCTAGAGTAAACAGTGAGGCTGGGGTACACAGAGAGGCTAGTTTAAAGAGAGGCTAGTATATACAAAGATGTTAGTGTATATAGAGAATTTAGTGTATAGAGAGAGTCGAGTGTATACAGAAAGGACAGTGGATACAGAGAAACTAGTGTATACAGAAGACAGGCTTGGGTATACATCAAAGCTGACAGTGTATACAGAAGACTGGGTAGTGTATATAGAGAGTCTAGTGGGTACAGAAGACAGGCTGGTGTATTCTAGCTATTTTTTACAGTCTACTGTATACAAAAGACAGGCTGTGGTATACAGAGGGTTTAGTGTTAGTGATGGCCGAACAGTTCGCCCGGCGGTAGATAAACCACTAGCTATTTGGTACACACAAGTTCTTTTCAGGACTGGTATAGGTGTTAGGTGTATATAGGTTTGCTGTGCTACTGATTGTTGCAGCAGCCTGAGTGTCTTTTGTCAGTTTAGAGAAAGGGACAGAGCGCTGTGTGCTGCTATTTTAGGGACAGCCAGATTAGTCATCATCATCATCGTTAGCTGATGACAAAAGTGCTATTCGAGTAACCAGTAATTGTTCCAGTCTCCTCTGTTTTGCCAGTTTGTATAGGGACAGGAAGGAAGCAGTGTGTCAGGCAGTGAGGGTCAGTTTAAACAGTTGCTGTTACTATTCGTTCCACAAAGGTTCTTTTCAGGACTGGTATCAGTGGTATGGTAATAGGCTTGTACACGTATAATATTCTTTCTTCCAAATATAGAAAAAATATTATACTTGACTGCTGCCCTTCTGCTGCAGTCTGCTAATCATTCACAACTCACTTGTTCCACAAAGCTCTTTATCAGGACTGGTAACTTGGTCTGTGTAGGGTGCTACAGTACATAGGGTTGAGTGCGGTACAGTCTGCTGTTCTGTAAGGACTGGTATCGGTCCACAATAGATAGGGTTGAGGTGCACCACTACTGACCGCTGCCCTATACTGCAGCAGTCCTTCAGCAGTATAGGGACTGACGTACAGTCTGCTAATCAGTCACACACAACCTACTTGTTCCACAAAGGTCCTTATAAGGACTGGTAACTTGGTGAAGGGTGCTACAGTACATAGGGTTGAGTGAGGTACAGTCTGCTGTTCTGTAAGGACCGGTATCGGTCCACAATAGATAGGGTTGAGGTGCACCACTGCTGACCGCTGCCCTATACTGCAGCAGTCCTTCAGCGGTATAGGGACTGACGTACAGTCTGCTAATCAGTCACACACAACCTACTTGGTCCACAAAGGTCCTTATAAGGACTGGTAACTTGGTGAAGGGTGCTACAGTACATAGGGTTGAGTGAGGTACAGTCTGCTGTTCTGTAAGGACCGGTATCGGTCCACAATAGATAGGGTTGAGGTGCACCACTGCTGACTGCTGCCCTATACTGCAGCAGTCCTTCAGCGGTATAGGGACTGACGTACAGTCTGCTAATCAGTCACACACAACCTACTTGGTCCACAAAGGTCCTTATAAGGACTGGTAACTTGGTGAAGGGTGCTACAGTACATAGGGTTGAGTGAGGTACAGTCTGCTGTTCTGTAAGGACCGGTATCGGTCCACAATAGATAGGGTTGAGGTGCACCACTGCTGACCGTTGCCCTATACTGCAGCAGTCCTTCAGCGGTATAGGGACTGACGTACAGTCTGCTAATCAGTCACACACAACCTACTTGGTCCACAAAGGTCCTTATAAGGACTGGTAACTTGGTGAAGGGTGCTACAGTACATAGGGTTGAGTGAGGTACAGTCTGCTGTTCTGTAAGGACTGGTATCGGTCCACAATAGATAGGGTTGAGGTGCACCACTGCTGACCGCTGCCCTATACTGCAGCAGTCCTTCAGCAGTATAGGGACTGACGTACAGTCTGCTAATCAGTCACACACAACCTACTTGGTCCACAAAGGTCCTTATAAGGACTGGTAACTTGGTGAAGGGTGCTACAGTACATAGGGTTGAGTGAGGTACAGTCTGCTGTTCTGTAAGGACCGGTATCGGTCCACAATAGATAGGGTTGAGGTGCACCACTGCTGACCGCTGCCCTATACTGCAGCAGTCCTTCAGCGGTATAGGGACTGACGTACAGTCTGCTAATCAGTCACACACAACCTACTTGGTCCACAAAGGTCCTTATAAGGACTGGTAACTTGGTGAAGGGTGCTACAGTACATAGGGTTGAGTGAGGTACAGTCTGCTGTTCTGTAAGGACCGGTATCGGTCCACAATAGATAGGGTTGAGGTGCACCACTGCTGACCGCTGCCCTATACTGCAGCAGTCCTTCAGCGGTATAGGGACTGACGTACAGTCTGCTAATCAGTCACACACAACCTACTTGGTCCACAAAGGTCCTTATAAGGACTGGTAACTTGGTGAAGGGTGCTACAGTACATAGGGTTGAGTGAGGTACAGTCTGCTGTTCTGTAAGGACCGGTATCGGTCCACAGTAGATAGGGTTGAGGTGCACCACTGCTGACCGCTGCCCTATACTGCAGCAGTCCTTCAGCGGTATAGGGACTGACGTACAGTCTGCTAATCAGTCACACACAACCTACTTGCTCCACAAAGGTCCTTATAAGGACTGGTAACTTGGTGAAGGGTGCTACAGTACATAGGGTTGAGTGAGGTACAGTCTGCTGTTCTGTAAGGACCGGTATCGGTCCACAATAGATAGGGTTGAGGTGCACCACTGCTGACCGCTGCCCTATACTGCAGCAGTCCTTCAGCGGTATAGGGACTGACGTACAGTCTGCTAATCAGTCACACACAACCTACTTGGTCCACAAAGGTCCTTAAAAGGACTGGTAAATTGGTGAAGGGTGCTACAGTACATAGGGTTGAGTGAGGTACAGTCTGCTGTTCTGTAAGGACCGGTATCGGTCCACAATAGATAGGGTTGAGGTGCACCACTGCTGACCGCTGCCCTATACTGCAGCAGTCCTTCAGCGGTATAGGGACTGACGTACAGTCTGCTAATCAGTCACACACAACCTACTTGGTCCACAAAGGTCCTTATAAGGACTGGTAACTTGGTGAAGGGTGCTACAGTACATAGGGTTGAGTGAGGTACCGTCTGCTGTTCTGTAAGGACCGGTATCGGTCCACAATAGATAGGGTTGAGGTGCACCACTGCTGACCGCTGCCCTATACTGCAGCAGTCCTTCAGCAGTATAGGGACTGACGTACAGTCTGCTAATCAGTCACACACAACCTACTTGGTCCACAAAGGTCCTTATAAGGACTGGTAACTTGGTGAAGGGTGCTACAGTACATAGGGTTGAGTGAGGTACAGTCTGCTGTTCTGTAAGGACCGGTATCGGTCCACAATAGATAGGGTTGAGGTGCACCACTGCTGACCGCTGCCCTATACTGCAGAAGTCCTTCAGCGGTATAGGGACTGACGTACAGTCTGCTAATCAGTCACACACAACCTACTTGGTCCACAAAGGTCCTTATAAGGACTGGTAAATTGGTGAAGGGTGCTACAGTACATAGGGTTGAGTGAGGTACAGTCTGCTGTTCTGTAAGGACCGGTATCGGTCCACAATAGATAGGGTTGAGGTGCACCACTGCTGACCGCTGCCCTATACTGCAGCAGTCCTTCAGCAGTATAGTGACTGACGTACAGTCTGCTAATCAGTCACACACAACCTACTTGGTCCACAAAGGTCCTTATAAGGACTGGTAACTTGGTGAAGGGTGCTACAGTACATAGGGTTGAGTGAGGTACAGTCTGCTGTTCTGTAAGGACCGGTATCGGCCCACAATAGATAGGGTTGAGGTGCACCACTGCTGACCGCTGCCCTATACTGCAGCAGTCCTTCAGCAGTATAGGGACTGACGTACAGTCTGCTAATCAGTCACACACAACCTACTTGGTCCACAAAGGTCCTTATAAGGACTGGTAACATGGTGAAGGGTGCTACAGTACATAGGGTTAAGTGAGGTACAGTCTGCTGTTCTGTAAGGACCGGTATCGGTCCACAATAGATAGGGTTGAGGTGCACCACTGCTGACCGCTGCCCTATACTGCAGCAGTCCTTCAGCAGTATAGGGACTGACGTACAGTCTGCTAATCAGTCACACACAACCTACTTGGTCCACAAAGGTCCTTCTAAGGACTGGTAACTTGGTGAAGGGTGCTACAGTACATAGGGTTGAGTGAGGTACAGTCTGCTGTTCTGTAAGGACCGGTATCGGTCCACAATAGATAGGGTTGAGGTGCACCACTGCTGACCGCTGCCCTATACTGCAGCAGTCCTTCAGCAGTATAGTGACTGACGTACAGTCTGCTAATCAGTCACACACAACCTACTTGGTCCACAAAGGTCCTTATAAGGACTAGTAACTTGGTGAAGGGTGCTACAGTACATAGGGTTGAGTGAGGTACAGTCTGCTGTTCTGTAAGGACCGGTATCGGCCCACAATAGATAGGGTTGAGGTGCACCACTGCTGACCGCTGCCCTATTCTGCAGCAGTCCTTCAGCAGTATAGGGACTGACGTACAGTCTGCTAATCAGTCACACACAACCTACTTGGTCCACAAAGGTCCTTATAAGGACTGGTAACTTGGTGAAGGGTGCTACAGTACATAGGGTTGAGTGAGGTACAGTCTGCTGTTCTGTAAGGACCGGTATCGGTCCACAATAGATAGGGTTGAGGTGCACCACTGCTGACCGCTGCCCTATACTGCAGCAGTCCTTCATCGGTATAGGGACTAAGAGTTTTGTCACAGGGTGATTTAAAAAATGACAGGCAGAGGAAGAGGCAGGCCCTTCCGCAGGGGTGGTAGGGGTAGGGCAGGAGCAACAGCCTTGAGCCAAAGTGGGAAGTTGCAGAAGGTGCGTTCAATTATTTTAAAGTACGCACCAGACTTGGTTGAGTGGCTCACTCAGCCTTACTCTTCTGCACCCTCCTCATCCTCTCGATCTGCACCCTCTTCTTCACTCTCTGCTATGTGCACCCCCGAAGACACTACCACCAACAACACCACCACCATCACATACCTTCCGCTTGAGTCACAGGAATTATTTTCCGATCCATATCAAGAGGACATTTCTGATGCGCAGCCACTCTTGGTATTGGATCAGGAAGAGAAGGTAGCAACAACCGCTACACAGCAGTCTGACGACAGTACCCAGATCAGCCCAAGGAGGAGGTTGGTCCCCGGTGTTGCTGCCTACTCCGAGATCTCTACTTATAGCGGTGGGGAAGGTGACGTTGATGATGACGTGTCTAGTGATGTCACGTGGGTGCCTACAAGAGAGGAAGAGGAGGGGAGTTCAGAGGGAGATATGGACCAGCAGATAGGGAGGAGAAGCAGGAATAACTTACATTGCACAGGAGGGACAAAGCAGACTGCAAATGTATCAGGAGCGAGTCATCGACCATGTACGGTCACATCTGGCGCTCCCAGGACACCGGCACATGGCTCCGCAGTGTGGGCTTTTTTTAACGTGTCCGCTGCTGACAATAGCGTTGCCATCTGCAATCTTTGCAGTCAACTCATTAGTCGCGGTAAGCCCAACACTCACCTAGGGACGACCGCCTTAAGAAGGCACATGGGCAGCCATCACCGAGCCCAGTGGGAGCAACGTAACACACAAAGCCACACTGCAGGCTCTCACCGTCCAGCCTCGTCTTCTACTTCTCCTTCTCCTCTCTCCTCACAATTGTCCTCCACTCCACCTTCCATCACGCCAAGCTCACATTTTTCTGCAAAAAGGCAGGCTTCCGTGGGCCTAATGTTCGAGCGTAAAAAAATGATGACGCCGGATAACCCTCTTGCCCAACGATTGATGGCTGGCTTGTCAGAACTCATAGCCCGCCAACTACTGCCATATAAACTGGTGGACTCGGAGGCCTTTCGCAAATTTGTGGCCATTGGAACACCACAATGGAAGGTCCCAGGAAGGAAGTATTTCTCAGAGAAGGGCATCCCAGAGCTATATGGCCATGTTCAGCGGCAAGTGAATGTATCTCTGGCACACAGTGTCGGTGCCAAGATACATCTGACCACAGACACGTGGTCTAGCAAACACGGGCAGGGAAGGTATATCACTTTTACTGCCCACTGGGTGAACCTTCTGACGGCCGTCAAGCATGTAACCCGTGGCACCCGTGTAGATTTGGTTTTACCGCCACGGATTGCATGCAGGCCTGACTCTTCTTCTCCTCCTCCTCCTACTCCATCCTCCTCCCTCTCCTCCTCAGCTGCCTCCTCCTTTTCCGCTGCTAGCGTCTCTTCCACTGCACCGCCCAAGCTCCCCAGAACCTATTCCACATGCCAGGTGAGACGTTGCCATGCCGTGCTGCGTCTGTTGTGCCTGGAAGCCAAGAGCCACACTGGCCCGGCACTCCTTTCAGCTTTGCGTTCACAGGCAGATCAGTGGCTAACACCGCTCAATTTGACAGTTGGTAAAGTGGTGTGTGACAACGGTGCCAATCTGCTTAGCGCATTGAAACAGGGCAAAATCACGCATGTGCCATGCATGGCACACGTCTTAAACTTGGTCGTGCAGCGATTCGTTGTCAAATACCCTGGGGTCCAGGACATCTTGCGGCAGGCAAGGAAAATCTCGGCCCATTTCAGAAGATCTTACACGGCCATGGCTCGCCTTGCTGACATTCAGCGGCGACACAATCTGCCGGCCAGACGTCTTATTTGCGATTGCCCGACGCGATGGAACTCAACCTTCTATATGCTTGATAGGCTGCTCCAGCAGAAACGTGCAGTTAACGTCTACCTGTATGAACTCTGCGGCAGAAACGGTTCTGGGGAGCTGGGGGTTTTTTACCGCGCCAGTGGCTGCTCATGCGCGACGCATGCAGACTTCTGCGGCCATTTGAGGAGATCACCAAACTGGTCAGTCGCAGCCATGGCGCCATCAGTGACATGGTACCTTATGCCTTCTTTATGGAGCGTGCATTGCGTCGTGTCATTGATCAATCTGTGGAGGAGCAGGAGCGGGAAGATGAGGAAGTCGCAATGCTGGATGAATTCCCAGGGGGGCTACTCTATCTGAGACAAATCAACAACAGGAGTCTGAAGAGGAGTCAGAGGAGGATGGTGCCGGGGCGGATGAGGAGGAGCAAGAAGAGCATGCTTTAAACCTTTCTGGGATCCCTGTTGTGCGTGGATGGGGAGAGGAGAATGAAGAGGATGACATTATCCTGGATGATGAGCAGGAGCCAGGCCACCACACCGCTTCCACTTTAGTGCAAATGGGGGCCTTCATGCTCCAGTGTTTTAATAGGGACCCCCGTATAAAAAGCATAAGGGTCAAGGACCAGTACTGGGTGGCAACGTACTTAGACCCCTGGTACAAACACAAAATGGCAGAAATGTTACCACCGTCGCAGAGGGCTGTCAGAATGCAGCACTTCCAGGCCTTGCTTCGAGAAATGCTGCATTCTGCTTTTGCGTGCGCTGGCAGAGGAGCAATTCCCACTCCCAGACAAGGAGTTGCGGGTACCAATCTAACAGCGCCTGCAAGAAGAGGCCGGTTTGAAGATGTGTTGGTGACTTCGGATATGAGGTCATTCTTTCAGCCGACCCATCGACAGGTGTCATCCGGATCCAGCATCAGGGAACGCCTAGACCGTCAGGTGTCCGACTACATCGGGTTAACGGCCGATGTGGACGCTCTGAGGAGTGATGAACCCCTGGACTACTGGTGGGGCAGGCTTGACCTCTGGCCAGAGCTTGCCCAATTTGCAATCGAACTGTTGGCTTGCCCCTCATCCAGTGTCCTGTCCGAAAGGACGTTCAGCGCAGCAGGGGGGATCGTGACCGATAAGCGTACTTGCCTAGCTCACGACAGTGTTAACTACCTCACATTTCTAAAAATGAATGAGGCATGGATCTCGGAGGAATTCAACACATGTGACCAGTAGACCATGTATATATCTATAAACAATTTTTTTAATCAAGCACACAGACCTTCTTTCTTCATTTGGCTCACTTCCTTGTCCCAAAAAAGCACACCGTACTATATGCCCCTACCCTCCTCTTTGAAGAGGTTGAGCGGTGTCATATTTCTACTGGGGCTGCTTATGAGGGGATCACACCATCCCTGTGCTGTGCTGACTTCCTCCTGGGGGTTCTTATTATGAGGGGATCACACCATCCCTGTGCTGTGCTGATTTTCTCCTGGGCCTGCTTATTATGAGGGGATCACACCATCCATGTGCTGTGCTGACTTCCTCCTGGGGGTTCTTATTATGAGGGGATCACACCATCCCTGTGCTGTGCTGATTTTCTCCTGGGCCTGCTTATTATGAGGGGATCACACCATCCCTGTGCTGTGCTGACTTACTCCTGGGGGTTCTTATTATGAGGGGATCACACCATCCCTGTGCTGTGCTGACTTCCTCCTGGGGGTTCTTATTATGAGGGGATCACACCATCCCTGTGCTGTGCTGATTTTCTCCTGGGCCTGCTTATTATGAGGGGATCACACCATCCCTGTGCTGTGCTGACTTACTCCTGGGGGTTCTTATTATGAGGGGATCACACCATCCCTGTGCTGTGCTGATTTTCTCCTGGGCCTGCTTATTATGAGGGGATCACACCATCCCTGTGCTGTGCTGACTTACTCCTGGGGGGTTCTTATTATGAGGGGATCACACCATCCCTGTGCTGTGCTGACTTCCTCCTGGGGGTTCTTATTATGAGGGGATCACACCATCCCTGTGCTGTGCTGATTTTCTCCTGGGCCTGCTTATTATGAGGGGATCACACCATCCCTGTGCTGTGCTGACTTACTCCTGGGGGTTCTTATTATGAGGGGATCACACCATCCCTGTGCTGTGCTGATTTTCTCCAGGGCCTGCTTATTATGAGGGGATCACACCATCCCTGTGCTGTGCTGACTTACTCCTGGGGGTTCTTATTATGAGGGGATCACACCATCCCTGTGCTGTGCTGACTTCCTCCCGGGGGTTCTTATTATGAGGGGATCACACCATCCCTGTGCTGTGCTGATTTTCTCCTGGGCCTGCTTATTATGAGGGGATCACACCATCCCTGTGCTGTGCTGACTTACTCCTGGGGGTTCTTATTATGAGGGGATCACACCATCCCTGTGCTGTGCTGATTTTCTCCAGGGCCTGCTTATTATGAGGGGATCACACCATCCCTGTGCTGTGCTGATTTTCTCCTGGGCCTGCTTATTATGAGGGGATCACACCATCCCTGTGCTGTGCTGACTTCCTCCTGAGGGTTCTTATTATGAGGGGATCACACCATCCCTGTGCTGTGCTGATTTTCTCCTGGGCCTGATTATTATAAGGGGATCACACCATCCCTGTGCTGTGCTGACTTACTCCTGGGGGTTCTTATTATGAGGGGATCACACCATCCCTGTGCTGTGCTGATTTTCTCCAGGGCCTGCTTATTATGAGGGGATCACACCATCCCTGTGCTGTGCTGATTTTCTCCTGGGCCTGCTTATTATGAGGGGATCACACCATCCCTGTGCTGTTCTGACTTACTCCTGGGGGTTCTTATTATGAGGGGATCACACCATCCCTGTGCTGTGCTGATTTTCTCCTGGGTCTGCTTATTATGAGGGGATCACACCATCCCTGTGCTGTGCTGACTTCCTCCTGGGGGTTCTTATTATGAGGGGATCACACCATCCCTGTGCTGTGCTGATTTTCTCCTGGGCCTGCTTATTATGAGGGGATCACACCATCCCTGTGCTGTGCTGACTTACTCCTGGGGTGTTCTTATTATGAGGGGATCACACCATCCCTGTGCTGACTTCCTCCTGGCGCTGCTTACGGTGCTGCTGTCAGTGCTGTATATCACGGTGCTGGTGTGAGTGCTTAATGTCACGCTGCTGATGTCAGTGCTCTCTATCACGGTGCTGCTGTCAGTGCTGTATATCACGGTGCTGATGTCAGTGCTGTATGTCGCGCTTCTGATGTCAGTGCTCTCTATCACGGTGCTGCTGTCAGTGCTGTATATCACGGTGCTGGTGTGAGTGATTTATGTCACGCTGCTGATGTCAGTGCTCTCTATCACGGTGTTGCTGTCAATGCTGTATGTCACGGTGCTGGTGTTAATGCTTTATGTCACGCTGCTGATGTCAGTGCTCTCTATCACGGTGCTGGTGTCAGATGATTATCACGCTGCAGGTGTCATTGCTGTATGTGACGCTGCTGGTGATCATCTCCTGCACCCTCCTCTTTGCCTACCCTGGTCCCTGACCTTCCCTCTCCTCCATTGCCTTCATGCGCTCCACAGTCCTATACAGAGAGACAAGTGTTTTCAGAAGACAGTTTGGGGTATACAGAGATCCTAGTGTGTACAGAAGAAAGGCTAGAAAGGCTATACAGAGAGACAAGTGTTTTCAGAAGACAGTTTGGGGTATACAGAGATGCTAGTTTACAGAGAGACTAATGTATTTCGAAGACAGGCTAATGCATACAGAAGACAGAAGAAGGGCTAGTTTATTCATAACATAGGCTAGTGTATATCTAAGACAGGCTATTGTATGCAGAAGACCGGCTAGTGTATACAGAGAAACTAGTTTATAACAAAGAGGGTAGTGTATATAGAAGACAGGCCAGGGTATAAAGAAGACAGAGTAATGTATACAGAAAACATGCTGGTGTATATAGAGAGGCTAGTGAATTTAGAGGGTAGGCTAAGTGATAACAGAAGACAATCTGGGCTATACAGAGACATTTCATCATTTCATCTAGCTCACATCTCTAATGGAATTTGTCTCATTGCCATGTTATGCCTTTTCATTCTTATGCTAAATATAGATTATACTCACTACATGATTTTAATCATCCACATCAAGCATGCAATAAAACTATCATACATCAAAATAAACCATGTACTCGTTTGTTCTATTTTGCATATTTGTAATTCTCCACATCAACTGTCACATTCATATCACCACTGACGAAACACCATCCTGACTTATTTTGATTTATTTATTATTAGAAATAGAGAGTACTATCTCAAAATCCGGTTAAATCTATTCACTTCGATGAGGTCTACCGCTAATTGTACGGTAATGCAAAATGTTCACAAAATCATCCATTTGCTACCAGACATGCTGCATATACTAACAGTAATGTAACTATCGCTCACTAACGATGTAAACAGTTTTATTGCTTTTCTGACATTAACCGAGTATCTCTGACATTAACTGAGTATCTCTCTGCACTAGGATTGTAATAATAAGAATAATAATAATAGGATTGTGTAATGCAAAGATCAACTAGTCTAATATAAGCTTTTTCAGTGGTACCGGCATATCCTTTAAATTTAGACTCATGCAACTATTTCTCGGCCATTTTCAAGCTAAGCTTTCTCTTTCAATAGTTTTTATTGAGTTTTGAGTTTTGACAAATACATCATGTATCATCTACAGCAATCATAGAGCAATCACATGAAATAAAGGAAGATAGAATCTAAACAGGATTCAGTAACCAATTTAGAACAAAGTATAACAGTGTCTCATACTTGAGAGACTAGAGTAGAGCATGGGAGACTTGGAGTGCGAAGGTGCATCTCCTCTAGGTAAACAGCCCCTAAGTAAGAAATATGTTTAGGGATCTAAAACCATAGTAAAGCAGTAATAAACAACCTAAATCGTATCATGACTGTACTTGGGCCCTCGGGACCTTAAAAAAAAAAAACATAAAAGTTGTTGAAGAGGTGAAGCCAATCCCTGTCTTAAACTATGTGTATTTGACATGAACGGAAGGCCTTAAAAAGGGAAAAAAATTTCCATCAAGTGGCGACTAGATAAGTGGAGTAGACCTCCATCATATAGCTAGAGGCAGGTCTGCTCTCCTTAGTCTTGGTGTCTGTCGCCATAAGGCTTCGGTATTGTCGAAGCTCAACCTTTCAGCAATGATATAAAAGAAGGCCTGAGTGGGAGATTAGAACGTATTGCTTTAAACCCGGTGGTGTCTCCCACGGGAGCCCCCGAGATCACCACTCCACCCCTATGGGCTCACACTGTGGAGTGGGATAGCTCGGGGGGCTCCCGCTGGTGAGGCCGCCACCTGCGTCCCTCCGCTCCCCCCGGGAGCACTCAGAAATTGTGCCCCCTGGAGGGAGACAGATGGACATACTCTGGAGCTCCCAGGCCCTCTCCGGAAAACTTTTTCAGTACTAGTAAATTCCAGTCAGTTCAACAAAGATTAACAGAAGGCGAAAATTCTAGGGTGAAGAGAACATCAGACCAGTATCTTATTGTTAGAAATCCTGCGTAAGGAAGGTAAAGAGAGAAAGGAGAAAGTGGGACTAGAATAGGAGAGGGAAAGGTGTGGGGAGCTGGGGTTATACAGGGATCAGGGTCGTGATTCCATCCGCATAGATCTTATGACTGTAAGTGCCTTGGATATAGTGGAACTTTGATGTGCTGGGCCCATGGTTCCCAGGTCAACTCAGATTGTTGGGTGGTATTCCGCAGTTTAGCTACTGTTTGTTCCTGAACCATAATCCAGGAGATTTTGTACCTGGCAGCCAAGAGGGAAACCTTAGAGGTTTTCCAGGCCTTTGCTAAAGTGATCTTGGCTCCCAAGCACATAAAGAAAATTAGTTGTTGAGTGTGCTTAGGGGTGTGGTGTAACCTGCGGTTCAGAAGGATATACGAAGGGTCCTGAGGAATTGAAGCTCCCATAACCTTCCGCACTAGATGCAGAAATCTGTTCCAAAAATTTCGTATGCGGGGGCATGTCCACCAGGTATGGAGCATCGTGCCTAAATGACCACATCCTCTGAAACAGAGGGGTGAAGTCTCTGGGAACATCTTGTAAAGTCGCACAGGAACATAGTACCATTTTGTTAGAATTTTGATGTTAGCTTCGATTAATGAAATGTTCAGAATACCTTTAGACGATCGTCTGAAAACTTGAAACCACGCCTCCGGATCCAGCTGGATGTCCAAGTCCTCTTCCCAAGAGCGAGCGTATGCTGGTTTGTCATTCCTATCTGCCAGGGACGAGTAAATGAGGGAAATTCCTCCTTTGCGGGGACCCTGGTTTGAGCACCATTGCTCGTATATCGTTACCTTGTATCTATTTGGTTTGTCTGGTTCAAGGGAATGTAGGAAACGTCTAATCTGTGAAAGTCTGAATTGTTCTGAAGCGGGCATTTCCAGTTTAGAACAGCAGTGGCCTACTGAAATGGGACCGTTGGGCGTAAGGAAATGTCCAATTCTGAAAAGGCCTTTGTTCAGCCACCATTGAAATGCTTGGATGTTAATGCCTGGAGGGAAATCGGGATTATGGAATAAATGTGCGAGAGGTTTCAGTGGGGATATCAGGCGTTCGTTTTTGTATAGTCGATCACATAGTGCTAGGGATTGAGACAGTGTGGGGGCTAATATGGCAGGTCTGTGCTTTGTTGGTCTCCACAACAGATAATCGAATGTATAGTTAGGCACTGCCTGTCTCTCGATGGAAACCCAGTCGGGGCTAGCGGTCTTAGTATATATTGCTGAGAATTGTGCCAGTTGTGCTACATGGTAGTATAAATAAAGGTTAGGAAGTCCTAAGCCACCTTGGGTTGTCCAGCGGAACAGAATATCACACGCCAGTCTATGTCCCCGCTTTCCCCAGACAAATCCGACCACTTTTGATTGGAATTTGGATAAGATAGACTTTTTTATAGGTATGGGGAGGGATCTAAATAGGTACAAAACACGTGGTAATAAGTTCATCTTGACTGCATTGAGCCTGCCCAGCCAAGATAATCCTTCCTTAGACCATTTAGTGAGATCCGCCTCCAGAGATCTGAAAGCGGGGGGGGGGGGGTAATTGGCATTGTATAAATTGCTGACACACTTGGTTAAAAAGACACCCAGATAGGGAATCTTATCCGTGGCCCAGGAGAAGGGAAAGAAAGGCGTAAGTTGGGAAACGGTTAATGAGGGAACTGAAATATTGAGGGCGACTGACTTCGATATGTTAACCTGGAGGCCTGAAATAGTGCCGAAGTCCCGTAGTAGTCGAAGTAAATTGGGGGTGGAGACTAGTGGCGAGGTCAGAAATATTAGCATGTCGTCAGCAAAGAGAGCGCATTTATGCTCTTCTAAGCCGCAACGAACACCTTTAATGTTTATGTCTGCTCTAATGGCAATGGCCAATGTCTCTATTTCTATAGCAAAAATTAACGGCGACAGGGGACATCCCTGTCTAGTACCTCTACGGATGTCCAATGGCTGTGAAAGATGGCCTAATAAACGTACTTGAGCAGACGGGGTTGAGTAGAGGGAGTGCAGAATCTTCAAAAAACTTGCCCCAAAACCCCATTTAGTGAGAATTTCAAAAAGATATGGCCACGAAACAGAATCAAATGCCTTCTGCAGATCCAAAGACAGCAGAAGGCCTTCTTGTGCCGAGCCCCCGTCCCATCGAGAATTCAACAGTGATATTAGGTCAATTGCCCTTCTCACCTGATCCGGCCCCTGTCTCCCCGGGATGAAGCCCACCTGATCCTTATGAATGTAATTAGGTATAAATCTGGACATTCTGTTTGCCAGTATCTTAGTCGTGATTTTAAGATCATTGTTGATCAGCGATATGGGTCTGTAGTTTCCCACTTCGCAAGTGTCTTTACCAGGTTTCGGTATTACAGAGATAAATGCTGTGTTAGAGTCATTCGGGAGGGGGGCTCCATCCCGGAGAGAATTGAAGAACCGGGCCATATAGGGAGCTAACTTTGATCCAAATGTTTTGTAATATCTGACTGGTAACCGTCGGGGCCCGGGGCTGAGTCTGATTTCAGGGATTTTATTACGTCTAATATTTCGGCAGAGGATAAGGGTTCGTCCATTAGTTCTTTGTGTGTTTGATGTATGTAAGGTAGGTCGAGGTGTTTGAGGAACTGGTTCCTAGCTTTAGAATGTGAGTGGGGTGTCTCGGTGTAGAGGTTTTCGTAATAATCATGAAATGATTTTAAAATCTCCACAGGGTTTTGTGTAAGGGTACCCGAAGACTGTCTAATTTTGGGGAAGACCAAGGTACGAGTCCGGGGACACAATTTACTTGCGAGTTTGGCGCCTATTTTATCCTTTTGATAATAGAAGCGAGCTCCCGTCCAGCGCAGATGTTTTTCTGCGGAGGTGGTGAGTAGAAGATTAAGTGCAATTCGTGCCCTATCAAGTTCAGCCAGGCTATCTGGGGTGGGGTGTCGTTTATGGCGTTTACTAAGCATACGGAACTCCTCTGTGAGCCGTATAAGTTCTGCGGAGTGTTCTTTTTTAAGCCGGGCAGAGAGTTGTATTATTTTACCCCGCATGACCGCCTTGTGCGCCGCCCACAGATAGCCTGGTGAAATCGAATCTGTGCTGTTGTCTGCGAAGTAGTCCGTCAGGGCTGAGTCCAATACCGCACAGTGGGCCTGATTGTTCAATAGTGACTCATTAAGACGCCATTGAAACGGTCGTTTAACACCCCCCCCCCCCCCTGGAGAGTTAATGCAACGATGGAGTGATCGGAAAGAGAGGAGTCATACATTTTGGAGGTTTCAACCAAAGGAATTAATTGTGGAGGAATAAAGATATGGTCTAACTTGGTTAGTGTATTATGAGGGGCAGAGAAGTGTGTGTAGTCTCGGATCGGGAATTCATCTCCCTCCATATGTCTATCAGGCCTGTTGATTGGATGTATTGTGCAACACGAAGACTGCATTTAGGAGGTCGTTTGGGCATTGGTTTTGCAGAGTTGGATCTGTCTGAGGAGAGGTCGAAAGGAATGTTCGAATCTCCCGCCAGGATCACAATCCCCTTAAGATGGGGTTTCAGTGCTGTGAGAGTCTTTGCAAAGAAAGAGTCCTGGCGGGAGTTTGGAGCATAGTAGGAAACGAACGTATATGTTGCTGCGTCAAGTGTCCCAGAGACCAGGATGTAGCGGCCTTCTGGATCTCTGATCGTTTTGGAGTGTTGAAAATGAACTTTGTTGGCAAAGCAAATCGCTACCCCTCTCGTTTTATTAGATGCATTAGCCAAGTAAAATTGAGAAAAGTTTTTGTTAATGAAATTGGGGTTGTAAAAAATAGGGAAATGCGTCTCCTGCATCATAACAACATCCGCCTTCTGGGCGTGAAATTGTTGCATGATTTTGCGCCGTTTCACTGGGGAGTTAAAGTGGTTCTGCACTCAAAATACAACATTTGCCCATTCTGTTGCCTATAGTTAATATATCTCATAATGCCACCTGTTTTTTTTTTTTGATTCACCTACCTTTTGTAATCTTCAGTACTTTATTTCAAACCCCTGCGGCGATGGGCGGTCTCTTGCGGGGATCAGCGTAATTTCCTGTTGGAGATCACAGGAGACAGTGCGGCTAATGCACCCGACATCTCGCGAGATTTCGGGTGCTACAGCCGACATCTCGCGAGATTTCGGGTGCTACAGCCAACATCTCGCGTGATTTTGGTAATTACAGCCGAGATCTCGCGAGATCTCGGCTGTAATTACCAAAATCACGCGAGATGTTGGCTGTAGCACCCGAAATCTCGCGAGATGTCGGCTGTAGCACCCGAAATCTCGCGAGATGTCGGGTGCATTAGCCGCACTGTCTCCTGTGATCTCCAACAGGAAATTACGCTGATCCCCGCAAGAGACCGCCCATCGCCGCAAGAGACCGCCCATCGCCGCAGGGGTTTGAAATAAAGTACTGAAGATTACAAAAGGTAGGTGAATCAAAAAAAAAAAACAGGTGGCATTATGAGATATATTAACTATAGGCAACAGAATGGGCAAATGTTGTATTTTGAGTGCAGAACCACTTTAAGGCCTTGAACATTATTGGACATTATACGGAGATTAGATTTCGACTGTGTGGTAGTATTCATGGGAAGAGCGTGGAATAGTTTGTGCTATGTGTAAAAGGAGTACCTGTCTTTGAAGTAGTCCCTGGCAGATAGGAATTGGCGCCAGTTCCGCTGAAGAAACGCTTGCGGGATAGAGACGAGGAGAATCCAACCAGATCCTGATCCTGTATAAGTGAGAAAGGAAGGGGAGGGAGGGGAGACTGGGAAGGATGAGAAGAGGAAGATGGAGGGGGAAAGGAGAAAGGGATAGAGAAAAAAGAGATAGAGAAAAGAGGAATAAAAAGAAAATACATCAGAATATGCATTGTACAAAATGACAAAAAAAATAAAAAAGTATACAATAAAGAAAAATAAAAAAAACTAGTAAAACGTGTAAGAAAAAAAATCCCCAAGAAAAACCCGTAACCCCGAGCCCTACCCAAAGAAAAATCAAAGCGGCCCTAATGGGTTGCTGTAGTTGAACCCCGGTAGGAGACTGAACTAGTGTTCTCCTATCGGGGGTTAAAGGGAGGTGCATTGTACCCACCCTGGACAACTCCCTGCAGAGGTTGATGATCTCATAGGCTCTACTAGCAAATGATCTGAGCCCTGGCTCAAAGAGGCAAAGGGAACATACATGTTATGAGCGACTACCCTCCTCCTCCCCCACGGGGTGGATGACTATGACTCATTGGCAAGAAGAATGTAAAAAAAAAAGGCATCAATTACAAAGCCAAAAAGTCAGAAGGAAAAATTGAATAAATAATATTACAGAGGGAGAGGAGGGTAGTACAGGCACAGTAGTAGAAGTAAATGTAAGACAAAAAAAATAAATAAAAATAAAATAAAAATAAAAATCTTCGTATCAGAGGCAGAGTGGAGAAAATTTCCTCTGAGGATCAAGCCTGGAGATGCCTCCAGGAGGAACAGGACCTATTATCAACCCAGCCTGGGGAGAGTTCGGCCCTGAGCACAATCCATGAGGAAGTCATTTTCCAGCAAAATATGGACAGTCTAGGTGGAGGTTCATGTTGGTGGGGATTCCCTCGATCTCTTGGGCATCTGCTTCTGCCATATTTGCGTCAGGGGGCTTGTCGGTGAGGGACATTTAGACGATGAGGTTCCTTTCGGTGTGGAAGTCTGTGGCAGCTCCTGGTTGATCAATCCCAATTGTAGTAGGAGTCGTTCTCCATCTTGGAATGTTGAGAAGTGGTAAGGTTTATTGTGATATGAAAAGTTCAGGCGGAGAGGAAAGGCCCACCTATAAGGGATTTCTTTGCTCGTCAGAACTTGAAGTAGTGGTTTCAGTGCTCGTCGCTTTTGGACTGTGTATGGTGATAGGTCGGTGAAGATTTGAATTGAATGACCCTGGAAAGTCAGGGTTTCTGAGGTTCTGGAAACCCTCATTATTTCTTCTTTCACTGAGTAGTAGTGTGGTTTCACTATAATGTCTCTTGGAAGACCGTTTGAGCGAGGAGGTTGCAGAGCCCTGTGTGCCCTGTCTAATTCTAGACGATGCGGTGGGATGGTGGGGATTAAGCTTTTGATGAGGTCCTGGACTGCAAGATGGGTGTCCTTGATAGATTCAGGGAGGCCTCTGACACGGAAATAATACCTCCTCGACCTGTTTTCGAGGTCATCAATTTTAGCTGTGGCGGTCTCTAAATGTTCCTGTAGTTCTTGTATCCTGGCTGTGTTTTGATTAATGCGTAGGCATGATTGATCCGACTTAAGCTCGATCGCTTCAGTCCTGGTCCCCAATTGTTGCAGATCAGCATGGATGGAGGCTGTGATCTGTGTAGCTGTTTGAGACAAGCCTCTAGTCAGCATTTGGGAAAATGCAGTCATCATGGAGGCGAGGTCTGTGGTGGGTGAGAGCGAGTCTCTGGCATCTGTGTCCCATGGAGCAGGGCTGTGTGGTAGCATATGCTGTGGGGAAGGGGTACATTCCCCCACAGTGTGTCTCAGGAGGGAGTCCGTGGATGCTGGGGAGGGGGCCCCGGGTTGATATTCACTCACTGTGCTGTCCGAAGCTGCTGAGGGGCGCGAGGCTGTGTAATCCTGGTCCACTATGGATTCCTCAGTACAGGCTGTGCCTTGTGAGGTAACGGCGGCCATCTTGGATCGGCCTGTCAGCGCTGCCGCTGTATTGAGAGAGGGTGTGAGGCCTCGGCGGGCCAGAGATCCGGACATCAGGGGGTAGTCTGAGGTGTCCCCAGCCAGATGGAGCCGTTCGCTAGCAAAAACGAGGGCTCAGAACGTTATTGCGGCGGGCGTTAGGCCAGGGTGGCGCGGAGCTCCCGGTCTAAGCGGCCATCTTGGACGCTTCCGCGCATGCGCCCCCTTCAAGCTAAGCTTTCAATCTCTTTCCGTTGAACAGCGATACTTCTTCCCTGCAATATTAAGCCATTTAAATGTCCAATTGGGGTGCCGCCAAGTGATCCGGGCCCTGTATTCTTCAGCGCTGAGGCTCCTAGCCGCCCGGACCCGCCGATTGAGTCCCCGCCGGCCGCCGCCATCTTGGGCCTACCGGACCGCCAGAGAACGCCGCTGTTGCACCGGAGGGAGAGGTAAGGGGCTACCATCGGTCCCCCACCATCATCTCCCCCTTCGCCCAGGACTCATCTGAGGCGTTTTCGGACTCCCACGGACCCAGCGGCCGGCTCCGGCCTAGTGCGGCCTACTGAGGCCTAGGAATCCCCGGAGTTTCCTGCGGCTGCTGCCCGGGGATTCGTTCTGCGGCCGCTCCGGCCTACAATCACTGCTAAAATCTGCCTCCCTACGCTGGCCTAGCTGCTCCCCCACATCCCCCCCTCTAGGAGACTTGCTTCGCATGCCATTTCCCTGTGGCTCTACATCCCTGTTGAACTGCTCCCTTTAATTTGCTTTCCTGGCTCGCTGTACCAAGCATCCTGCCTCAAGTACCCCCTGCAGCCTCCTGTTCCCCCTGCTTACGGACCTGTTCTGGCTTTCACCGTATATTCATTTATTCTACTGCAACAGGGGATTGACAAATTTCCTTTGCTCCTACCTAGATGAACTTTCCATCCTCTCAGATCGCAAGCCAGTATACCTCTCAGAATTACTACTGTGGATGCTACCTCGCATTGTCGCATGCCTATGCCTATATAATCGCATCTTACCGTATGCAAGCCCCTCCTAACTAACTGACCTGTACTTTCTTCTGTAAGGGCCTGGCCTGACGTATGGAGCGGTAAGTCGGGCCGCACTCGGCTCCTGGCTCCCCCGGCCCCACTTGAATCGTTTTTAGATCGTAAACCGGACCATAACCAGCTCCATGGGGAAAGACAAGCCCAAGGCGCACAGGGGCGGCAGTAGCCGTCACCCAGGAGGGGATTTGGATGACTACTTCAGCCATGGAAGGTTGTCTTCACAGCACCGCCCAGCATCTAAAGAGCCGCCGGCTCCTCCATCCCCAGCGAGCTCTGAACCGACCCTGAAATCTCAAGTGCGTTCCCACAACTTACTCTCACACCTCAAGGACATTTCTCTCTCCCCCAGGCTTACCAGAAGCCGCTCGAAAGCCTCACTAGGATCAGGGGATGGGTGGGACATGGAATCGCAAATCAGATCCCTGCATGGCTACCTGAGGTCCCTTCCCACTAAAGATGACTTTGAACGCTGTGTGCATAGGATTGAGGAAACATATCGGAAGGAGATTTCGGACTTGAGAAAAGATGTGGGGGTACGCTTTGATGATGTGGACAACACGGTTGATGGCCTGCGGGACACTATACAGTCACACGACCAGATCCTCAATGCCCACACTGTCCTGCTCCAGCAACTCTCATATCAGCAGGATGACCTCGAAAACCACAGTCGCCGCAACAACATACGCATACGGGGGATACCTGAGTCGGTTGACCCCAAGAATCTACCTGCTGCGGCTACAGCCATCTTTAACCAGATACTCCAACGACCCAAAGATGACCCGATTGAACTGGACCGGGTGCACCGTACATCGGGTCCTCGCACCCCTGACCCCTCCTTTGTCCGTGACACTCTTTGCCGTGTCCATTTCTACAAAATAAAGGAGGACATTATGAGGGCCGCCAGCACACAACAGTCGATTCTATTCAACGACACGCCTATCATGCTCCTTCCTGATCTCTCCCGCCAAACTCTAGCAATGCGGAAATCCCTGAGACCCCTCACGCAGCTCCTACAAGCAAGACAAATTAAATGCCAGTGGCGCTTTCCGTTCCACCTTCGAGTGCACCACGCGGGTAAAACCGCCATATTCCGTACATTGGGGGACCTGCCTACATTCCTCAGTACACTTGAACTGCCTCAAGTCGTGCTGCCCGATTGGCCATTTGCTCCGACCACATCTGGTCTACCCTACACTCCGCAGTGGCAGAAACAAGGTCGCAGGCGCACCCCTCGATCTCCGTTGCCTCAAGATCCTAACGGCTGACCCGTGCTTGCGGGCCCACCCGGACCTGTTCTCTTTCTTCACTTTTGGGGTCCTCCCCCATGATGTGCTTGGACCCGAGCGGGTCGAATAGCTTTACTGTTGATTAACCCTTTTGTTTACAGGTTTTTTGTATGTTTCTTGCGCCCTCTGTTGCTGTGCGTCCCCTCCCTTTTCCTTATAGTTGGGGTGCTCAGTTATGCCTTATTGGATTGTTCCTGGATTGATCTCGGGACTTGTTCCCGCACCCCACTATCTGCGGCAGCCCCCCCTGGGTTGCCCTTGCCATACTTACCACTTGTTGTTATGTCTCCTCTAGATGTTTCTATTTCATGCCGGTTTACAAATGCATTTATTGATGACTGCTAGAATAATTTACGTTGTTATGTTATTTGGTTTACTTTTCAGGTCGCAACTGACTCCGGTTTACCCGTGGGGTCGGGGTGCTGGGAGCTGCCCGGCTTGGTGATTCTGCTCCTCGCCCCCCCTTTACGGGTTCTTTATTTGTTTCTTTTTCCTTTTTTTTTTTTTTGCTGTGCGCCCCACAGTGTTCCTATGATCGCTGTGGGGCGCACCGATTTGTGCCTTTATGACAGGCTTTTTTCCTGTATGCTGCTTCCCTTTTGGAGCCACCTAGTGGCCTTTTTTGTTTTTGTTTTACTCACTATTTTTCTATACCAAACCTCTTGGGCCTGTTTCCCACGATTGATGTTTACAGCTATTGTATTCTATATACCCCTGTTTATTTTATCGGGAACGGGTAACCCTGCCTAAATTTCTTACTACTCCCTATACGAGGTTGTTATGCTGTCTTTTCTCTCTCTTCTTACCTTTTTTCCTCCCTCCGTCTTCCCTCTGCTTGTACCCTCCCACCCTCTGCTTCTTCCCTTGCCCCCCCTGCCCGACCTCTATTCCCACTCCCACACCCATCAGGGTTCGCCCATGGTGCCACTTATTATATTGATTCTGAGCTCCTCCCTACTTGACACACCTCTCCAAACTTCGATCGGTAATCTTCTGTGGTACGACCATGCCCCCGTCTACCTGACTCTGGTCCACCCCCCTGCTACCCGTCGGGGAGCGAGCTGGAGACTTAACGACAATCTGCTGCGGGACACCATGTGTATGGCGGATGTCTCTAAGGCCATTAAAGACTTTATAGGTGACCATTCCGCTGACACTACCTCCCCTATGAACCAGTGGGACACTCTCAAATGTGTGCTCCGGGGTACCCTTATACAACACGGTTCTCGCCTTAAAAAGGCCAGAGCCCATGACATACGCAGACTCCATACTACCATTGCGGACCTCGAACCCCTTCACAAAAAGGATTTGGACCCTGCTGTTTTTGTTCAGCTTTCCAATGCCCGCAGGGACCTACTCCAGCTCCTAGACGCGCACTCCCTGATCGCCAGGGATAAAGCGCGGAACCACTTCTACTCACTGGCAAACAAGTGTGGTAAGCACCTGGCTAGGATCATTCATCCTAGACCCCCGCGACATTCTATCCCCTTCATCGTTCGATTGGACCATACGAAAGCGTTTAACACCTCTGGGATATCTGCGTCCTTCAGGCAATACTACTCACAGCTCTATAACCTTCCGCATGCAACCCCCCCAGTTAGGTCCCCTCCATCTTCTGACCCCATGCAGGCTTATATCCTGGAGACCGCTCTACCTACTGTTGACACTGTGGACGCAGCGACCTTGGACGAGCCCCTTACTACCTTTGACTTTTTACAGGCTATTAAAGTCCTTAAAGTGGGGAAATGCCCGGGCCCTGTCGGCTTTACACCCCGGTTTTACAAAACTTTTGCCCCCCAGCTTGCACCCCTTCTGACGAAAGCCTTTAACTCGGTAGACAGTTCTAACCTCTCGTCCAAGGAATCTTTATCTGCTAACATCTCTATTATCCCTAAACCAGGCAAGGACCCATCCCAATGCAGCAGCTATCGGCCCATCTCCCTGCTCAACATAGATATTAAGCTATTCGCAAAAGTCCTATCCACCCGTCTGTCCCCTCTATTACCTAAAATTATTCATAATGATCAGGTGGGGTTTGTCCCTGGCAGGGAGGCAAGGGACAACACCACCAAGACGATACATCTCATATCCCTGATCCAACGTAAAGGCCTGAGAGCTTGCCTCTTATCCTTCGACGCTGAAAAGGCCTTCGATAGGGTCAGTTGGAGGTTTCTACAGCTGTCTCTAGAACAACTTGGTCTCGGAGCTCCCTTCATCTCTAAAGTTATGTCCCTATACTCCCGACCCTCAGCTACGGTCCTGGTCAACGGTACCACATCGGCTCCCTTTGACATTGCAAACGGTACCCGACAGGGCTGCCCCCTGTCCCCCCTCCTCTTTGTCATCATCATTGAGCATTTGGCCTGTGCCATATGACAAAACCCCTCCATTCTTGGTATTCAAACTCCGTCTGCACATCACAAACTTTCCCTGTATGCTGATGACCTCCTTGTGTATATTCAGAATCCACACATCTCCTTACCATCCCTACTCAGTGAATTTCAACGTTTTGGTATCTATAGTAACTTTAAGCTCAACATCTCTAAGACAGAAGCACTTAACATATCCCTTACCCCCTCCATGTTGTCCCTTCTGAAATCCAACTTCTCATTTAAATGGCAGGCCAAGGGGATCTCTTAGCTAGGGGTCGTTATACCCTCCAACCTAGCTGATTTGTTTTCCCTGAATTATATCCCCCTGCTTAACCGTATATGGAAGGACCTCGAGGAATTGGGGGGATCTCCCTTGCCCTGGTTCGGACGGATTAATATCCTAAAGATGGACACTCTACCCAAGTTCCTGTATTTATCTCAAACAATCCCCATCCACGTCCCCAAATCATTTTTTATCTCCCTACGCTCGCTGGCAATCAGATTCATGTGGAACAGGGGCCTCCCCAGGGTTAAATTGAAACTGCTAACGATCCCGAAGACTATGGGAGGAACAGGCCTCCCTGACTTTGAGACTTACCATACTGCCGCTCATATGACTCGCATCATAGAATGGTTCTCTCGCCCTTCCTGCAAGGCCTCGGTGTCTGTTGAACAGGACCTTTCTCCTGTAGATCACCGAGCTCTTCCATGGGGTTATAAACAGGACTACTCTCGTATGACATCCTTGTCCCCACTGACTTTGGCCTCCCTGACGATGTGGTACAAGACGGGGCTAAACACCACTCTCTCCTCTGATCCGGGCCCCTTGACGTCCCTCTTTGACCATCCTGCTTTACCACAAAGTACAGGGGCAGCCTCCCTAGGACCCTTTAAGCGTACAGAATGGCCGCAAGCCCGCACATTTGTGCATCCCTCTCAGGGGACCCCGGTCTCCGTGGCAGACTCCGGAGATTGGCTCACGGCCCTACATGTGTCCACATTTGCCAAATGCCTACACTCCTCCTCTCAAATACATCGCAAGCTTACCAACTTCGAGGAACTGTGCTCGCTCCTAGAAACTCCCAAACACTTACTATCCTCCTTATATAACCTACTACAGACTTTAGCACATGATCGACTCCCACATTACACCAGGCTGTGGTCTGCGGATTTGGGTGAAGACATCTCTGTGCCGGAATGGCAAACCTCTTTTCATTTCACACATAAGTCAACCATCTCCTGCTACTCCCAAGAAAAGAACTACAAACTATTGTCCAGGTGGTACAGGGACCCTGCTACTTTACACAGGATTTTCCCGTCTACCCCAGCCACCTGCTGGCGCTGTGAGGCTTCAGTCGGAACTTATATGCATGTCTGGTGGGACTGTGAGAGGATCCGCCCCTTCTGGACACAGGTTTTTAAATGTTATAATCTCTTAGCTGATATTCCGGTTCCTATCTCTCCGAAAATTGCATTACTCTCTATGCTGCCCGGGTCTATTAAATCACAGGGACAAAGATTGCTCCGTTTCTTTGTCCTCTGCTAGACAGCTGATACCTGCTTATTGGAAGACGACGACCACTCCCCCATTGTCACGGTGGGTGTCGATTATGAATGACACCATGAGAATGGAGGAGATGTTGGCACTGGACAATGACACTTACGCCAAATTTATTTCTCAATGGTCGATCTGGCTCCGCTTCTCTTCCTCTGACACCGTAATGAACCAAATCTTGAACGCATAAGGACACTGTGGGCTCTTTCTTACCCTACCCCCCCACCCATATTCCTTCCCCTCCCCCCTTCCTCCCCCTCTCCTCTCCTCTCCTCTTGCTATTTAGCTTTCCCCTCTACCGTCTTGCTCCTCTTCACTTTGCTCCTCTCTCTTCTCTCTTTCTTTCTATCTTTTTTATGTTATTGTTTAAATATTGCCTCATGTAGTAACCCATGAGTATTTCTCACTACTGTGGCCTTGTGGATCGGTGAGCAGGCCGTCTTCTCTGCTCTCCAAGTTTCCCGTCAGGGACCGGCTGTGGCCGATAGTCATTAGCCGGCCTCCCGTAATTGTACTCCTGTTACTGTTCCTGCTTGCATTTGCCTCATGATGGTTACTGTTTTATTGTTTTTACTTGAAATGTCTCAATAAAAATATTTTCAACACTAAATGTCCAATTGGTCGCCTATATTATACAACTCTCTGAAAAACATATATGTAGAGAATAAAACTAGTCTAACATCTTGATAAAACAGTTGTATTGCTCAACCAGTATCAGCTGTCATGACATAAGCAAATAAACGTTTCCACTGTTTGACTCTTGATTTTCTGTATTACTTCTTTTTGTCCACCTTAACTGTCACAGTTAAAACACAGTGACATAACATTTCTATTTACCGCAGCAAAATGTGTCTTTCTGCCATATGCTTCAGAAAATTAATGTACCGCTTTTAAATCCATAACAATTCCACATCCTAATGTTAACCATCTTACAATTTTAACATTTACTGATAGCAATTACTGATATTACATTATGATTATACGAGTGAAAAAGGACCGCGTAATGGAACTGTCAAATTAATCATAATCTCAGAGTTAATTTATCTGATAAATTTACGATTTACTCAACGATTTACTCAACGATATAAACTTAGATTTTTTCAAGCTAAGTCAACTGAATCTTAAATAATTTATACTATATTCTCCTGTACTCTTAAATTATGTACTGTTTTTCTGTATTTTAGCCGTGCTCATATTTCGTGTTATCTTGCAACCATCTAATCTCATTGCTATTCCGACATTCTGCCTTAATGAGGATATTACTTTGCAACTATCCCTTGATCCCTTTTGTGTATTCACTTTATCTCGACCTATATATACTGCCTCTATATTTTCCTAATTTGTTTTGCTATACTTATTATTTTTATATTATAGAGATTACTATCTCTAAATCATTGTAAACCTAACCATAGTTATAATGTCTACAGCTAATTTTACGTTAAAGCCAAATTCTCACAAAACCATCTTTTTAAAACCTTTTACACACTGCACATTAAGAGTAATGCAACTATCTCTCGCTACCTCTATGCAATAGGATTCTCTTTCTGAATCTATTTTGTGTATTACTTCTTCTCCACATTAACTGTCACACTGATAACCATTTGTAACCGCGTTAACTGTATTAATGGTTACATGTAAGTATCTCACATCTCTAATGCAATCTGTCTCTTAGCCATATCATACTTTCTTATCCTTAAAGACACGTAAGGATCCTGAAAAATGATAGAAACCTAGTCACGTCGTTGCTGATATTTCATGATTACAGCAATCATCTATAATTGCTATTCCGTCATTCTGCCTTGGTATTACTTTGCAACGCTCTATTGAACAATGTAAAGGTAAGCTAGATATTTTGTGTATTTCCACTTAAGCTCGACCTGTCTCAATACTTTCTCAATATTATCCTTTCTAATTTTGCTAAATTAGATTATAGAGTTTGCTATGTCTAAATCCAGGAAACCTACTCACCTTTATTACGTATACTGCTAATTTTAGGATAATACAAAACCATCTTATTGCTTCCTTACACGCTGCACATATTAAGAGAAATGCAATGCGAACAGTTTAATTGCTCATTTCACAGTTAGCTGTTTTCTCTCCGTAATAGGAAACTGAATTTGTACTACAACGATCACTCATCTAATATCAGTCCACTCAGTGCTACCGGGATATCTTTTACATTTAGAGTAATGAAAGAATTTCTCAGTCATTTTGAAGCTACTGCAACTAACGCTTCCGAACTCTTTTCAACTGCAATACTTAATCGCTGCAATTTTAAGGAATATTTAGCTGCTTAGCTCACACTTTGCTGTATGTAGCCGTGTTAACTGTATTAATGGTTAATTGTACGTAAGTAACCAATGGGGATTGACATTTCATCTCTAATTCACATTCACATTTCTAATGCAGTTTGTCTTTTTGCCATGTCATCCTCTGCCAGTTGTTATCCTTTCTCATCCTTTCTCATCCTTATGCTATATTTGGAGTATATTCATTACATGATTAAAGACATGTAATGAACAAGAATGATAAAAACCTAGACACGTCGTTGCTGTTATTTCGTGTTATGCCGCAATCATATATATTTTGTGTATTTCCACTTAAACCCGACCTGTATATACTGTCTCAATATTAATCTGAGTTATTTTGCTATCTTTATTATTAGAATAAACAGAATACTATCTCTAAATCCTGGTAAACCAACTCACACAAAACCATCTTATTTCTACCTTACACGCAGCACATATTAAGATATTAACATTTAGCCGGTATCTCTCTGCAATAGTAAACGAAATCTGTAGATCACTCATCTAATATCAGTCTTCTCAGTGCTACCGGAACAACTTCTAAATTTAGAGTAATGCAACGATTTCTCAGTTTTATGAAGCTACTGCAACTAACGCTTTGGATCTCTTTCCTGTTAAATTACGCTTTGCAATATTAAGCCATGTAAATTGTTCTATTGGTCTGTCAGTCAATGACTTAACAAAATAAACGTAGCACTCTTTTGTTCTATTTTGTATATTTGTAGTTCTCCACATTAACTGTCACATTGATATCACCTCTGACAACACACCACTGACGTTTTAATAGCACCAAAATATGAAAAAAGCACTGTATCTCTTTACATTATTCAGAAGTAGTTGCATTAGCAAAAAAGAAAGTCCTGTCTTCTGTACACGCTAGCCTTTCTGTATACATTAATCTCTCTGTGTACACTAGGCTCAGGGGAATAACATTAGCCTATCTGTATTACCTTGTTTGACTTTTCTGTTTTCTGTTTCTTTTCTAGCGTGTACCTCGCCGTATACCCAAGCCAATCTTATTACCCCAGCCTCATTCCAATTATACTGTAAAACCTAGCTTCTTGTTATACCCCCGCCTCACTGTCAGCTTGTCTCTGTACACTAGCCTCACTGTTTTCCATAGTCTCTCTGTATAAAATAGCCTCTCTGTATACACTAGTCTGTCTGTATACTCTAGCAAGTCTACATACACTAGCCTCTCTGTGTAAAACAGCCTTTCCCTCTGTATAACCTAGCCTCTATCTCTGCATACCCAGGATGTTCTTCTGTATAACCTAGCCTGTCTTTTGTACACATTAGCCCCTCTGTATAAACTAGCTGGTCTTCTGTATACACTATTCCGTATGTATACACTAGCAAGTCTGTGTAACACAGCTTCTCTCTCTGTATACCCTAGCCTCCATCTCTGCATACCCAGGACGTTGTTCTGTATAATCTAGCCTATCTGTATACACTAGTCTGTCTTTTGTACTCATTATCCTCTCTGTATAAACTAGCCGGTCTTCTGCATACTCTAGCCTCTCTGTGTAACACAGTCTCTCTCTGGGTACCCTAGCCTCCATCTCTGCATACCCAGTACCTTCCTCTGTATAATCTAGCCTATCTGTATACACTAGTCTTTTGTACAAATTTGCCTCTCTGTAGCCGGTCTTCTGTATACACGAGCCACACTGCATACTCTTGGTTGTCTCTTGTATACACTACCATCTCTTTATACATTATCTCTATGTTATACCCAAGCCTCTATGTATACACTAGTCTGCCTGTATACACTAGCAAGTATGCATACACTAGCCTCTCTTTGTCCCTAGCCTGTCTCTCTCTGTATACCCTAGCATCCATCTCTGCATACCCAGGACGTTCTTCTCTATAATCTAGCCTATTTGTATACACTAGCCTGTCTTTTGCACACGTTAGCCTCTCTATATAAACTAGCCGGTCTTCTGTAGACATTAGCCTCCCTGTATAAACTAGCCGGTCTACTGTATACACTAGTCCGTCTGTATACACTAGCAAGTCTGCATACACTAGCCTCTCTGTGCAACCCAGCCAGTTCTTCTGTATAATCTAGCCTATCTGTATACACTAGTGTATACAGACGGACTAGTGTATACAGAGGACTGGCTAGTTTATACAGAGAGGCTAATGTGTACAAAAGACAGGCTAATGTATACAGATAGGCTAGATTATACAGAAGAACGTCCTGGGTATGCAGAGCGCTCAGCTTCAAGGGATGGCCAATGTGAGTAATATGAGGGACACTCCTCACCCCCCCCCCCACCTACCAGATCTGACTTTCATGCCCTTGCCCTCTCTGCCCCCGGTCATCTGGTGGCAGTTTTATGCACTCCCGTGCCCCCCCCCCATTCATAATCCTTACCAACCTTTTCTTCCGCTGCTCACAGGAACACACTGGATGTCTAATTAACCAACTTGTACAAGACACCACTACCCTCCTGTCTGACACCGGTCCCCCTTGGAGGCTTTACCCCTAACTGTTTGGGTGGTCCCTGCCTCCCCCTGGATGCTCCACATATACCCCGACGATATTGTGGGAGGGGCACCACTTGACAGGACACGGGGCTGTCATGCCGGTGGCATCTCCCATTGGAGGAAGGGATGATGGCCCCAACCCCTTGGCAGCAGGTTCTTTCGTGTACAGACCAGGGTGGCTCATCTTCCCTTCTGGAGTCATGACCTTAGAAGGGGGAGTTGCACTTTGGGGGTTCTGAGAGATACCTAGTGCGCTGTACTGGAAGGGCTTGACATTCCCGTCTATATGTGTCCCCTCCCCCTGGTTGCGCCCCTCATCCCCCCCCTCTCGCCCCCACCTACTCTTAGCCGACATTGCCTTCTACAGCTTTCAGGGACACCCTGGATGACTTATTTATTGAGCCTATTGGTACGAGACACTGCTTCCCTCCAGTTTGACTCTGGACCCCCCTGGAGGATTTACCCCTTACGGTTTGGGCGGTCCCAGCCTCCCTCTGGATGCTCTACACAGCCCCCGATGGCGATGCAGGAGAGACACTTATTGGCGGGCCCCAGGACTGCTGCTCGGGTGAAGTCTCCCATTGGATGGAGGGATGGTGGCCCCAGCCCCTTGCTTGACGGATTTTCCATACACCGACCAGGGCTGCTCCTCTTTCATCTTGATGTGGTGACCATGGAGGGGAGGAGTTGAAATGTATGGTGTCCGGGTGATTGCTGGTCTGAGTGCGCTAAAGGACTTGACATTTCCGCATGTTTGTCCCCTCTCCCTTGCTGCCCCCCCCTTCCCTTCCCTCCCCCCTTTCCCCCCTTCCCTCCCCCCTTTCCCCCCTTCCCTCCCCCTTTCTATCCCCCTTTCCCCCCCTTCCCTCCCCCCTTTCCCCCGGGGCATGGACGGGGGAGAGGGGGTAAGGAGAGGACAATCTGCCAAAGGGAGAAATGCATTTGTTCGGGGCTGCATGTACTTTTGGGGTATGGGACGGGGGGTGGTGGATCCCATTCTGTGATGCCTTTTCTTTTGTGATGGGCTCCCTCGTGCATGCCTACGTTTAGGGTGAGCCGTGGAGACCCCTCAGTGCTGTTTTGATTATACTATTGTTTTTTTGGTTCTATGATGTTACTGATTGTCTTTTATTTGCATACCGGTATCAGGTGTGACATTTACCACTGCCGGGACTGGGGGGACTGGGATCCGGGGGCTCCCTCTCCGACCTGTCTACCCACCAACCCAAGTGGGACGGCGCTTTAAACCCAGTGTACATCTGGTAAGCGCTATAGCATAATTGTGCTGTTTTAGTATACCCTTCCTGTACTGTTGAGTGCGGAAAACCCTTAATTTCCCTCTCCCCCTGGGGTTGAGGTGCACGGCCTCTTTTTCCCCTTACCCTTCCTTCCATTTGCCTTAGTTCCCGCCATCCATTACCTACCCAATACCTACCTTGGTTCAACTTTCTTTGCTTTTCTCTGACGTCCCCCTCCCCCTCCAGAGGAGCGATGGCAGACTCAGTCAAGGTCACCTCTCTAAATGTTAAGGGACTGAACTCCCCTGAAAAACGGTGGATCCTCCTGTGAGAACTGAAGACTTCCTGTACTGATGTGGCCTTTATACAAGAAACACATTTTAAAAATACTAGCCTCCCCTTTCTATGGTCGAGATCCTTCCCTAAGGTCTACCACTCTACTAACCCCTCCTCTAAGACCAAGGGAGTCTCCATTCTGATCTCTAGCAGGCTCCCCTGGGTTCTCTAGGATTCTCTGGTGGACCCTGGGGGCAGATATCTTTTTCTTAGGAGCCACATTGGAGAGCTCCTTTTTACATTTTCCACTGTGTACACTCCCAATGATCACCAAGACACGTTCCTCAGAACTACCCTGCACAGATTATGTGACTTTCGGGAGGGCCAGTTGATATTAGGTGGGGACTTTAATGTCCCATTTCGCCATTGGTTGACACTTCTGCCTCTTGCTCCTCATTTCCTCTAGAAAGCGGATTACTAAGTGTTTATTGAATGACCAATTAGTTGATGTCTGGCGTCTGCAACACTCCGGGGAAAGGGACTACTCTTTTTGCTCTTCCCCTCACAAATCATACTTGAGGATAGACTTCTTCTTGATTCCACATGACCAACTGCACTTGGTGAGCTCTTCCTCCATATGCCATATTACTTGGTCTGACCATGCTCCTGTAGCCCTTACCTACACCCTCTCTAGGAACTCCTCACCTAGGTCTCTATTCTGGCACCTTAATGAGAGCCTCCTCCAGATACCGGAAGTTCTAGCAGATGTGACCAGGGAATTGGACCAGGGAATTGGACCTTTATTTCCAAGAAAACTAAATGCAGGACTGCGACCCGGGGATAATTTGGGAGGCTCACAAGTCAGTACTCCGCAGGGTACTTATCAGGCACCGGGCGCGCATCAAAAGAGCACGGAAGGAACAGCTTGCTAATCTGTTTCGTGAACTTGCCTCTGTGGAAGCGAAACATAAACATGCCCCCTCACGGACCTAAGAGATTGAATTGGGGACACTCCTTACCCAAATTACTGACCTACTCCATTATAAAGCGAAAGCGGCACTCCAGTTTTGTCGTAAACTGACGTAGGAGTCAACGACAAATGCGGAGAAATCTTAGCCAGGACGGTAAAGGAGTTGAAATCTGCCTCCTACATACCACAGTTGATAGATGAGAATGGCCAGAGGGCCTCTTCCCCAACCCAAATAGCCAAAGTCTTTGAAAAATTTTACTCACTTGATCTCACTTGATCTCTACAACTTGCCCGATTCAGGGTTCGGACAGGACAATATAGACAGATATGTAACCGGTTCTGGTCTACCAACCCTCTCATCGGAATCACGAGAGTACTTGGAGGACCCGATCACACTGGAAGAAGTCCAGACGGCCGTGGGACCTCCGAAGGTGGGTAAGGCTCCGGGCCCTGACGGATATACCGCACAATACTATAAGACCTTCCTCCCTATTCTCGGCCCGCGCTTGGTGAATTTATTTAATACTCTGAGCTCGAATAGGGATTTTCCTGAGGATACCCTTAGAGCCCACATCTCGTTGATACCTAAGGAGGGCAAAGACCCGGGCCTATGTGGGAGCTACAGACCCATTTCCCTCCTAAATTCGGTCCTAAAACTATTCTCTAAAATCCTCGCCACGCGATTGGAACAGCACTTGCAGTCCCTTATACACATTGACCAGTTAGGTTTTATTCCCACCAGGGAAGAAAGGGACAACACCATTAAGGTGCTTACCCCGGTCCATAAAGCAAAGTCATCTGGGACCCCTTGTCTTTTCGTGAGTACTGATGCTGAGAAGGCTTTTGATCGGGTCAAATGGACATTCATGTTCTCCGTCCTTCGCCATATAGGTCTGAGTGAACGGATGCTGGCATGGATAAGTAAGATATACTCACGCCCTTCAGCTCAAGTCAAAGCGAATGGGGTGCTCTCATCTCCCCTTGACATCGGGAATGGGACCAGACAGGGTTGCCCCCTGTCGCCCCTATTATTCGCACTGTCATTGGAACCCTTTCTCTCCACAATTCGACAAAACTCAGACATAACGGGACTCCAAATGGGTACTATTGAGTGCAAGATATCTGCCTACATGGATGACATGCTGTTCTCGCTGACGAATCCCAGAGTTTCCTTGCCAAATCTCCTTCAGGAATTCCAGATATACGGGATACTTCTTGAAATCAGAGGACGTGGGGGTTGCAGTCCCCCCGCAAACGTTACTAGAATTGCAGTCCAATTTTCGATTTAAATGGACCCACACAGCCCTTAAGAACTTAGGTACTTACATTCCACCGGACATCGCGCGTACGTTTATGTTGAACTTCCCCCCACCCCTTGTCACTAAGATCCGCAGTTTGCTTCACGGGTTGCATTCTGGCCTCCATTCCTCGTTCAAGAGATGCAATCTCATTAAAATGAACATACTCCCTAAATTTACCTATCTTTTCCAAGCTCTCCCGATCCAGATTCCAGTCCCGTTTTTTAAGCAAGCTCAATCCCTACTCACTCAATTTAACTGGGCCCACAAAAATCCCAGACTTAAGTGGTCACAGCTGACATTGTCTAAACAACAGGGAGGGTTGGTTCTCCCTGACTTGCGACGCTACTACCTGGCCTCCCATCTGGGGCATGTATTGGACTGGAATCAAAACAAACTTTCTAAGATCTGGGTGCAACTAGAACAATCTCACTCCCGAATTCAGCTAAGAAGCGCCATGTGGTGCTATAAGGATTTACCCACAGAATTTACGTCACATCCCACTATAGGGGCTTCGTTGAAAGTCAGTCACCTGATCGCTACCCAAAACACACTCACGTCTTTGACTTCCCCCCTATTCCCTATACGTGGCCATCCAAACTTTGAACCGGGGACCCACATAGAAATTCCAACCTAGACCATGCGTCTAAATTCGTCATTGACAGAAAATGGCCTTCTTTCTCAACCCTAACAGATCCGACAGGGCTTTTCCAACTGCCTTTTTGGAGAGCGGCGCAACAACATAATTTTCTCCATTCCATCCCCAATCCTCAAACTTTCGCCCGCCCTCAGATGGAGTTTGAGACTCTATGCAGGAGCGAAGGCCCTTTGGCCCACATTCTCTCTCAAACAGATCACCCACACTTAACCTGTCTGTCCATCTGGGAAAAATACCTTAATTGCTAGTTTTCCCTAGCACAGAGACAACGCATTATCACTTTGGCTCTGAAAACCTCACTGTGCACTAAGATACAGGAGACAAATTTTAAATTTCTCACCAGGTGGTATTTGACACCATCAAAGCTGCATAAATGTTTCCCCTCTTCCTCGAACATATGCTGGAGGTGTGGAGAAGAAGAGGGCATGTTGCTCCACATTTTTTGGTCCTGCCCCAGCTTGGTGGACTTCTGGACAGAGATCCGATGCATAACACAAAAATTCACAGACTTCTCCATGCCGGAAGAGGCTGCATTCTTTCTCTTGCACCATTCACAGATTCCCATTAAGAAGTACAAAAAATCAATTTTACGGCATGTGATAAATGCGGCGAAACCCTGCATCCCTCTCTATTGGAAAAAATGTTCCCCCCCTTTCATTACTCACTGGCTTAGGAAAATAGAGGACATTAAAAAAATGGAGGACTTGATCCTCACATCACAAGGTAAACAAGAATTTTTTAAACAAACCTGGGACATCTGGAATACCTTTATATTCTCGCTGGAAGGATGTCGCCTGCTATCGCCTTAGTACTCTGAGCTTTCCTTGACTGGCCCTTTGGGCAGTGGCTGCCATCGTGTCTCGTCCCCTCTTCTCCTTTCCTGATCTTTCATCCCTTCTCTTTTCTGCCTTCCTCCCCTATCTCTCACCCCTCCACCCCCTCTCTCTTTTGGAAAAAGTGGAAAATTGGGAATGGCGGCCCCACACCCCCCTCTGGATGGATTATGCTGAAGGGACCTGGGGTTTGTGTCACTCTGGAACTTGGTACAGTACTTTATCCGTGCCTCGAATCATTATGATTGATGGAAGGCAGACTCACAGTTGCGAATTTACCTGTATCAAGTATTGTTCAGCTGCTTTTTGCTCTGTATTTCTCTATTGCATTATGTACTCGGGGGACCGTCTTCCCCTGTTTGGAGAAAAAATTATATTTGAAAAAAAAGAAGAAGCCCACGACACCTGGTATTCACAGGCGGTCTCCCATCCAGGCATTAACCAGCCCCGACCCTGCTTGGCCTCCAAGATCAGACGAGATGGAACAGATTCAGGGTGATGTGGCCGTAGCCAATATCTTCAGGCACTCTCAACTCTCTTGATAAACGCAGAGATGGTCACCTTGGGAACAAGCGGAAAAAAATAGGTCAACGGTAACAACATAAAAAGAAGTCTACGGCATCTGGAAATCCCAGGCGGTCTCCCATCCAGGTACTAAACTGGTCCCAACCCTGCTTAGCCTCTGAGATCAGATGAGTAGTGATGGACGAACTTCCGACGGGACGTTTCACGAACGCCGACCGCGAACGCGGCAAATAGTTCGCGAACTGTAACGTTCGCGGCGGGCCCCATTGACTTCAATGGAAGGCGAACTTTGCAAACCTACAGGTCAAATTTGCAGCCCCAAAATAATTACTAGCTGTGCAAACATAGTCCCACCACATGGCCAATGACATAACACATGTATGAGGTGAATCTGGGATCGACAACTGCAAGCATTCTTTTTTTATATGTGAAATTGTGACAATTCAGGACTGTGGAGCGCATGAAGGCAATGGAGGAGAGGGAAGTTCAGGGTAGGCAAAGACGAGGGTGCAGGAGATGATCACCACGAGCGTGACATACAGCAATGACACCTGCACCGTGATAGAGTGATTTGACACCAGCACCGTGATAGAGAGCACTGACATCAGCAGCGTGACATACAGCAATGACACCTTGACCGTGATAGAGTGATCTGACACCAGCACCGTGATAGAGAGCACTGACATCAGCAGTGTGACATACAGCAATGACACCTTGACCGTGATAGAGTGATCTGACACCATCATCGTGATAGAGAGCACTGACATCAGCAGTGTACATAAAGCACTGACACCAGCACCGTGATATACAGCACTAACACCAGCACCGTGATATACAGCACTGACACCTGCACCGTAAGCAGCCCCAGGAGTAAGTCAGCATAGCACAGGGATGGTGGGAGCCCCTCATAATGAGCATAGCACAGGGATGGTGGGAGCCCCTCATAATGAGCATAGCACAGGGATGGTGGGAGCCCCTCATAATGAGCATAGCACAGGGATGGTGGGAGCCCCTCATAATATGCACAGCAGAGGTACAGACCCAGGAGTAAGTCAGCATAGTACAGGGATGGTGGGAGCCCCTCATAATGAGCATAGCACAGGGATGGTGGGAGCCCCGCATAATATGCACAGCAGAGGTACAGCCCCAGGAGTAAGTCAGCATAGCACAGGGATGGTGGGAGCCCCTCATAATGTGCATAGCACAGGGATGGTGGGAGCTCCTCATAATGAGCATAGCACAGGGATGGTGGGAGCCCCGCATAATATGCACAGCAGAGGTACAGCCCCAGGAGTAAGTCAGCATAGCACAGGGATGGTGGGAGCCCCTCATAATGAGCATAGCACAGGGATGGTGGGAGCCCCGCATAATATGCACAGCAGAGGTACAGCCCCAGGAGTAAGTCAGCATAGCACAGGGATGGTGGGAGCCCCTCATAATAAGCAGCCCCAGGAGGAAATCAGCACAGCACAGGGATGGTGGGAGCCTCTCATAATAAGCAGCCCCAGGAGGAAGTCAGCATAGCACAGGGATGGTGGGAGCCCCTCATAATGTGCATAGCACAGGGATGGTGGGAGCTCCTCATAATGAGCATAGCACAGGGATGGTGGGAGCCCCTCATAATATGCACAGCAGAGGTATAGCCCCAGGAGTAAGTCAGCATAGCACAGGGATGGTGGGAGCCCCTCATAATAAGCAGCCCCAGGAGGAAGTCAGCACAGCGCAGGGATGGTGGGAGCCCCTCATAATGAGCATAGTACAGGGATGGTGGGAGCCACTCATAATGAGCATAGCACAGGGATTGTGGGAGCCCCTCATAATAAGCAGCCCCAGGAGGAAGTCAAGTATGTGCAAGTATTTTATACGTGTATTACACAACTATATACTGCACACCAAATAGTACACCTATACCAGTCCTTAAGGACCTTTGTGGAACTAGTAGGTTGTGATTAGCATACTGTACCTCAGTCCCTATACTGATAAAGGACTGCTGCAGAATAGGGCAGCAGTCAGCAGTAGTGCACCTCAACCCTATATATTGTGGACCTATACCAGTCCTTAACCACTTGCCGCCCGCCCTATAGGCAATTGACGGCTGCAAAGTGGTTGCATAATCCTGACCGGACGTCATATGACGTGATCAGGATTATGAGCCGCTGCGCGCCCCCGGGGGCGCGCATCGCGGCGATCGTTGTTGCGGGGTGTCAGTCTGACACCCGGCAACTACGATCTCGGTAAAGAGTCTCCGACGGAGACTCTTTACCACGTGATCAGCCGTGTCCAATCACGGCCGATCACAGTGTAAATGGGAAGAGCCGGTGATCGGCTTTCCCTCACTCGCGTCTGTCAGACGCGAGTAGAGGAGAGCCGATCGGCTGCTCCTCTGACAGGGGTGGTCTGTGCTGATCGATTATCAGCACAGCCCCCTCGAGGATGCCCTCACTGGACCACCAGGGACGCCACCAGACCACCAGGGAAAAGGTAATCCTCCCTAGACCACCAGGGATGCCAGTCAGCACAATGGGTGCCAATCAGTGCCAATAATGGATGCCAATCAGTGCCCACAATGGGCATCACTGATTGGCATGCATTATTGTTTGGGACTGATTGGCATCCATTACTATAGTATAACACCAATGCCACCTATGAGTGCCCACCTGTGCCACCTATCAGTGCCCACCTGTGCCGCCTATCAGTGCCCACCTGTGCCGCCTATCAGTGCCCATCCATGCCCATCTGTGCCGCCTATCCATGCCCATCTGTGCCGCCTATCCATGCCCATCTGTGCCGCCCATCCGTGCCAGCTATCAGTGCCAATTTGTGCCACCTATCAGTGTCCGTCCGTGTCGCCCATCCATGTCACCCGTCCGTGTCGCCCATCAGTGCCGCCTATCAGTGCTGCCTATCAGTGCCACTTCATTGGTGCCACATTGGTGCCCATCAGTGCCGCCTTATCAGTGCCCATCAGTGTAGCCCCATCAGTGCCCATCAGTGAAGGAGAAAATGTACTTATTTACAAAGTTTTGAAACTGAAACAAAAAAAACATTTTTTTTTCAAAATTTTCGGTATTTTTTTATTTGTAGCGCAAAAAATAAAAACCGTAGAGGTGATCAAATACCACCAAAAGAAAGCTCTATTTGTGGGAAAAAAATGATAAAAATTTCATTTGGGTGCAGTGTAGCATGACCGCGCAATAGTCATTCAAAGTGCGACAGCGCTGAAAGCTCAAAATTGGTCTGGGCAGGAAGGTGTTTAAGTGCCCTGTATTGAAGTGGTTAAGGAATAGTAGACTGTACCTCACTTAACCCTATGTACTGTAGTACACTATACCTTACCAGTCCTTATAAGGACCTTTGTGGAACTGGTAGGTTGTGATTAGCAGACTGTACCTCAGTCCCTATACTGATAAAGGACTGCTGCAGAATAGGGCAGCAGTCAGCAGTAGTGCACCTCAACCCTATATATTGTGGACCTATACCAGTCCTTAAAGAATAGCAGACTTTACCTCACTCAACCCTATATACTATACTACACTATACCTTACCAGTCCTTAGAAGGAGCTTTGTGGAACTAGTAGGTTGTGATTAGCAGACTGTACCTCACTCAACCCTATATACTGTAGTACACTATACCTTACCAGTCCTTAGAAGGACCTTTGTGGAACTAGTAGATTGTGATTAGCAGACTGTACCTCAGTCCCTATACTGATAAAGGACTGCTGCAGAATAGGGCAGAAGTCAGCAGTAGTGCACCTCAACCATATATATTGTGGACCTATACCAGTCCTTAAGGAATAGCAGACTGTACCTCACTCAACCCTATATACTGTAGTACACTATACCTTACCAGTCCTTAGAAGGACCTTTGTGGAACTAGTAGGTTGTGATTAGCAGACTGTACCTCAGTCCCTATACTCATAAAGGACTGCTGCAGAATATGACAGCAGTCAGCAGTAGTGCACCTCAACCCTATATATTGTGGACCTATACCAGTCCTTAAGAAATAGCAGACTGTACCTCACTCAACCCTATGTACTGTAGTACGCTATACCTTACCAGTCCTTATAAGGACCTTTGTGGAACTAGTAGGTTGTGATTAGCAGACTGTACTGAAGAAAGAATATTATACGTGTACAAGCCTATTACCATACCAGTCCTGAAAAGAACCTTTGTGGACCTAATAGTAACAGCTACTGATTAAACTGACTGTCCCTCACTGCCACACACAGCTTCCTGCCTGTCCCTATTTAAACTGAAAAACACAGGCTGCTGCAACAATAACTTGAATAGCACTCAAAACTATATCCTGTACTACTTTACCATACCAGTCCTGAAAAGGACTTTTGTGGACCTAATGGTAACAGCTAATGATTAAACTGACTGTCCCTGCTGCACACAGCATCCTGTCCCTCTCTCTACACTGACAAAAGACAGGCTGCTGCAACAATGACTTGAATAGCAGTGCCTCAAACCTATATCCTGAACTACACCTAACACCTATACCATACCAGTCCTTAAAAGAACTTGTGTGGACCTAATAGCTAGCAATTTGGGTCACTGCCGTCTCTCCCTGCTCCACACAGCAACCTCTCCCTATAGTGACATACGAAAGAATGTAAAATAGCCACCGGATTGGGTCTATTTATAAGTTAGGGGGAATGTCCAAGTGTCCATGTTCTGTAATGTCTCAATTGGCTGCCCTGTACCACATGATGGATGTGTCATCATAGGTCAAAGTTCTTTTACACAGTAAACACGGAAGTTCGCCAGGTGAACAGCGGCAATAGTCCGCCGATCGGACGGACCGCAAACAGCCGAAATTCGCCGCGAAACGACCGCCAGGCGAACCGTTCGGTCATCCCTACAGATGAGATTGGGCTCTTTCAGGGTGATGTGGCCGTAGGAGATTTCTTCAGGCACTCTCAACCCTCTTGACTAATGCCAAGATGGTCACCTTGGGAAACAAACAAAAAAAACAAATCAACGCCAACAACATAAGAAGAAGTCTACAGCACCTAGTATTCCCAGGTGGTCTCCCATCCGGGTATTAACAAGGCCTGACCCTGTTTAGTCTCTGAGATAAGACGAGATCTGGTGCGTTCAGGGTTATGTGGCCATAGGCGAGCTCTTCAGGCACTCTCAACCCTCTTGACAAACACCAAGATGGTCACCTTGGTAAACAAACAAAACAAAAACAAGTCAACGCCAACAACATAAAAAGAAGCCTACAGCACCTAGTATTCCCAGGTGGTCTCCAATCCAGGTACTAGCAAGGCCCAACCCTGTTTAGCCTCTGAAATCAGAGGAGATCGGGCGCTTTCAGGGTTATGTGCCCATAGGCAATCTCTTTGGGCACTCTCAACCCTCTTGACAAATGCCAAGATAGTCACCTTGAGATACAAGCGAAAAAAAACAGGTCAATGTCAACAACATAAAAAGAAGAATACGGCACCTGGTATTTCAACGCCATCTCCCATCCAGGTACTAACTAGGCCCAACCCTTCTTAGCCTCAGAGATGAGAAGACATAGGGCTCTTTCAGGGTGATGCTGCTTCAAGCGATCTCTTTGGGCACTCTCAACCCTCTTGACAAATGCCAAGATGGTCACCTTGGGACACAAGCGGAAAAAAAAACAAATCAACGCCAACAACATAAAAAGAAGTCTACAATAACTGGTATTCCCAGGTGGTCTCCCATCCAGGTACTAACCAGGCCTGACTCTTCTTAGCCTCCAAGATCAGACGAGATTGGGTGCTTTCAGAGTGATGTGGCCATAGGCAATCTCTTCAGGCACTCTCAACCCTCTTGACAAACACCAAGGTGGTCACCTTGGCAAACAAGCGAAAAAAAATACAGGTCAACGCCAACAACATAAAATGAAGCCTACGACACCTGGTATTCCCCGGCGGTCTCCCATCCAGGTACTAACAAGGCCCGACTCTTCTTAGCCTCCAACATCAAACAAGATCGGGTGCTTTCAGGGTGATGTGCCCGTAGGCAATCTCTTCAGGCACTTTCAACCCTCTTGACAAACGCCAAGATGGTCACCTTGGGAAACAAGCAAAAAAAAAAAAGTCAATGCCAACAACTTAAAAAAAAAGCCTATGGCATCGAGAAATCCCAGGCGGTCTCCCATCCAGGTACTAACCAGGTCCCAACCCTGCTTAGCCTCTGAGATCAAATGAGATTGGGCTATTTCAGGGTGATGCAGCCATAGTCGATTTTTTCAGGCACGCTCAACCCTCTTGACAAACACCAAGATGGTCACCTTGGGAAACAAACAAAAAAAACAAGTCAACGCCAACAACATAAAAAGAAGCCAACAGCACCTAGTATTCCCAGGCGGTCTTCCATCCAGGTATTAACAAGGCGCGACCCTTTCTAGCCTCTGAGATCAGAGGAGATTGGGCGCTTTCAGGGTGATGTGCCCATAGGCAATCTCTTTGGGTACTCTCATCCCTCTTGAAAAATGCCAAGATAGTCACCCTGGGAAACAAGCGAAAAAAAACAGGTCAACGCCAACAACATAAAAAGAAGAATACGGCACCTGGTATTCCAAGGCCGTCTCCCATTCAAGTACTAACTAGGCCCAACCCTTCTTAGCCTCCGAGATCATCAGAGATAGGGTGCTTTCAGGATGATGCGGCTGTAAGCGATCTCTTTAGGCACTCTCAACCCTCTTGACAAATGCCAAGATGATCACTTTGGGAACCAAGCGAAAAAAACAGGTCAACACCAACAACATCAAAAGAAGCCTGCGGCATCTGGAAAACCCAGGCGGTCTCCCATCCAGGTACAAACCAGGCCCAACCCTGCTTAGCCTCTGAGACCAGACGAGATTGGGCGCTTTTAGGTTGTTGTGCCCGTAGGGAATTTTTTTGTACATTCTCAACCCTCTTGACAAATGCCAAGATGGTCACCTTGAGAAACAAGGGGAAAAAAACAGGTCAACGCCGACAACATAATGAGAAGCCTACGGCACCTGGTATTCCCAGGCTGTCTCCCATCCAGGTACTAACCAGGCTCATCGCTGCTTAGCCTCCGAGATCAGATGAGATTGGGCTCTTTCAGGGTGATTTGGCCATAGGCACTCTCTTTGGACACTCTGAAGCCTCTTGACAAAGGCCAAGATGGTCACCTTGGGAAACAAGCTAAAAAAAAAACAGGTCAAAACCAACATCATAAAAAGAAGCCTACGGCATCCGGTATTCCCAGGCGATCTCCCAATCAAGACACTAACCAGGCCAGATCCTTCTATGGCACCTGGTCTTCCCAGGCAGTCTCCCTTCTAGGTACTAACCAGGCCTGACGCTGCTTAGCCTCTGAAATCAGACGAGATCAGGTGCTTTCAGGGTTATGTGGCCGTAGGTGATCTCTTCGGGCACTCTCAACCCTCTTGACAAACGCCAACATGGTCGCCTTGAGAAACAAGTGAAAAAAAAAACAGGTCAAGGCCAACAACATAAAAAGAAGCCTATGGCACCTGTTATTCCCAGACGTTCTCCCATCCTGGTACTAACCAGGCCAGACACTGCTTAGCCTCCGAGATCAGACAAGATCGGGTGCTTTCAGGGTGATGGAGCCGTAGGTGATCTCTTTGGACACTCTCAACCCTCTTGTTAAATGTCAAGATGGTCACCTTGGGAACCAAGCAAAAAAAAAAAAAAAAAAAAGGTCACCGCCAACAACATAAAATGAAGCCTACGGCACCTGGTATTCCCAAGCAGTCTCCCATGCTGGTACTAACCAGGCCTGACCCTGGATAGCCTCCCAGGCCAGACAAGATCAAGCGCTTTCAGGATGATGTGGCCATAGGCGATCTCTTAGGGCACTTTCAACCCTCTTGACAAACAGCAAGAAGGTCACCTTGGGAAACAAGCGAAAATAAACAGGTCAACGCCAACAACGTAAAAAGAAGCCTACGGCACCTGGTATTCACAGATGGTCTCCCATCCAGGTACTAACCAGGCCGTACACTGCTAGGCCTCCGAGATCAGATGAGATTGTGCGCTTTCAGGGTGATGTGGCCGTAGGTGTTCTATTCAGACACTCTCAACCCTCTTGACAAACGCCAAGATGGTCATCTTGGGAAACAAGTGAAAAAAAACAGGTCAACACCAACAACATAGACCCTGGCGGTCTCCCATCTGACCCTGACCCTGCTTAGCCTCTGAAGATTCCTACGGCACCTGTAATTAGGTACTTTCCAGGCCGGACCCTGCTTAGCCTCTGAGATCAGATGAGATTGGGCGCTTTCAGGGTGATGTGGCTGTAGGAGAATTCTTTGGGCTCTCTCAGCCCTCTTGACAAATGCCAAGATGGTCACCTTGGGAAACAATCGGAAAAAAAAAACATGTCAACGCCAACAACATAAAAAGAAGCCTATGGCACCTGGTATTCCCAGTCGGTCTTCCATTCAGTTACTAATCAGGCCCGACAATGCTTAGCCTCCGAGATCAGACAAGATCAGGCACTTTCAGGGTGATTTGGCCGTAGGCACTTTCTTTGGGCACTCTCAACCCTCTTGACAAACGCCAAGATGGTCATCTTGGGAAACAAGCGAAAAAAACAGGTCAACGCCAACAACATAAAAAATAGGATTTTTATATACAGCTTACCTGTAAAATCCTTTTCTTGAGAGTACATCACGGGACACAGGAGCTTCATTACATAGTGGGTTATATAGGCACCTCTGGTGATTGGACACTGGTTAACCCCCAATTAAGGAGAATTCCTCCCTATATAACCCCTCCCATATGGGAGGCACCTCAGTTTTGTAGCAAAGCAATAGGAAACCACGTAAAACCCAAGAGGGGCGGGAGCCCTGTGTCCCGTGATGTACTCTCAAGAAAAGGATTTTACAGGTAAGCTGTATATAAAAATCCTATTTTCTTGATTATACATCATGGGACACAGGAGCTTCATTACATAGTGGGATGTCCCAAAGCAATGCTCAGATTGAGGGGAGGGAGACACAGATCATAATATATAGACTGCCAAGGACCGGAGGACCTAAACTGCAGCCTGCAGTACACTGCGCCCAAAGGCGATATCCTCTTGCCCTCTGACATCCACCTGATAGAATCTGGTGAATGTGTGGACTGATGACCAAGTTGCAGCCTTACAGATCTGAGCCAGGGAGGCCTGGTGATGCACTGCCCAAGAAACACTTACAGCCCTAGTTGAGTGTGCTTTCACTTGAAAAGGAGGGATCTTCCCTTTAACACTATAGGCCTGAGAAATGATCTGTCTAATCCACCTTGAGAGAGTGGATTTTGATGCCGCCTGGCCCTTCCTAGGGCCTTCCGGCAAAATAAATAAGCAATCAGTTTTCCTTATCTGAGCAGTTGCCTGAAGATTGATACTGATTGCCCTTACCACATCCAAAGTGTGCAAAGATTGTTCTTCTGCAGACTGTGGGTCCGGAAAACAGGATGGTAGGATTACATCTTGATTCAAATGGAATCCTGAAACCACCATAGGCAGAAAGAACCTGTTGGGACGCATTACCTCCCGGTCCTTATGAATAATTAGATACGGCTCTTTGCTGGAGAGAGCTGCTAGTTCTGACACTCTTCTAGCCGTGGATATGGCTACCAAGAAAACCAAATTTTTAGTCAAAAGAACTAACGAAGCCTGATGCAAAGGTTCAAAAGGTTGCCCCTGCAAAGCTGAGAGAACTATATTCAGATCCCATGGGCATACCGGAGGTTTGACTGGCGGCCTTATCAGCATAGCCCCCTGGATGAAAGTCTGCACCAGGGAATGTGATGCAAGTGGCTTCTGAAAAAACACTGACAAGGCCAAAATCTGCACCTTGATAGTGCTTATGGCCAAATTCATTTCTAGGCCTGACTGGAGGAAGGCCAAGATCCTGCTAGTGACATACTTTCTAGGATGCCATTACCTGAGTTCACACCAGGAAACATACGCCCTCCAGATTTTGTAGTAAATAAGCCTGGAGGCCGGCTTTCTGGCATTGACCAGAGTAGAAAGGACTGGCCCTGAAAGCCCACGGTCTCTCAGAATGTGGGTCTCAGCAGCCAAACCGTCAAATTCAGACAGTGTAAAGCAGGATGGTAAATTAGACCCTATGAGAGCAGATCTGGCCGGAGAGGGAGGATCCACGGCCTGCCTACTGCCAACTTCATGATCTCTGCGTACCACGGTCGCCTGGGCCAAGCCGGGACTACCAAAAGAACCGACTTTGTCTCCCTCTTGACTCTTCCCAGGAACCGCAACAGAAGCGGGCACGGGGGGAAGGCATAAATCAAATTGTACTGATCCCAGGGAACTGTCAGAGCATCCGACCCCTGAGCGAGTGTATCTCTTGTCACTAATTTGTCCAGTTCTGCTGAACCTGGACGCAAACAGATCAACGTCTGGAGTACACCACCTGCGACATATGTTCCAAAACACGTCGGGGTGCAGAGCCTATTCTCCTGGGCACATCTGCTTGGGGCTCAGAAAATCCGCCTGCCAATTTTCCACTCCTGGAATGAAGACTGCAGAAAGGCATGGAACATGCCTTTCTGCCCAGACAAGTATGCGATTCACCTCTTCTTGCGCAACCAGACTCCTGGTACCGCCCTGGTGATTGATATAGGCCACTGCTGTTGCATTGTCAGACTGAACCCGAACAGGGAGACCCTGTAGTCTGAAAGACCAGTTTATGAGAGCCATATAAACTGCCCGGATCTCCAAGACATTTATGGGCAATAGCTTCTCGATCACAGACCATTTCTCCTGCGAGCACGTCTCCTCCAACACTGCTCCCCAGCCTGTCAGGCTGGCATCTGTCGTAATAATCTTCCATGGAAGAGGAAGAAAAGTTTTGCCTTTCAGCAAATTCTCGGTTTGTAACCACCAGACGAGACTCTTGCGTGCTCCTGGGGATAGACGCATAGGAAGATCCAAGGACTGGGGGTTCCTGTTCCAAGCCGCAAGGATGCATCTTTGCAGAGGCCTTGAGTGGAACTGGCCGAATGGAACGGCCTCAAAGGAGGCGACCATTTTCCCTAACAGTCTCATGCACAACCGAATGGGGGAAGATCTTCTGCCCAGAATTAGGTGCACCAGATCCCCAATGGCCAAGGCTTTTGGCCTTGGTAGAAACACCTTGCCCTGAGCGGTGTCGATAATCATACACAGGTATTCCAACCTGGTAGCAGGCTGTAGGGACGACTTTTCTAGATTTATAATCCAACCTAGGCGTTAAAGGTGTTCTAGCGTTCTGGTAACACTGTGGTTCAGGAGCGCTACTGTTTTCTCTATGAGAAGCAAATCGTCTAGATAAGCCATGACGGCTATACCCTGAGCTCTTAGGTTTGCCAAGAGAGGGTCCAGAATCTTTGTGAAGACTCAAGGGGCCGTAGCGAGCCCGAACGGCAAGGCCGTAAATTGAAAATGGCACCGCTCTACTGCAAACCTTAGATACTTTTGGTGTGCGGGAAATATTGGCACATGGTGATATGCATCCTTGATGTCTATTGATGCCATAAACTCTTCCCCTTGCAGGGAGGAGACCACAGTGCGAACTGACTGCATTCGGAAGGACCGGATGCGTAAAAACCGGTTCAGATCCTTCAGATCCAGAATAGGTCTGACACTTTAATTTGGCTTTGGAACGGTGAAGAGATTCGAGTAAAACCCCGAACCCTGATCTTTTGGGTCCACTTCTGCTATCACCCCCTGGGATAGTAAGTGATCTAAGGCCAGAAATAGTGGTCTTTGCTTTACTGGGTCCCTGGGGATCCTTGACCTTAGAAAGTGAGAAGGTGGAATCTCCTGAAACTCCAGCTTGTAGCCCAGAGATACCGAAGAGACCACCCACTTATCCCGGATCTCTTCCCGCCAAGCTTCCGCAAACTGCAGGAGCCTTCTCCCCACTCGGCCGAGCGGGGGTGCCCCTTCACAAAGAAGCTTTTGGGCTCTGCTTGGCAGGCTTTTGCCCCCAGGATTTCTTCTGCCCCTGGGCCCGGCCTTGAGCCTTTCCTGTAGAGGGGGGTTGAGAAGGCTGTCGCCACTGCTTAGAGCTTGATGCTCCGGGAGAGAGAGAACGCCTGAATGATGGACGTTTGCTCCTTTTGACTGGAAGGAGAGTAGATTTATCCCCTGAAATTTTTTCGACGAATTTGTCTAATTCTTCTCCAAACAAATGTTCCCCTTTAAACAGGAACCCAATCAAATGCTTCTTGCATGATAGCTCAGCTGCCCAATTCTTTAGCCATAGGGCCCTTCGCATGTGTACCAACAGGAGAGACAAACGAGATGCTTGTTGGACAGAATCCAAAATCGCATCAATCATGAAACACAGAATTTGAGGTATTTCTGCATAACTCTCCACTTCCTCACTGGGAAGGAGGCCAAGCATCTGCTTAACCTGTTCCTTGAGGAACTGACACAACCCCACAGCTGCGACTGTAGGTTGCACTACAGCGCCAGTCATGGAAAAGGAGGCTTTTTATAATGTTTCCAGCTTCTTATCAGTTGGATCTTTAAATACCTGAGCATTATCCAAAGGACAGGTCAGGTTTCTATTCACGCAAGAAACAGCCGCATCGACAGATGGGACCCCCCATTTCTTGGTGAAACTTTCCTCCAGAGGATAAAGCATAGAAAACCTTTTAGGAGGAGCAAAAAGATGTCCCCAATCCTCATACAACAATTTATCCATTAAGAGATAAATGTGAAAGGAAAAGGCTGTCTGTGGGATTTTCCTGACTCCCAGGGAAGAAACAGAGGACGTAGCGATCTCAGCAGCAGGCATTCTGAATGTGGTACGCACCAATTCAGTATAATACTGCACCTGTTTTCTGAGAGCCTGGGAGGAGGGGACTCTCTCCTCTTCCTCTGATTCATCCGACTGCTCAAGATCCCTGTCCCAAGATAGGGATCTCTCCTCATTGTCAGAAGTGTCATCTTAAAGAGGAATCTCAGCAGAGGGAGGGGATCTACCCCTTTTCCTGCTATCTTTCAAGGAAGCTGAAATAAAATTCATGATTCTCCCTTCAAAACCCTCCAATGTAGCCCTAAGGGAGTCCTCGGTGACGTATACCGGGGCTGAAATATTAGGAGAGGCTGCAAAACCTGACAGGGGTACTGACACATCCTGTGAGGCTGGCTCCAGTCTTGCAGGGGGGGATGGTAACCTACAAGCATTTTTAGAACCCCTAGACCTAGGTGGTGACTTACCAATGCCCTTGTTACCTCCCCCTGAGACCCTCTTACGAGGAGACATAGTCCTAAGCTACAAAGCAGAGGTACTAGTACAAAGTGCAATCACTGTTGTGCTTAAAGTCTCACAATAAATATATATGCTTAAACTACACAACCTGATGATGAGTAGGTGTCTTAGGTTTGCCTGGATCCAATCCCTTGGGATGCTTACTGCCCACAGCTCCTGTGTCTCCACTTACAGCCAACTTACGCTCTGGGCTTTTTAAAAATGCTGCCTGGCGCCTGCGCAGTACAGCGCCGTACACAACGACGTGCACGGCTCGCAACCACACTCCCCCCTCCTCCATTAGCACGGGAGCGCACTTGGCGCGCGTGCACACGTGTGCGCACATGCACGAGGACCGCCGGTATCCAGGGGGGAAGGGAATCGATATCGGAGCTGCATGGGACCCCCAGACTACATGGGACCCCTGTATTACCTTCATTGTGGCAGAGATTGCAGTGGAGACGTGAGTCATCTGGGAGAACCAGGCTTCACTGAGCGTGTTTATCTGAAAGTATACATCAGGCTGCTCTTACTCCCTCTAGTGGTGGAAACCAGGTAAGACATACAACTACTCAATGAAGAAATCCATAATATAATTTATATAGGATTAACTTCCCTTACCTGTCTTCGCCGCAGGAATTGCTGAAAACAGACAGATTCCAGCCTTCACCCATCACGGCGGACAGAGTTGTGCCAACCTTCAGGTTTTTTTGGGGTTCCTTCTCAGAAGAACCTCCTACCTGGACCTTGTAAAAGACCCTGCCAGAAACTTTCGTGCCACTATGTAAATAGTACACCAAGTCTGGTTTTCCCAGAGCCCAGTCTTCCAATAGGAGAGGACTTACAGGCAAAACCTTGTTTCTTCAGATGACGAGGCCCAGGTACCATATCATCTTGGGAGTCAAAATATCGGCCCGAGATATGGATCCGGTTTGTTGTAGCCCCTAGGCCCCCGCAGGGACCTGCACAGAGCTTTCTTCATAGCACATGTTTTACGTGACCAACCACCATAGACACTGGCGAAAAAATTGAGGTGCCTCCCATATGGGAGGGGTTATATAGGGGAGGAATTCTCCTTAATTGAGGGTTAACCAGTGTTCAGTCACCAGAGGTGCCTATATAACCCACTATATAATGAAGCTCCTGTGTCCCGTGATGTATGATCAAGAAATAAGCATACGGCACCTGGTATTCCCAGTCGGTCTTCCATCCAGTTACTAATCAGGCCCGACAATGCTTAGCCTCCCAGATCAGACAAGATTGGGCACTTTCAAGGTGATGGGGCCATAGGCGATCTCTTCGGGCACTCTCAACCATCTTGACAAACGCCAACATGGTCATCTTGGGAAACAAGCAAAAAAAAAAAGGTCATTGCCAACATTGGAGGCTAAGCAAGGTTGGGCAATCAGTTTCCTTGCCTGAAATAGGCATCTCAGAACTGCCATCTGGCTGCTTCCCGGGTTTCCAACTCCTTCAACTAATCCCAGGAGACAATACCTCGCCTCCATCCTGGTGGAGGTTCCAAACACCCGATCAATGGTTCCTGTCACCTCCGTCCAGTAGCGGATCAACTTCGGGCATCTCCAAAACATGTGCATCATGTCTCCCCCCATGTTCCCGCACCGGGGGCAACTTGCGTCTGGCCGTTCGACCAAATTGAAAAAGTTTACGATGAGCAAAATAAGTTCTATATAATAAGAACAGATGTGACCTCCTCTGAGAGGAGAGCCACAATTGACCAGAGGCAGGATTTCTGTGGCCAATTATAGCTCAGGGGGGTTTAGTACACACCCCACACTATATAAGGCCGCCAGCGTGGCGGCCTTGTATAGTGTGTTGCGGTGGTCAGGAAAAGAGGACGATAGGCAGGGACAGTGTCTTTACTGCTTGGGAACTTAGCACTGTTACAGTGGGTGTTGTGTGCCTCCTGCACAGTATACACCTGAAGATACCCCTTATTGCTGGTGTTCTGTTTCTGTAATACAGAAACCTAGCACTGTTACAGTGGGTGTTGTGTGCCGAACCAAGCCGAACACTTGGTCGGATGTGGAAGACCAAGCCCTCCTAATGCTCCTCATCGTCTCTCACCCAGGCTCAGGGTACTAGCCTGTGTTCTGTATACACTAGGCTTTCTTCTGTATACCCTATCCTCTCTTTATACTCTAGCCTGTCGTTTATGTACACTAGACTCTTTGTTTACCTCATAAATGGCAGTGTATATAGAAGGAAGGCTAGTTTATACAGAGAGGCTAAGGTATACAGAAGGTAGGCTAGTTTATACAGAAAACCGGTTGGGTATACAAAGTATGTATTTTATTTAGATGGCAGGCTATTGTATACAGAGAGGCTAGAGAATAAAGAAGACAGGCTAGTGTATACAGGACACAGCCTGTCGTTTATGTACACTAGACTCTTTGTTTACCTCATAAATGGCAGTGTATATAGAAGGAAGGCTAGTTTATACAGAGAGGCTAAGGTATACAGAAGGTAGGCTAGATTATACAGAAAACAGGTTGGGAATACAAAGTATGTATTTTATTTAGATGGCAGGCTATTTTATACAGAGAGGCTAGAGAATAAAAAAGACAGGCTAGTGTATACAGGACACATGCTAATGTATACAGAAAACAGGCTTGGTTATAGAGAGAGACTGAGACTATTAAATTCAGAAGAAAAGCTAGTGTATATAGAGAGGCAGGCTGGGGTATACAGAGAGGCTAGTGAATACAGATAGGGTGATGTATACAGAAATGCCAGTGTATACAGAGAGGCTAGAGTATACAGTTATTCTGGGGTATACAGAGAGACTAGTTTAAAGAGAGGCTAGTGTATACAGAATACAGACTCGTGTATGCAGATAGGCTTGAGTATACAGAGATGCTAGAGAAAACAGTGAGGCTGGGGTACACAGAGAGGCTAGTTTAAAGAGAGGCTAGTATATACAAAGATGTTAGTGTATATAGAGAGGTTAGTGTATAGAGAGAGTCGAGTGTATACAGAAAGGACAGTGCATATAGAGAAACTAGTGTGTGCAGAAGACAGGCTTGGGTATACATCAAAACTGACAGTGTATACAGAAGACTGGGTAGTGTATACAGAGAGTCTAGTGGGTACAGAAGACAGGCTGGTGTATTCTAGCTATTTTTTACAGTTCAGTGTATACAAAAGACAGGCTGTGGTATACAGAGGGTTTAGTGTATTCAGAGAGTCTAGTGTATACAGTCGGCGAGTGTATACATAAGTTTGGCTAGTTTACACAGTGTTTACAAGGGTGTACAGAGAAGCTAGTATATATAGAAGACTACAGCATACAGATGAAAGGCTAGTGAGTACAGAATAAAGGCTGGCTTCTACAGGCTAGATTATACAGAGAGGCTAGTGCATACAGTGAAGCTATTGTATATAGAAGCCTGGTTAGTGTATACAGAGAAGCTAGTGTGTACAGAAGAAAGGCTAGAAAGGCTATAAAGAGAGACAAGTGTTTACAGAAGACAGTTTGGGGTATACAGAGATGCTAGTTTACAGAGAGACTGGTGTATACCGAAGACAGGCTAAGGCATACAGAAGACAGAAGACGGGCTAGTGTATTCAGAACATAGGCTAGTGTATATCGAAGACAGGCTATTGTATGCGGAAGACCGGCTAGTGTATACAGAGAAACTAGTATATAACAGAGAGGGTAGTGTATATAGAAGACAGGCCAGGGTATAAAGAAGACAGAGTAATGTATACAGAAAGCAGAAAACATGCTGGTGTATATAGAGAGGCTAGTGAATTTAGTGGCTAAGTGATAACAGAAGACAATCTGGGCTATACAGAGTCATTTCATCATTTCATCTAGCTCACATCTCTAATGGAATTTGTCTCATTGCCATGTTATGTCTTTTCATTCTTATGCTAAATATAGATTATACTCACTACACGATTTTAATCATCCACATCAAGCATGCAATAAAACTATCATACATCAAAATAAACCATGTAACTCGTTTGCTCTATTTTGCAATATTTTTAATTCTCCACATCAACTGTCACATTCATATCACCACTGACAAAACACCAATCTGACTTATTTTGATTTATTTATTATTAGAAATAGAGAGTACTATCTCAAAATCCGGTTAAATCTATTCACTTCGATGAGGTCTACCGCTAATTGTACGGTAATGCAAAATGTTCACAAAATCATCCATTTGCTACCAGACATGCTGCATATACTAACAGTAATGTAACTATCGCTCGCTAACGATGTAAACAGTTTTATTGCTTTTCTGACATTAACTGAGGATTGTAATAATAATAATAATTATAATAGGATTGTGTAATGCAAAGATCAACTAGTCTAATATAAGCTTTTCAGTGGTACCGGCATATCCTTTAAATTTAGACTAACGCAACTATTTCTCGGCCATTTTCAAGCTAAGCTTTCAATCTCTTACCGTTGAAAAGCGATACTTCTTCCCTGCAATATTAAGCCATTTAAATGTCCTATTGGTCGCCTATATTATAAAGCATATATGTAGAGAATAAAACTAGTCTAACATCTCAATAAAACAGTTGTATTGTATAAGCAAATAAACGTTTCCACTGTTTGACTCTATTTTCTGTATTACTTTTTTTTGTCCACCTTAACTGTCACAGTTAAAACACAATGACAAAACATTTCTATTTACCGCAGCAAAATGTGTCTTTCTGCCATATGCTTCAGAAAATTAATGTACCGCTTTTAAATCCATATCAATTCCACATCCTAATGTTAGCCATCTTACAATTTTAACATTTACTGATAGCAATTACTGATATTATATTATGATTATACGAGTGGAAAAGGACCACGTAATGGAACTGTCAAATTAATCATAATCTCAGAGTTAACTTATCTGATAAATTTACGATTTACTCAACGATTTACTCAACGATTTAAACTTCTATTTTTTCAAGCTAAGTCAATTGAATCTTAAATAATTTATACTATATTCTACTGTACTCTTAAATTATGTACTGTTTTTCTGTATTTTAGCCGTGCTCATATTTCGTGTTATCTTGCAACCATCTAATCTCATTGCTATTCCGACATTCTGCCTTAATGAAGATATTACTTTGCAACTATGCCTTGATCCTTTTTGTGTATTCACTTTATCTCGACCTATATATCCACTTCCCGCTCGCCCTATGGCCGAATGACGGCCTTAGAGCAGACGGGTTCCTTCGCCTGGCCGTCCCTGGACGGCCTCGTGTTTACTTCCGCAATGCGCACCGCCGGGGGCACGCATCGCGGAAGTTTTGTATTCGCCGTGTCTTCCGGAGACAGGCAAATACAGATCGCCGTGAACGGCCAATCAAAGCGGCCGTTCACAGCGCGATCGCAGCTGCCAATGGGAGATGATCTTATATGTAAACATATGAGATCATCTCCCATTGCCGTGTCTCTCCCTCCTCACACAGAGACAGCGTGTGAGGAGGGAGAGCGATCTGTAAGTGATAAATTGTTACACTGTCAGCCCCAGTGCCAACTGTCAGCCCCAGTGCCATCTGTCAGCCCCAGTGCCATCTGTCAGCCCCAGTACCAGTGCCATCTGTCAGCCCAGTGCCATCTGTCAGCCCCAGTGCCATCTGTCAGCCCCAGTGCCAGTGCCATCTGTCAGCCCAGTGCCATCTGTCAGCCCAGTGCCAGTGCCGCCAGTGCCACCTGCCAGCGCCAGTGCCTGCCGTCAGCCCCAGTGCCGTCAGCCCCAGTGCCGCCAGTGCCGTGAGCCCCAGTGCCGCCAGTGCCGTCAGCCCCAGTGCCGCCAGTGCCGTCAGCCCCAGTGCCGCCAGTGCCACCTGCCAGTGCCACCTGCCAGCACTAGTGCCACCTGCCAGCGCCAGTGCCACCTGCCAGCCCCAGTGCCATCCGTCAGCCCCAGTGCCGTCAGCCCCAGTGCCGTCAGCCCCAGTGACGTCAGTGCCGCCAGTGACAGTGCCACCTGCCAGCGCCATTGCCACCTGCCAGTGCGAGATCCACCTGCCAGCGCCAGTGCCATCCGTCAGCCCCAGTGCCGCCAGTGCCAGTGCCGCCAGTGCCACCTGCCAGTGCCACCTGCCACCGCCAGTGCCACCTGCCAGTGCCACCTGCCAGTGCCACCTGCCAGCACCAGTGCCACCTGCCAGCGCCGTCAGCCCCAGTGCCGCCAGCCCCAGTGCCGCCAGTGCCACGTGCCAGTGCCACCTGCCAGCACCACCTGCCAGTGCCACCTGCCAGTGCCACCTGCCAGCGCCATCCGTCAGCCCCAGTGCCGTCAGCCCCAGTGCCGCCAGTGCCACCTGCCAGTGCCACTTGCCACCTGCCAGTGCCACCTGCCAGCGCCAGTGACACCTGCCAGCGCCACCTGCCAGCGCCATCTGCCAGCCCCATTTGCCAGAGCAATTAGCCAGAGCAAATAGCCAGCACCATCTGCCAGTGCCATCTGCCAGCCCCAGTGCCATCTGCCAGCGACATCTGCCAGCCCCATCTGTCAGCCCCATCTGCCAGCCCCATCTGCCAGCCCCATCTGTCAGCCCCATTTGCCAGCCCCATCTGTCAGCCCCATCTGTCAGCCCCATCTGCCTCCAGTGCCATCTGCCTCCAGTGCCATCTGTCAGTGCCACGTGTTGTCAGTGCCACGTGGGGTCACTTTGTGGGCATTTCCATTGTCCTGGTGCTCCAGGGCCTTCAAAACTGTAATAGGTGGTTGAGAAATAAGATGTGTAATTTATGCTCCTAGAACGCCTGATGGTGCTATTTCAATATTGGGCCTCTGTATGTGGCCAGGCTGTGTAAAAGTCTCACACATTTGGTATCGTTATACTCAGGAGGAGTAGTAGAACGTATTTTGGGGTGTAATTTTTGCTATGTACATGCTATGTGTTGGAAATATCTTATAAATGGACAACTTTGCGTAAAAAAAATGCGTTTTCATTTTTTTTCCACATTTTCCCAAAACTTCTGGAAAAAAAATGAACCATTCAAACGACTCATTATGCCTCATAGATTATACGTTGGGGTGTTAGCTTTCCAAAATGGGGTCACTTTGTGGGCATTTCCATTGTCCTGGTGCTCCAGGGCCTTCAAAAATGTAATAGGTGGTTGAGAAATGAAATGTGTAATTTATGCTCCTAGAACGCCTGATGGTGCTATTTCAATATTGGGCCTCTGCATGTGGCCAGGCTGTGTAAAAGTCTCACACATTTGGTATCGTAATACTCAGAAGGAGTAGCAGAACGTATTTTGGGGTGTCATTTGTGGTATACACATGCCATGTGAGAGAAATAACCTATTACATTGAAAGTTTTGTGAGAAAAAAAAAAAATCTTCATTTTGCAAAGAATTGTGGGAAAAAGATGACAACATCAAAAACCTCACCATGCATCTTACTAAATACCTTGGAATGTCTACTTTCAAAAAAGGGGTCATTTGGGGGGTATTTGTACTTTCCTGACTTGTTCGGGTCACAAGAAATGAGATAGGCCACCAGTACATCAGGTGTGATCAATTTTGTGCGATTCGCACCACAGCTTGTAGACTCTCTAACTTTCACAAAGACCAAATAATATCCACTAATTTGGGTTATTTTTACCAAAGATATGTAGCAGTATAAATTGTGGCCAAAATTTATGAAAAAAAAATTATAATTTGCAAAATTTTATCACAGAAACAAAGAAATATGCGTTTTTTTTTCAACATTTTCGGTCTTTTTTCATTTATAGCGCAAAAAATAAAAACCCCAGAGGTGATCAAATACCACCAAAAGAAAGCTCTATTTGTGGGAAAAAAAGGACACAAAATTCATTTGGGTAAAGTGTTGCATGACTGAGTAATTGTCATTCAAAGTGTGAGAGCACCAAAAGCTGAAAATTGGTCTGGTCAGGAAGGGTGTTTAAGTGCCCAGTAAGCAAGTGGTTAAACTGCCTCAATATTTTCCTAATTTGTTTTGCTATACTTATTATTTTTATATTATAGAGATTACTATCTCTAAATCATTGTAAACCTAACCATAGTTATAATGTCTACAGCTAATTTTACGTTAAAGCCAAATTCTCACAAAACCATCTTTTTAAAACCTTTTACACACTGCACATTAAGAATAATGCAACCATCTCTCGCTACCTCTATGCAATAGGATTCTCTTTCTGAATCTATTTTGTATATTACTTCTTCTCCACATTAACTGTCACACTGATAACCATTTGTAACCGTGTTACCTGTATTAATGGTTACATGTTAGTATCTCACATCTCTAATGCAATCTGTCTATTAGCCATGTCATAATACTATACTTTCTTATCCTTAAAGACACGTAAGGATCCTGAAAAACGATAGAAACCTAGTCACGTCGTTGCTGATATTTCATGATTACATTAATCATCTATAATTGCTATTCCGTCATTCTGCCTTGGTATTACTTTGCAACGTTCTATTGAACAATGTAAAGGTAAGCTAGATATTTTGTGTATTTCCACTTAAGCTCGACCTGTCTCAATACTGTCTCAATATTATCCTTTCTAATTTGGCTAAATTAGATTATAGAGTTTGCTATGTCTAAATCCAGTTAACCTTTATTACGTATACTGCTAATTTTAGGATAATACAAAACCATCTTATTGCTTCTTTACACGCTGCACATATTAAGAGTAATGCAATGTGAACAGTTTAATTGCTCATTTCACAGTAAGCTGTTATCTCTCCGTAATAGGAAACTGAATTTGTACTACAACAATCACTCATCTAATATCAGTCCACTTCACTGCTACCGGGATAACTTTTACATTTAGAGTAATGAAAGTATTTCTCAGTCATTTTGAAGCTACTGCAACTAACGCTTCCAATCTCTTTTCAACTACAATACTTAATCGCTGCAATTTTAAGGATTATTTAGATGCTTAGCTCACACTTTGCTGTATGTAGCCGTGTTAACTGTATTAATGGTTAATTGTAGGTAACCAATGGGGATTGACATTTCATCTCTAATTCACATTCACAATTCTAATGCAGTTTGTCTTTTTCCCATGTCATCCTCTGCCAGTTGTTATCCTTTCTCATCCTTATGCTATATTTGGAGTATATTCATTACATGATTAAAGAAATGTAATGAACAAGAATGATAAAAACCTAGACACGTCGTTGCTGTTCTTTCGTGTTATGCCGCAATCATATATATTTTGTGTATTTCCACTTAAACCTGACCTGTATATACTGTCTCAATATTAATCTGAGTTATTTTGCTATCTTTATTATTAGAGTAAACAGATTACTATCTCTAAATCCTGGTAAACCAACTCACACAAAACCATCTTATTTCTACCTTACACGCAGCACATATTAAGATATTAACATTTAGCCGGTATCTCTCTGCAATAGTAAACGAAATGTGTAGATCACTCATCTAATATCAGTCTTCTCAGTGCTACCGGAACAACTTTTAAATTTAGAGCAATGCAACGATTTCTCAGTTTTATGAAGCTACTGCAACTAACGCTTTGGATCTCTTTCCTGTTAAATTACGCTCTGCAATATTAAACCATGTAAATTGTTCTATTGGTCTGTCAGTCAATAACTTAACAAAATAAACTTAGCACTCTTTTGTTCTATTTTGTATATTTGTAGTTCTCCACATTAACTGTCACATTGATATCACCTCTGACAACACACCACTGACGTTTTAATAGCACCAAATTATGAAAAAAGCAATGTATCGCTTTACAGGATTCAGAAGTAGTTGCATTAGCAAAAAATAAAGTCCTGTCTTCTGTACGCGCTAGCCTTTCTGTATACTTTAATCTCTCTGTGTACACCAGCCTCTCTACAATAGCTTGTCATCTGTACACACTAGCCTCTCTGTATACACTAGCCATTTTTATGTATACACTAGGCTCAGGGGAATAACATTAGCCTATCTGTATTGCCTTGTTTGACTTTTCTGTTTTCAGTTTCTTTTCTAGGGTGTACCTCGCCGTATACCCAAGCCAATCTTATTACCCCAGCCTCATTCCAATTATACTGTATAACCTAGCTTCTTGTTATACCCCGGCCTCACTGTCAGCTTGTCTCTTGCCTCTCAGTTTTCCATAGTCTCTCTGTTTAAAATAGCCTCTCTGTATACACTAGTCTGTCTGTATACTCTAGCAAGTCTGCATACACTAGCCTCTCTGTGTAAAACAGCCTTTCCCTCTGTATAACCTAGCCTCCATCTCTGCATACCCAGGATGTTCTTCTGTATAATCTAGCCTGTCTTTTGTACACATTAGCCTCTCTGTATAAACTAGCCGGTCTTCTGTATACACTATTCCGTCTGTATACACTAGCAAGTCTGTGTAACCCAGCTTCTCTCTCTGTATACCCTAGCCTCCATCTCTGCATACCCAGGAAGTTGTTCTGTATAATATAGCCTATCTGTATACGCTATTTTGTCTTTTGTACTCATTAGCCTCTCTGTATAAACTAGCCGGTCTTCTGCATACTCTAGCCTCTCTGTGTAACACAGTCTCTCTCTGGGTACCCTAGCCTCCATCTCTGCATACCCAGTACCTTCCTCTGTATAATCTAGCCTATCTGTATACACTAGCCTGTCTTTTGTACAAATTTGCCTCTCTGTAGCCGGTCTTCTGTATACACGAGCCTCACTGCATACTCTTGGTTGTCTCTTGTATACACTACCATCTCTTTATACATTATCTCTATGTATACCCAAGCCTCTATGTATACACTAGTCCGCCTGTATACACTAGCAAGTCTGCATACACTAGCCTCTCTTTGTAACCCAGCCTCTCTCTGTCCCTAGCCTGTCTCTCTCTGTATACCCTAGCCTCCATCTCTGCATACACAGGACGTTCTTCTCTATAATCTAGCCTCTGCACACTGTATACATCTCTACATACCCAAGATGTTCTTCTCTATAATCTAGCCTATTTGTATACACTAGCCTGTCATTTGCACACATTAGCCTCTCTATATAAACTAGCCGGTCTTCTGTAGACATTAGCCTCCCTGTATAAACTAGCCGGTCTACTGTATACACTAGTCCGTCTGTATACACTAGCAAGTCTGCATACACTAGCCTCTCTGTGTAACCCAGCCAGTTCTTCTGTATAATCTAACCTATCTGTATACACTAGTGTATACAGACGGACTAGTGTATACAGAGAACCGGCTAGTTTATACAGAGAGGCTAATGTGTACAAAAGACAGGCTAATGTATACAGATAGGCTAGATTATACAGAAGAACGTCCTGGGTATACAGAGCGCTTAGCTTCTAGGGATGGCCAACGTGAGTAATATGGGGGACACTCCTCACCCCCCCACCTACCAGATCTGACTTTCATCCCCTTGCCCTCTCTGCCCCCGGTCATCTGGTGGCAGTTTTATGCACTCCAGTGCCCCCCCCCCCATTCATAATCCTTACCGACCTTTCCTTCCGCTGCTCACAGGAACACACTGGATGACTTGTCTAATTAACCAACTTGTACAAGACACCACTACCCTCCTGTCTGACACCGGTCCCCCTTGGAGGCTTTACCCCTCACTGTTTGGGTGGTCCCTGCCTCCCCCTGGATGCTCCACATATACCCCGACGACATTGTGGGAGGGGCACCACTTGACAGAACACAGGGCTGTTATGCCGGTGGCATCTCCCATTGGAGGAAGGGATGATGGCCCCAACCCCTTGGCAGCAGGTTCTTTCATGTACAGACCAGGGCGGCTCATCTTCCCTTCTGGAGTCTTGACCTTAGAAGGGGGAGTTGCACTTTGGGGGTTCTGAGAGATACCTAGTGCACTGTACTGGAAGGGCTTGACATTCCCGCCTATATGTGTCCCCTCCCCCTGGTTGCGCCCCTCGCCCCCCCCCCCCCCTCTGGCCCCACCTACTCTTTGCCGACATTGCCTTCTGCAGCTTTCGGTGACACCCTGGATGACTTATTTATTGAGCCTATTGTTATGAGACACTGCTTCCCTCCAGTTTGACTCTGGACCCCCCTGGAGGATTTACCCCTTACTGTTTGGGCGGTCCCAGCCTCCCTCTGGATGCTCTACACAGCCCCCGATGGCGATGCAGGAGAGACCCTAATTGGCGGGCCCCAGAACTGCTGCTCGGGTGAAGTCTCCCATTGGATGGAGGGATGGTGGCCCCAGCCCCTTGCCTACCGGATTTTCCATGCACTGACCGGGGCTGCTCCTCTTTCATCTTGATGTGGTGACCATGGAGGGGAGGAGTTGAAATTGATGGGGTCCGGGTGATTGCTGGTCTGAGTGCGCTAAAGGACTTGACATTTCCGCATGTTTGTACCCTCTCCCTTGCTGCCCCCCTTTCCCTCCCCCTTCTCTTCTTGATTCCACATGACCAACTGCACTTGGTGAGCTCTTCCTCCATCGGCCATATTACTTGGTCCGACCACGCTCCTGTAGCCCTTACCTACATTATTCTGGCACCTTAATGAGAGCCTCCTCCAGATACCAGAAGTTTTAGCAGATGTGACCAGGGAATTGGACCTTTATTTCCAAGAAAACTAAACGCAGGACTGCGACCCAGGATAATTTGGGAGGCTCACAAGTCAGTACTCCGCAGGGTACTTATCAGGCACGGGGCGCGCATCAAACGAGCATGGAAGGAACAGCTTGCTAATCTGTTTTGTGCACTTGCCTCTGTGGAAGCGAAACATAAACATGCCCCCTCACGGACCTTAGAGATTGAATTGGGGACACTCCGTACCCAGATTACTGACCTACTCCATTAAAGCGAAAGCGGCACTCCAGTTTTGTCGTAAACTGACGTAGGAGTCAGGGGACAAATGCGGAAAAATCTTAGCCCGGACGGTAAAGGAGTTGAAATCTGCATCCTACATACCACAGTTGATAGATGAGAATGGCCAGAGGGCCTCTACCCCAACCCAAATAGCCAAAGTCTTTGAGAAATTTTACTCTGATCTCTACAACCTGCCCGATTCAGGGTCCGGACAGGACAATATAGACAGATATGTAACCGATTCTGGTCTACCAACCCTCTCATCGGAATAACGGGAGTACTTGGAGGACCCGATCACACTGGAAGAAGTCCAGACGGCCGTGGGACCTCCGAAGGTGGGTAAGGCTCCGGGCCCTGACGGATATACCGCACAATACTATAAGACCTTCCTCCCTATTCTCGACCCGCGCTTGGTGAATTTATTTAATACTCTGAGCTCAAATGGGGATTTTCCTGAGGATGCCCTTAGAGCTCACATCTCGTTGATACCTAAGGAGGGCAAAGACCCAGGCCTATGTGGGAGCTACAGACCCATTTCCCTCCCAAATTTGGTCCTAAAACTATTCTCTAAAATCCTCGCCACGCGATTGGCACAGCACTTGCAGTCCCTTATACACATTGACCAGTTAGGTTTTATTCCCACCAGGGAAGATAGGGACAACACCATTAAGGTGCTTACCCTGGTCCATAAAGCAAAGTCATCTGGGACCCCTTGTCTTTTCATGAGTACTGATGCCGAAAAGGCTTTTGATTGGGTCAAATGGACATTCATGTTCTCGGTCCTTCGCCATATAGGTCTGAGTGAACGGATGCTGGCATGGATAAGTAAGATATACTTACGCCCTTCAGCTCAAGTCAAAGCGAATGGGGTGCTCTCATCTCCCCTTGACATCAGGAATGGGACCAGACAGGGTTTCCCCCTGTCGCCCCTATTATTCGCACTGTCATTGGAACCCTTTCTCTCCACAATACGACAAAACTCAGACATAACGGGACTCCAAATGGGTACTGTTGAGTGCAAGATATCTGCCTACGCGGATAACATGCTGTTCTCGCTGACGAATCCCAGAGTTTCCTTGCCAAATCTCCTTCGGGAATTCCAGATATACAGGATACTTCTTGAAATCAGAGGCCATGGGGGTTGCAGTCCCCCCCGCAAACGTTACTAGACTTGCAGTCCAATTTTTTAAATAAATGGACCCATACAGCCCTTAAGAACTTAGGTACTTACATTCCACCGGACATCGCGCGTACGTTTATGTTGAACTACCCCCCACCCCTTGTCACTAAGATCTGCAGTTTGCTTCACGGGTGGCATTCTGGCCTCCATTCCTGGTTCAGGAGATGCAATCTCATTAAAATGAACATACTCCTTAAATTTACCTATCTTTTCCAAGCTCTCCCGATCCAGATTCCAGTCCTGTTTTTTAAGCAAGCTCAATCCCTGCTCACTCAATTTAACTGGGCCCACAAAAATCCCAGACTTAAGCGGTCACAGCTGACATTGTCTAAACAACAGGGAGGGTTGGTTCTCCCTGACTTGCAACGCTACTACCTGGCCTCCCATCTGGGGCATGTATTGGACTGGAATCAAAACAAACTTTCTAAGCTCTGGGTGCAACTAGAACAATTTCACTCCCGAATTCCGCTAAGAAGCGCCATGTGGTGCTTTAAGGATTTACCCACAGAATTGACGTCACATCCCACTATAGGGGCTTCATTGAAAGTCAGTCACCTGATCGCTACCCAAAACACACTCACGTCTTTGACTTCCCCCTATTCCCTATACGTGGCCATCCAAACTTTGAACCGGGGACCCACTTTGAAATTCCAATCTAGGCCATGCTTCTAAGTTCGTCATTGACGGAAAATGGCCTTCTTTCTCAACCCTAACAGATCCGACAGGGCTTTTCCAACTGCCTTTTTGGAGAGCGGCGCAACAACATAATTTTCTCCATTCCATCCCCAATCCTCAAACTTTCGCTCGCCCTCAGACGGAGTTTGAGACTCTATGCAGGAGCGAAGGCCCTTTGGCCCACATTCTCTCTCAAACAGATCCCCACACTTAACCTGTCTGTCCAACTGGGAAAAAGACCTTAATTGCTCGTTTTCCCCAGCACAGAGACAACGCATTATAACTTTGGCTCTGAAAACCTCACTGTGCAGGAAGATACAGGAGACAAATTTTAAACTTCACTTCTTGACACCATCAAAGCTGCATAAATGTGTCCCCTGTTCCTCGAACATATGCTGGAGGTGTGGAGAAGAAGCTTTGGAGCACATGGAGCACGTGGAGCACGTTGCTCCACATTTTTTGGTCCTGCCCCAGCTTGGTGGACTTCTGGACAGAGATCCGATGCATAACACAAAAATTCACAGACTTCTCCATCCCGGAAGAGGCTGCATTCTTTCTCTTGCACCATTCACAGATTCCCATTAAGAAGTACAAAAAATCTATTTTACGGCACGTGATAAATGCGGCGAAATCCTGCATCCCTCTCTATTGGAAAAAATGCCCCCCCCCCTTTCATTACTCACTGGCTTAGGAAAATAGAGGACATTAAAAAAATGGAGGACTTTATCCTCATATCACAAGGTAAACAAGATTTTTTTTATTTTTATTTTTTTTAAATATTTTATTGTAAATAAGAAAACAAATAACAGATTTTCATACAATCAAAGTCACGTATGTTGTAAACAGCATATGAAGAAAAAAAGCAAAACAAAATCTCCAGTCTTAATCAAATGAGGTAAACGGAAGGTGTTAGCGTATAAACATCCTATGTTGTCTGTAACAAGAGCATTTTGGATCTATGCCTTATGTCATGCGTAACCGTTTACATTACAAGGTACTCTTAGATCTGCGATTAGAACATGGGAGAATGGTAAGGAAAAATGGGGGAGAGGAAGGGACGGGCATTGTAGGAAGGGCAGGGAAAGAAGAGGGGGGAAGAAAGGGGATGGAGTGGATGGAGGGGGGGGGGGGTTGAAAGAGAGGTGGAAGGGAGGCGAGAGTGAAGTACGGGAAGTAGCTTAAACAATCATCAGTAAATATCAATGAAGTATAACATCTCAGCTATCATAAGACAAAAAAAGAGTCTAAATATAGTGTACGGGTCTAGGGACAAAAGAACTACAGGGGGGGCACCTCAAATCTTGCGGTACCAACCACATAAAGTTCAATAATGCACTGCATAAACGGGTTATAAGCAATTCTAGCAGGTTATAGGGTGACAGTATTAAAAAATACAACCAGATCAATTACATTTGGGAAACATGGGGACAGTGTCAGCCGTTCATTCAAGGATTGAGAAAAATGAGCTTATAATCTGATGTAGTCTCAAAATCCTTCCAGCAAGCCCATTTCTGGGTGAATTTATGCGGGGTATCTTTCGAAATGTGTATAAGTTCCTCCATGTCAGCTATTGCCTGGACTCTCATCGTCCAGTCTTTGATGGACGGGCTAGTTTGGGATTTCCAGTGTCTGGGAATACAAAGTTTAGCAGCGTTAATTAAATGAATAAGCAGGGACTTTCGGTAGGTTGAAGTGCCTAAATTAGTATGGTGTAACAAAAATTGTGCTGGGGAAAAGGGTAGGGTGTAAGTGGTGAACTTCTGAATTATTTTATGGACTGATTTCCAAAAGGGCTGAATTCGGGGACAATCCCACCAAACATGTAAAAGTGTGCCTTTTGCTATCTGGCAGCGCCAACATGTTTCAGGGGTACTCGGGCTCCACTTATGCAAGAGTTCCGGAGTTCTGTACCAACGTGTGAAAAGCTTATAGCCATTTTCTTGGGTACAGACATTAAGCGAACCTTTGTGTATGTGGAGAAGTATAGTTTCCCATTCTTCCGACGACAAAGTGATGTCTAATTCTTTCTCCCAAGTTATACATGTTCTAAGAGATTTGGGTGTATGATTATGGAAGAGGAGTGATTGAGTTTGAGAAATGAGATGTGATTGAGATGTGGATGACATGCACAAAGATTCGAAGGGTGTCAGTCTTCTAGAGCAATCTTTTATTTTAGCGACAGAGCGTAAGTAGTGCGTGGTTTGCTGGAAAGTCCAGCTTGGTATAGGGGGCATGTCATGTATTGTCGCTAATTGATCAGCTGTAAGTATTTGTCCATTAGAGTAGAAGTGTTGTAGTAGGATTAAATCAAATGACCAGTGTTCTCGGAGAAAGTGTCCATACATGCCAGGAGGGAAGTCTGGATTAAGCTTCAAAGGAGTAAGCGGGCCCGGGACCGAAGAAATCAAATGTTTCGCACAAATAGCGCGGAAGCATCTCAGCGTTGGGGCGATGAGTGGGTGTGAATCGACGTCAGCTTTTGATTTAGCCATGGTAAAGAGTGTATGGGGAGTTTAGTGGAAAAGGACTCTAAGTATACCCAATCTTTTTTTTGTGCATGGATGTTCCAGTCTACGATTCTGGTCAAATGGGTTGCGGCATAATAGTTGTGTACGTCAGGTAAACCGATCCCCCCTAAATGTTTGGGGAGGATGAGTTGTGCATAGTTGACCCTAGGTCTGTGTAGGCCCCATAGGAATTTAATGCATGCGGATTTATACGCCCTAAAGAAAGCTGGAGGGAGACCTATTGGAATGGCCTGAAACACGTATAAAATACGAGGTAGGACGTTCATCTTAATTATTGCAGCTCTTCCAAACCAGGAAACAGGCAGTTTACTCCAATTTTTTAAATCATCATTAATCTTTTTGAGGATGGCCGGGTAGTTATCAACATAGAGATTGGTTAAGTCGCTCGGGATCTTGATACCTAAATATGTGATATTGTTTAAATTCCACTGGAAAGGAAAGTTTGTTTTACACTGTGCTACCACAGTTGATTTGAGGGAGACATTCAGAGCATACGATTTACCAAAATTAATTTTGAAGTTAGAAAACGGCAAATCTATGGAATTCTCCTAGGAGGATCGGAAGGGTGATGTGTGGATCAGAGAGAAACAACAGTATATCGTCAGCGTACGCAGCTAACTTGCTGATTTTATCTCCTGTATTTACACCCTTAATATCTTGATTTCGGTTAATGCTATTGAGTAAAGGTTCCAAGGTTAGGATAAATAAAATAGGGGATAAGGGGCAGCCTTGTCTGGTCCCGTTTCGGATGGAGAAGGCATTCGACAGGGTACTGTTAACTCTGATTTTCGCAGAGGGATTTTCATAAAGAGATAGAATGAAATTGATCAGTTTCGGGCCCAGGCCAATATGCTGCAGAACTGCGTGCATATAGTCCCAAGCAACCCTGTCGAATGCCTTCTCCGCATCCAGGGATAAAAAGAAGCTTTGTTGTTTGGAGGTTCTAATTATATGATGGATATTAATGGCTTTAATAGTGTTGTCCCGGGCTTCCCTGCCCGGTACAAAACCAACTTGATCTAATGAGATTATGTTAGGGACAATATTTAGCAATCTATTGGCTAGAATTTTGGAGAAGATTTTGATGTCCACATTAAGCAGTGAAATTGGCCTGTAGTTGGCCGTTTGCGTGGGGTCTTTATCTCCTTTGGGTATCACTACGATATGGGCTTCCAACATTTCGGGGGTCATGTTTGCAGGACTAGTCAGGGAATTAAATGCTTTGATAAATGGGATTTTCAGAGTGTCCGAAAACGTTTTATAGTATGCTGCTGGAAGCCCATCCGGGCCTGGGGACTTTCCTACTTTGGTTTGTTTAAGGGCCACGTCCCACTCAAGTTGACTAATAGGTCCCTCTAAGCTGTCTATGAGGTTTGTGTCGGTCAATTTTGGGCAATTTTGTTCAAGAAATTGGTGCATCGATCGTGTGCGTGTCTCGTGGGATTGAGACGATTCAGTGGGTCCTTGTATATTGTATAATTTGGAATAAAAACTTTCGAATTCCGCCGCTATGTCTTTGTTGGAGGTCAGCTTGGTTCCCTTGGGGGAGTACAAACAATGTACATTCAGTTTGGATTTATGCGATTGCAGGGCCCTAGCCAAAAGGCGGCCGCTTTTATTGCCAAATTCGTAGAACTGTCTTTTTGTCAGGAGATATCTTCTTTTCGTTCGTTTGTATAATTCTGTCTGGATAGAGGAACGAACCTCTTGCAACTCTGTGAGGGTGCGAGAGGCCAGTGTACGTTTGTGGGCTGATTCTAGTTGTTTAAGTTTAGCATATAGTCCGGAAAGGAGTGATTTCTTGTCCTTCGCAATTTTCGCTGATATGGAAATCAGTTTACCCCTTACTACACATTTGTGGGCAGCCCATTGTGTCATGTGGGTTGTGTCAGGGGTCTCATTTAATTGGAAGTATTCTGTGAGGCAACGCTGAACTTCAGTTGTATACAATGAGTTTGTCAGAATTTGGGAGTTCATGGACCATATCTGAGTGAGTTCTTGCACATCTGGCATCGTCAGTGTGATAGAAACCGGGTGGTGATCAGATAGGGTCATGGACTCAATTTTAGATGCAGATAAAAGGGGAAGGTCTGTCTGTGTGATAAATATATAATCTAGTCTGGAATAAAGGTTACGAGGGATGGAGAAAAACGTGAAATCCTTCTCGGTGGGATTTATGGTGCGCCATGTATCATGCAACATAAGAGATTGTAAAGATAATCTTATCTGTCGTATGGCTCTGTACGGCAGATGAGCGGTACCAGTCGAAGTATCGAGAAGAGGTTCCAATGGGACATTGAAATCTCCGCCCAACAATATCATACCTGATTGAAATGCGGCCAGTTGGGCGGTTACCTCCCGGAAGAAAGTAACCTGACCTGAGTTCGGACTGTAGATGTTGGCTAGGGTAATAGGCCTACCCTGCCAAGTGCCCTTTAGGAAAAGGAATCTACCTTGGGTATCAATCAATGAGTCAATGATTTGAATGGGGACATGTTTAGATAGCAGGATGGATACCCCTTTTGTTTTAGAATCTGGTGAGGTTGCATGATAACATGTCGGGTAGTATTGGTTTGAGAGTTTTGGTATGGCTTGCGATTTAAAGTGGGTCTCCTGTAGGAAAATTACATCTGATCTCAGCCCTTTTAAATTGTGCAATATATTGGATCGCTTCTCAGGGAGATTCAGACCTTTCGCATTTAAAGAAATGAGTTTTAGCTTACTGGACGTAAGTGTAGTCTTAGAGGATGTCATTATGGTTAATTATCTAGCGACCCAGGGGATGAAAAGAATAGAAACAGCCTGATCTGCAGCTTTTTATATGTGTGATGCTCGTACCAGAACTTCACTCGTTGGAGAGGAGAAGTGGTAGCGAAAGTAGTGCGGGAGGGAAGGATGAGGCGGCAGAGGGGGTAGGGAAAGATACGGGAGGGGTAAGCGCGTTGGACGTATATTGTTCTTATCTGCGGGGTATCCTCCTTGTGACAGAAAGGATACTCCTGAGAGGGATGGGGAACAATTGGGATCGGCGACGACTAATAAGTCTCGCCGAAATTAAGGTCCCAATACGTGTCAGGGAAATCTCAAACGAGATCCCTGTGTGTGGGGGTGATTAGCGAGCGAGGAAGAGAGGGTTCCTTTTAAGTAATGAGTTAAAGGTCCCGTAAGGTCCTGAGAGCTAAGGATTTGGCAGGCTATGAACATTATTGAGTGGTATGTGAGAAGATGGGACGGTTGTACAGGCGCTGTAACGAAGATTCGCTTGGAATCAACCGTATGCCATGGGTGTAAGCATATATGAAAGAGGGAGTCTGTCAGGGATAAAGATTTCTAAGAAAACAATCTTAAACCTTTAGAGCAACTCAAAATGAGAAACAAACTTTTTAACATTCAAGATTATAGAATGGTAAGACTATAACAATAGAGCAGAGCTGTCGCAACAGGTCTGGTATCATGGCTTCCGACAATTATGCAATAAACACAGACAAAACAGGATTGCAGAGTAGCATGGTCTAACTGTTGTGACTAACTGCTATGCAGTCCTAGGTAACAGCAAACAGAATCCATTTTGAGCTGGTAGCCAATGTAGACATCTCCCAATCAGGGTTGGGGTAGAACATATTAAAACATTGTTGAACATGAGCGACTCCCAGCAGGGATCTCAGTGAACTTTTCAAAACAGGTAGACCACTAATCCGGAGATGAGGTCCCAAAAAGACATTGCTATAATACTTATGATATGGCGTTACACAGTGTCATAGAAGTAGAACTGAATCCCTGTGAAAAGGAGCTCAGACCAGGAGGTGACAAAAAGCAGGTATTAGAGTTAAAGCGTCAAAGTAATGCACGTTTTTGTGCAACCTAATGAGCCTGAGCGTGCATGGGGTGAAGGGAATAAAGAGTAAATATAGTAGAGCAGGGATCACAGGCCAAAAATAGTTCAGAGTCAGGTTGTGGGGGGAGAGAGCGCAGCAAAAAGTGAGCAACAGGCTTATTTGTCTGCGGGATAACCTTGAGGTCTGTCAGAACATGGGTAGTCAAGCAGGAAGACAGAAACAGTTCTTGAAGAGATATGACACAAAAAATTGGTGAATAAAAACAGCACCTAACTCGGTCACCTCAAGAAACATTTTGAAAACAAGGGCCGCTTCGTTCCAAACTATGATCGCCTTTGTCTCCTGTGGACTGGGGATGCTGTGGGGCTCGTATTTCTCGGCAGCCCCGCTGGTCTCTGCGGGGAGGACGGTCGAGCCTGTCTGCGGCGGCGGCTTACACTGTAGTTGCCCGCTTCAGCAACTCCATCCATTGAGTCCACCCTATGCAGGGGGGATATGCGAAAATCACTATACCAGTCCGGTACTTCTACCACTGGGATGTGAAGTGAGCTACAGAAGTGTTCCAAATCTTCAGGAACTTTTAGATGATAAGTGTGCCCGTTGGCGATGGCTGCTAGGCAGAATGGGAATTTCCATCGATATGGAATCGCTCTGGCCCGCAAGACATCCAGCAGGGGCTTCAGCTCTCTCCTCCGTTGAAGCGTGATAGCAGAGAGATCTTGGAAGATTTTAATTTCTGAGCCTCGGTGTAAAAGTCTCTCAGTATTTCTGGCCTTACGCATTATTTCCTCCTTGAGGATAAAGTCAGAGAGGCAACATATAACATCCCTGGGAGGGTCAGTCTCTCTGCCTCTGGGCCGCAGGGCTCTGTGGATTCGTTCCATTTGAATTACTGTATCAGGGGGACGGTCTAGCAAATCATTAAAAATGGTAGTGACTTCCCTTGCAAGTTGTGGAGTGTCTATTACTTCGGGGAGACCTCTCACTCTTAGGTTTCGCCTCCTTCCTCGATTATCGAGGTCCTCTAAATGGCGGTTCATATCACGGAGGTGGATGGCGTGCGACTCGGATAGCTGCTGCACATGACACAGGGCCGCATCATGGCGGGCCTGCGTCTCCTCCACCTCCTCCACTCTAATGGCCATGCTGTGGAAATCCTCACGGAGCTCCGAGATTGCTGCCGACATAGCTGATTTTATATCAGCAGCCACTGCACGTAGGTCAGCCAGGCTCAGGGATTGTTGTGCCTCAGCGGCAGGTGGAGGGTGCTGAGGGCTACGGCTCCGGGAGCGGGGTGCCGCTCTACTCTGTGAGGAGGCCTCGTGTAGCACGGCCTGCGCCTCCTGCGACATACCTCGGGCTCGGGAGCGGAAAATCTCCGGTATATGCTGCGTCGGAGGGTGATCCACGTCCCGCTGAGATCCGGGTCGGATCGCCGAGCTCGACTGTGATGCGTTGCTCATCTTCGGGCGTAGGAAAGCCGCCAAGCAGAAGGTAGCTGGACCTAGGGGATCGGGAGCTCTGGATTAGGCGTCCATCTTCCCGCAGCGCCAAGCCACGCCCCCCGAATTTTTTTAACAAACCTGGGACATCTGGAATACCTTTATATTCTCGCTGGAAGGATGCCGCCTGCTATCGCCTTAGTACTCTGAGCTTTCCTTGACTGGCCCCTTGGGCAGTGGCTGCCATCGTGCCTCGACCCCTCTTCTCCTTTCCTGATCTTTCATCCCTTCTCTTTTCTGCCTTCCTCCCCTATCTCTCACCCCCTCCACTGGAAAATTGGGAATGACGGCCCCACACCCCCCTCTGGATGGATTATGCCGGAGGGACCTGGGGTTTGTGTGACCCTGGATCTTGGTACAGTACTTTATCCGTGCCTCGAATCATTATGATTGATGGAAGGCAGACTCACAGTTGCGAATTTACCTGTATCAAGTATTGTTCAGCTGCTTTTTGCTCTGTATTTCTCTGTTGCATTATGTACTCGGGGGACCGTCTTCCCCTGTTTGGAGAAAAAATTATATTTGAAAAAAAAAAAGTAGCCTACGACACCTGTTATTCCCAGGCAATCTCCCATCCAGGCATTAACCAGGCCCGACCCTGCTTAGCCTCCAAGATCAGATGAGATTGAACAGATTCAGGGTGATGTGGCCGTAGCCAATATCTTCAGGCACTCTCAACTCTCTTGACAAACGCTGGGATGGTCACCTTGGGAACAAGCGGAAAAAAATAGGTCAACGGTAACAACATAAAAAGAAGTCTACGCAGAATACACGAAAGTGAGCCATCAGCTGGTGATGACGTAAGACGTTCACCGTGGAGGGAGGGGTTTGAGGAGGCTTGCCGGAGAGGGCATGCGGAAGAGGAGAGAGGAGACGGTCGGAGGATGAGAGGCTCCGGCAGATCTGATGTACCGCTGCACAAGTCCGCCGCCGCACGAGCCCGCTCCGGCACCTGCCTACCCGCCGGCCTGGGTGTTATAAGCTTTGCTTGCGACGGATCTCCGTCCCTCGCCCCCCCCAAGGGTCCCCTGGAGGAACGCAGGGAAGCGTGGAAATCTAATTGCGGACTTAGAAGGGGGACCGCGAAGAAAGAAAGGAAAGGAGAGAAGTGCTGGGGAAACGTGAGGAGCAACGCCTAAATAACAGATAAGTCCGGTGGCTGTAGCCCTGTGCTGTGCACTCTGTTCACACAGGAAATATATGTTTGCGATTGACTGTTAAAACAAGCAGTAACAGGCAGGAAACAGCATGTCTCATATGGAAAATCTTCAGCTGATTACAATGCTGCAATGCTGATTATTATCGCTGTGGACATTCCCCTCTGCTCTCTTTTTTTTTTTTTTTCAGAGGTCTGTCTGCATAAATCATATATAACTGATAGTCGGTTAATAATATGGTAGCAACAGACGGGGAACTGCATGAAGTATATAACTGTTTGGTAAATCCCCTGGCTGCCTATGAATAGAGGATAAGGACATACTGTGTAACAACTTTAGGAACAGAAAATTTGGCAGCAGTCTTTTATTTTTTCATCTGCCTGTACAAGAACTAGGTTTAACTGATTGATGGTCAATACAGCAGCAAGAAGCAGGGAACAGCACGTATGATATAATTGTATGTAAAACTCCCTATTTGTCCTTAAAGAGGAAGTAAACCCTGATGGGTTTACTTCCTCTTTTTTTCCCTGCAAAGGTAAAGCATAATGGACTACTATGCATCGCATAGTAGCTCATTATGTGTCACTTACCTGACACAGGAGCCAGCGAAGTCGCCGCTGATCCCTGTAGTCCGCCGCGTCCATCTTGCTGGTGGCGTCTCGCAGCTCCGACCAATGACAGCGGCGAAGCCGCGATGACGTCACTCCCGCGCATGCGCACGGGAGTCGCGCCTCGCAGCTCCGCCGCTGTCATACGGCGAGGCCGCGATGACGTCACTCCCGCGCATGCGCACGGGAGTCGACAAATTTGGCAAATCCATTCTTGGACTTGCCGCATTTAGTGCGCATGCGCGCCGCTGTCTACGGCGCATGCGCCGTAGACAGCGGTGCCCATTTTCGGGCAAATATCTCCTAAACCATATAGGTTTAGGAGATATTACTTGGACCTACAGGTAAGCCTTAATCTAGGCTTACCTGTAGGTCAAAGTTGTTTGGAAGGGTTTACTTCCATTTTAAGCAGATGATCAATGCAGACGGTCACAAGCGGTTACTTGGCTGGATAGTATCAGGAAACACGGAGGAACAACATTTGGAACAGATAAGTTGGGCAGTAGCCCGGTATTCTACATCCATTCATATATGATTTATACTTAAATAACTGTTAATTGAGCAGTAATAAGCTGGAAACTCCACAAAGGATAAATAGCTGGAAAACCATTGAGTGGATCAAATGCAGAATATTACCCTAGATGCTCATATAAGGTTACCAGGTGGGGCAATATCGGGAAACGCAGAGTAAGAACGCACGGAACTGATAAGTTTAGTTGCCGCTCTGTATTTTCCTGGTCCTTTTTCTTTTGTTATTTTTTTTTTGTTTGGTACTTTAGAAGCAACACGTGTGGTAATAACACGAATGATATAATCACCCAGAAAATCCCCTGGTCGTCCGCTGGTAGATTATCATATTGGAAGTTTACAAAAGGCCACCAGGTTGGACAGTATTGAGCAACGCAGAGGAACAACGTTCAGAACTGACAAGTCTGACCGCTGCATTGGATTTCTTTCCCTTGCTCTTCCGTCTTTTTCTTTTCCCTACTTATTTGAGAGATGAACTATACTGTATCCATCTGACTGTCCATTAACATTGTAGTAACATAGAAGTAACAGCCAGGAAATAGTACGAAAGATATTTCAGTTTGGGAAATCTTGGCCGTCAGCAAGAAGATCACTACAGTGGGTGTTTACAGGTGTAGGGCCTAAGCGGTAAATCTATACCCCCAGATAGATATGATTGTGGCCGTGAAGGGATAACTTGGGACCTTACGCACCTGAAATGTTAGTCTAAGAGCTATATAGGAAAACTGGAGGGAAAAATTAAGGTGGCAAGGTGGTTAAAAATATAGCACTCTCCAATACCAGCAGCCAGTTAAAACAAGAAAATAAGAATCGGGGGAAAAAAGGGACTGCCGATTGAGGTGTATTGTAGTTTCCTACTTTGGAAAGTGCAAACGGAATATCTGATAAAACTCCCTGCTGAGGAGCAGGGAAGTGTTGAAACTAACAAACTGGGGAAACGTGCACGCGAGATAAAGAAAAGCATTATGAGTAGACCCTCAGAACAAACCGTTAAGGGAGGCGGCCCTAAGACCCCAAAAAACACATCTACTGAAAGTACTATCAAACAATTCATGACTCAAGAAGCCAGTCCGAGGGGTGGCGAGAAGAAAAAACTACCCCCTAACCCGGGGAAGGATAGGGGGACGGGAAAAAAAGTTAGGGAAGCTTCGGACCAATCTCGAGATGAAATGACCACAGAGAGTGAATTGGAACTAAGTAAAAGTGAGGATCAAAGAGTGGATGACCAGGTGATAACTAAAGGGATGATGAGGGAGATGCTTCTAAAATTAGAGAACGCTATAAAATCAGATATAAGTTTGCTAAGAAGTGACCTGGGACATCTACTAATACGAGTAGAGGCAGCAGAAGAAAGAATCAATATACAAGCTCAAGACTTAATTAAAGTGCAGGAACAAGCTAAAATAGCATGTCGAAATCAGAGAAGAATTCTTTATCGACTCGAAGACCAAGAGAATAGAAATAGAAGACAAAATCTGAGAGTACGAGATGTTCCAGAAAATAAGAAAGAAGAGCTAAGGGAAATCATGGAATACATATTCTGTCCTATACTGGAGAGAGGAGAGGAGGAATTTCCCAGGATTGAAAGTGTGCATCGGGTTGGGAGGAAAAAGTTGGACGAGACTGGAAGATCACGCAATATCATAGTCAGATTCGAACATTATGAAGACAAAATGGAGATCTGGAGAAAACTTAGGGGAACAGCCCCACTAAAATATGCTGGAACTGAGATACAAGTTTTCCCAGACCCAGCACCTGAAATTCTGGCCCGAAAACGTCTCTTAAAACCTTTATTGGAACAGTTGAGAGCTAAGAATATAAGATACAGTTGGGGGTTCCTGGAATGTTTGTTAGCATTTAAAGATGGAAGAACTGCTAGGCTGAGCTTCCCAGAAGAATTAGGAGACTTTTGCGACAAATTGAGAATTCAAGCTCCAATTCTTCCAGGCTGGACAGATGAGCACGGGGAAATATCATAAGAGCTTGGATGCCTGGTTATAGGAGGGGGAGATGGGGATTGGTGGGGGGAGGGAGGGGCGGGGAGGGGATTGTAAGTATTTGTGGCTGGAGGGGAGGCGGGCCCATTACCCCCCCTCCTTTTTGAAGGTTACATCTAAGGAGAGGGGGTATGGAGGCAGAACGAAGAACTCCACCTCGGAACACCAAAGACTTGGAAATGGCCAGAGATCTTAGGCCCATTAACGAGTCGAGGGCCGAATTGTGGCCAAAAAGGGGAGGGGGGAGGGGGTTGGAGGGTTGCAGCGATGGGGGGGTAGGGTGGGACTGAGGGTGAGGGGGGGTAATGTCAGTAGCGAAATCCTCGGTGAAAAAAATAGAAAACAAGGTCTAAATAGGAAATATGGATAATAAAATAATGGAGATTAACTTTTTGTCCTATAACGTCAAGGGCCTCAATACAGCAAAAAAAGGTATAAAATTTTGGAAGAAGTGAAACAATGTAAGGCAGACGTGATTTTCTTACAAGAGACCCATATCTCATATACATCAAAGATCAGGCTTTACTCTAAAGACTACCCAAGCTGGTATTATGGCGACACGATCACAAATAGGGGGAGAGGGGTAGCAATAGGATTTGGGAAAAACACACCCGCTTTGTCCTAGAGGGAAGAGAAACGGATCCAGAGGGTAGATATCTGTTTTTAAAGGGGAAATTAGGAAACAGAAGATATACATTGATCAACATTTATTCCCCGAATAAAAATCCTATAAAATTTCTAAAGGGAATACTGGCCAAAGTTCAGGAATTTAAAAGTGGATATGTGGTAATGATGGGAGATTTAAATTTCTGCCTGGATCCTGGACTAGATAGTCCTGTGCACAGGGAAGGAGTAACGCACAATTAAAAAAGATAAATCTAAATCTGAGTAGTAGTCAATTAGTTGATGTATGGAGGGTACAACATCCAAAACAACGGGATTATACGTTTTACTCCCCTGTGCACGGGACCTATTCTAGGATAGACTATATTTTTGTGGAACATAGAGTATTAGGCCGCGTACACACGGGCGGACTGTTCGCTCAACTTTGTCCGCTGAACAGTGTTTCAGCGGACAGTCCGCTCGTGTGTGGGGCTTCAGCGGACAGTTTCAGCGGACAGTTTGACGAACAAAGTTTTTCGGAAATTCCGAAAAACTGTCCGCTGAAACTTGGTTTGAGCGGACAGTCCGCCCGTGTGTAGGCCACTTTCGAAATTAGCAAACTGTTCCCGCTCGGAGGAAAGTCTGCTCATTTCGAGCGCGTCTCCAGGTAGGCGGGGCCCGCGAAGGAGACGACGCGGGCCCCGCCGCCTGGTATGGACTTAAAGGGGAACCCCAACGCAGAAAAAAATCGGCATGGGGGTCCCCCCAAAGTCCACAACAGACCCTTGTCCGAGCACGCTACCCGGCCGGCCAGGAAAGGGGGGCGAGCGAGCGCGCCCCCCCTTCCGAGCCGTACCAGACCGCGTGCCCTCAACATGGGGGGTGCCTTGGGGAAGGGGGGGCCGCGCGGCCCCCCCACCCCAAAGCACCTTGTCCCCATGTTGATGAGGACAAGGGCCTCTTCCCGACAACCCTGGCCGTTGGTTGTCGGGGTCTGCGGGCGGGGGGCTTATCGGAATCCGGGAGCCCCCTTTAATAAGGGGGCCCCCGGATACCGGCCCCCCACCCTATGTGAATGAGTATGGGGTACAATGTACCCCTACCCATTTACCTGTAAAATAAAAGTACCCCAAAAAAAACCACTACACACGAGATAAAATATTTTATTGCACAGCTCCGGGGGTCTTCCGTCTTCGGGGGTCTTCTCGCCGGACTCCTCCGCTATCTTCTTGTAGCTCTTTTGCTAGCGGAGGAGTCCGGCTTTCTTCCTCCCCGCCGCCGGCCTCTTCTCCCGACTTCGGGGGTCTTGTCCCCCTCTTCGGTTCTTCTGCTGGGCCACCGCGCCTTCTTATAGCTCTTTTGCAGGCGGTGGCCCGGTCTTCTGTCGCCGCCGCCTTCCGTTCTTCTGCCGGGCCACCGCGCCTTCTTATAGCTCTTTTAGGAGTTGGTCACATGGTGACCCCTCCCCCTTACGATGTCATAGTCCCCATGTGACATCAACCCATGTGACCAACCCCATGTGACATATACCATGTGACACCGCCCCATTGTCACTATATAAGTGGCCGCACAGCGCGGCTCTGGCATTCCGGCCGGAGAGAGCGACGTGTCAACATCTCCTGGAGAAGAAGAAGAAGAAGAACAAGAAGAAGAACGGAAGGCGACCGGAAGGCGACAGCGGCGACAGAAGACCGGGCCACCGCCTCTAAAAGAGCTATAAGAAGGCGCAGAACGGAAGGCGGCGGCGGCAGAAGAACCAAAGAGGGGGACAAGACCCCCGAAGTCGGGAGAAGAGGCCGGCGGCGGGGAGGAAGAAAGCCGGACTCCTCCGCTAGCAAAAGAGCTACAAGAAGATAGCGGAGGAGTCCGGCGAGAAGACCCCCGAAGACGGAAGACCCCCGGAGCTGTGCAATAAAATATTTTATCTCGTGTGTAGTGTTTTTTTTTGGGTACTTTTATTTTACAGGTGAATGGGTAGGGGTACATTGTACCCCATACTCATTCACATAGGGTGGGGGGCCGGTATCCGGGGGCCCCCTTATTAAAGGGGGCTCCCGGATTCCGATAAGCCCCCCGCCCGCAGACCCCGACAACCAACGGCCAGGGTTGTCGGGAAGAGGCCCTTGTCCTCATCAACATGGGGACAAGGTGCTTTGGGGTGGGGGGGCCGCGCGGCCCCCCCTCTCCCAAGGCACCCCCCATGTTGAGGGCACGCGGCCTGGTACGGCTCGGGAGGGGGGGCGCGCTCGCTCGCCCCCCTTTCCTGGCCGGCCGGGTAGCGTGCTCAGACAAGGGTTTGTTGTGGACTTTGGGGGAACCCCCACGCCGATTTTTTTTCGGCATTGGGGTTCCCCTTTAAGTACATTCCAGGCGGCGGAGCCCGCGACGTCTCCGTCGCGGGCCCCGCCTACCTGCACACGCGCTCGAAATGAGTGGACTGTTGCCTCGTGTGTGGGCGAGTCCGTTCATTTCAAAAGTTGCGCGGACTTAGTACGACGAACAAAGTTTGCCATATTTGTCCGCTCAAAAAGTGCCGTGTGTGGGCGTGTTCGTTCATTAAAAAGTTTGAGCGGACTGTTTGACGAACTTAGTTTCGGCAGACAGTCCCCGCGTGTGTACGCGGCCTTAGAGAATGTGCTGGAAACGAGTATAGAAATAACAACACAGTCAGACCATGCTCCTATAAAAATGAAAATGCAGATCCCTGACTATAGTAAACAAGCCTATAGGTGGCGTCTAAATGAAGATTTAATTCTAGATAAAGAGGGAGGCGAAGTAGTAAGGGGAGAATTAGAAGAGTACTTTTCAATGAATGAGACTGAGGGGATATCTGGACAAGTCCTGTGGGACGCCCATAAAGCGTACATTCGTGGGATTCTGATGGCCTGGGGTTCACGGAAAAAAAAAGAACGCACCGCGAGGAGTAATAAATTAAGGGAGGAAATCTTGAGCATAGAACAACAGCATAAACAAGGTATTGTGGATAAAAAAATATATCAGAAATTATTATCTAAAAGGGAGGAACTACAGGGGTTAATGGAACAAGAAACAAAAAAATGTTTTAATCAATTAGAGAAAGTACGATATCAAGACTGGAATAAACCCACTAAATACCTAGCTAAAGCGCTTCAAAAGAAAAAAGCCACTAACTATATAGGGAAAATCCAAACGGAACATGGGGACATGGCGTATACTACAAAAGTAATAGCAGAATCATTCAAAACATACTACGAGAAATTATACGCTGTTAAAAATACGGAGAAGAAGATAGAAGGGAAAACAAAAGAAATAGATGAATATTTAAAGAATGCTAGACTCCCCAAGATTGACGAGACAAATAAAGACAACTTAGAAAGCCCCATAACAGAAGCAGAAATAAATAAGGCGTTAATGGACTCAACCCCGGGGAAAAGCCCTGGACCTGACGGATTGACAATTGGATACTATAAAAGGTTCAAAGATATTCTGATTCCGAGACTATGTAAATATATGAACTGAATATGAACTGAGTAAAGAGGCATTGACAGCCTCAATTACTGTCATCCAGAAGGAAGGAAAAGATGAGACCAGGTGTTCTAGTTATAGACCAATATCACTGTTGAACGCAGATACTAAGCTATTTGCCAAGTTATTGGCAAGTAGGATGAAGACAGTAATGAATGCACTGGTACACCCTGACCAGGTAGGGTTTGTCCCTGGAAGGGAGGGCAAAGATAATGGGGTAAGAACCCTATTGGTGCTATGTCAGAGGGAGGAGACGGAACCCCCGGCCTTATTACTGTCGAAAGATGCACAAAAGGCTTCGACAGGGTCCATTGGAGATTTATGTTTATGACACTTGAAAATATAGGTTTCGGGCCAAGGATGGCCAAATGGATTAAAACATTGTACCATCACCCGACAGCAACTATAAATATAAATGGGGTTCCCTCCCCTCCCTTTGAGATGGAGAATGGGACTAGACAGGGATGCCCACTTTCACTCCTTCTCTTTGTGCTCTAGCTGGAGCCCCTACATTTTCGACAGTCAGAAACAATCCAGAGATAACAGGAATCATGGCGGGCCAGGAGGAACATAAACTTGCAGCATATGCTGACGACGTATTGTTTTATATAAGTAAATCTACAAGCTCAATGCCCAAGATAAACGAGGCCCTTGACGACTATGGGAAACGATCAAATTTCTAAATTAATCAAACGAAATCTGAAATTCTCAATATAAATGTTAGTAAACAAGAAGTACAACTAATCCAAGAGTATTGTAAATTTAAGTGGGTGAAACAACTGAGATACTTAGGAATAAAATTGGCCCGCACCTTAGGTAAGATCTACCAGTTAAATTACATCCCATTATTAAACGAAATTAAAACTGAACTCAGGAGGGTAGCTAATAGACCTCTATCCTGGCTGGGCCGGATCAACGTGTTTAAAATGTTTATTCTCCCCAAAATCTTATACAAATTTCAGATGATGCCGATTGCAATACCCCCTAGTTATTTTCTTAAGATAAAATCCCTAATGTGTAAATATATTTGGATTAACCAAAAACCAAGGATCTCCCACACGGTTTTAAAACAAGAGAAAAGCCGTGGAGGATTGGCAGTCCCAGATTTGCAATATTATTATAAGGCGGTAGTGTTATCCAGAATTGCCGAATGGGTGAGGGAGAACAAGGATGAGAAAAGGAGGGTGAGTTTAGAATGTACATATAGTAAGGCACAACTTAGTAAGATAGTATGGAATCCCCCAAAATTTAGGGTATTAGACCCGACACTAATGAGTTGACACTGATTGCACTTAAAATATGGGACGAGGTGTATAAAAGATTAAATGGACACTATAATTCACCTTTGATTGAGTTGCAAGATAATGAGTTTTCCGGTAAAAGGGAAATTGGTGGGAATTGGATAAAAAAGAAAAAATTACAAATAAAAGATATTATGAAAAAAGGGAAACTTATATCACTAGAAGATTTAGAACACAAGGGATTGATGTGGATTGATAGATGGCGTTATCTCCAGCTGGCTCATTTCATAGAGGGGTTGCCTCAGCCAGTCAGATCCGAAGACGAGCTGACTGGGGTGGAGCAACTCTGTATCTCGTATAAGGCTAAAGGTACAATTTCAAGGATGTATGGGCTGTTGATATCGGCCAGTCAGCTGGAGGGACCGCCATATATAAAAAAAATGGGAAAAAGAATTGGGAGCACAAAAAGATAAAGAAACTATAAATAAAATATTGAAATTAACACATTGTTCGGCAATAGATAATAAAACCGCTGAGATGAACTACAAACTTTTATCTCGATGGTATAATACCCTGGATAAAACTGCTAAATATCAAGAGGGTGGATCGGCCGAGTGTTGGCAGGGTTGTAAAACCTTAGGAACAATGACACACCTGTGGTGGGAATGTCCCAAAATTAAGATATACTGGGGAAAAATTTTGCAAATGGTAAAGGAAATAACTAAAATAACGGTGAAAGTGGATCCCTGGATAGTACTTTTCCATGGTACAGAGGGAGGGGTTAAACAATATCATGACACAATTATCCCCCATCTCCTAAACGCGGCGAAAAAACTGATTCCCAAGAAATGGCAGGACGTTGATTGCCCAACGATATGGGAGTGGGTGGATGCGGTGGAGGAAATATTCAACATGGAAAGTTTAAGGATCGGAGATGAAGGCGAAAGGGCAGTATTTATAAAAAAATTGAGAGGTTGGAAAGAATTCAAAAGAGAATGGAGTTATAAAACACTATTAAGACCATAAAGACCCTTTCATAGAAGAAATACGGAAGAGGAAAATTACTGACATGCAGGGGCGTGGGAGGGAGGGAGGGGCAAGGGGGAAAATAATTATAAGGGGTGGGGGAATAAAGTACTTCTAATTAAAATAAAATAAATTTAGATAAAACTACTTTTATGAAGGAAAAAAAAAAAAAGCAAATAAAAGACATAGCTACAATGATGTGAAGATTAAAAATAAGAGAGAGTGATGAACGTAAAGTTGATTTAAGTCTCTCTTGGTGATTCGCTGAGGTGGCTATAAAAAAAAAAAAAGAAGAAGTCTACGGCATCTGGAAATCCCAGGCGGTCTCCCATCCAGGTACTAAACTGGTCCCAAACCTGCTTAGCCTCTGAGATCAGATGAGTAGTGATGGACGAACTTCAAACGGGACGTTTCACGAACGCGGACCGCGAATGCGGCCAATAGTTTGTGAACCGTAACGTTCGCGGTGGGCCCCATTGACTTAAATGGAAGGCGAACTTTGCAAACCTACAGGTCAAATTTGCAGCCCCAAAATAATTATTAGCTGTGCAAACATAGTCCCACCACATGGCCAATGACATAACACATGTATGAGGTGAATCTGGGATCGACAACTACAACCATTCTTTTTTTATATGTGAAATTGTGACAATTCAGGACTGTGGAGCGCATGAAGGCAATGGAGGAGAGGGAAGGTCAGGGTAGGCAAAGAAGAGGGTGCAGGAGATGATCACCAGCAGCGTGACATACAGCAATGACACCTGCACCGTGATAGAGTGATCTGACACCAGCACCGTGATAGAAAGCATTGACATCAGCAGCGTGACATAAAGCAATGACACCTGCACCGTGATAGAGTGATCTGACACCATCACCGTGATAGAGAGCACTGACATCAGCAGCGTGACATAAAGCACTGACACCAGCACCGTGATATACAGCACTGACACCAGCCCCGTGATATACAGCACTGACACCTGCACCGTAAGCAGCCCCAGGAGTAAGTCAGCATAGCACAGGGATGGTGGGAGCCCCTCATAATGAGCATAGCACAGGGATGGTGGGAGCCCCTCATAATGAGCATAGCACAGGCATGGTGGGAGCCCCTCATAATATGCACAGCAGAGGTACAGCCCCAGGAGTAAGTCAGCATAGCACAGGGATGGTGGGAGCCCCTCATAATGAGCAGCCCCAGGAGGAAGTCAGCACAGCACAGGGATGGTGGGAGCCCCTCATAATAAGCAGCCCCAGGAGGAAGTAAGCATAGCACAGGGATGGTGGGAGCCCCTCATAATGTGCATAGCACAGGGATGGTGGGAGCCCCTCATAATGAGCATAGCACAGGGATGGTGGGAGCCCCTCATAATATGCACAGCAGAGGTACAGCCCCAGGAGTAAGTCAGCATAGCACAGGGATGGTGGGAGCCCCTCATAATAGTAGTTTGTGATTAGCAGACTGTACCTCAGTCCCTATACTCATAAAGGACTGCTGCAGAATAGGGCAGCAGTCAGCAGTAGTGCACCTGAACCCTATATATTGTGGACCTATACCAGTCCTTAAGGAATAGCAGACTGTACCTCACTCAACCCTATGTACTGTAGTACACTATACCTTACCAGTCCTTAGAAGGACCTTTGTGGAACTAGTAGGTTGTGATTAGCAGACTGTACCTCAGTCCCTATACTGATAAAGGACTGCTGCAGAATAGGGCAGCAGTCAGCAGTAGTGCACCTCAACCCTATATATTGTGGACCTATACCAGTCCTTAAGGAATAGCAGACTGTACCTCACTCAACCCCATATACTGTAGTACACTATACCTTTCCAGTCCTTAGAAGGACCTTTGTGGAACTAGTAGGTTGTGATTAGCAGACTGTACCTCACTCAACCCTATATACTGTAGTACACTATACCTTACCAGTCCTTAGAAGTACCTTTGTGGAACTAGTAGGTTGTGATTAGCAGACTGTACCTCAGTCCCTATACTGATAAAGCACTGCTGCAGAATAGGGCAGCAGTCAGCAGTAGTGCACCTCAACCCTATATATTGTGGACCTATACCAGTCCTTAAGGAATAGCAGACTGTACCTCACTCAACCCTATGTACTGTAGTACACTATACCTTACCAGTCCTTATAAGGACCTTTGTGGAACTAGTAGGTTGTGATTAGCAGACTGTAACTCAGTCCCTATACTGATAAAGGACTGCTGCAGAATAGGGCAGCAGTCAGCAGTAGTGCACCTCAACCCTATATATAGTGGACCTATACCAGTCCTTAAGGAATAGCAGACTGTACCTCACTCAACCCTATGTATTGTAGTACACTATACCTTACCAGTCCTTAGAAGGACCTTTGTGGAACTAGTAGGTTGTGATTAGCAGACTGTACCTCACTCAACCCTATATACTGTAGTACACTATACCTTACCAGTCCTTAGAAGGACCTTTGTGGAACTAGTAGGTTGTGATTAGCAGACTGTACCTCAGTTCCTATACTGATAAAGGACTGCTGCAGAATAGGGCAGCAGTCAGCAGTAGTGCACCTCAACCCTATATATTGTGGACCTATACCAGTCCTTAAGGAATAGCAGACTGTACCTCACTCAACCCTATGTACTGTAGTACGCTATACCTTACCAGTCCTTAGAAGGACCTTTGTGGAACTAGTAGGTTGTGATTAGCAGACTGTACCTCAGTCCCTATACTCATAAAGGACTACTGCAGCAGAAGGGCAGCAGTCAGGTATAATATTCTTTCAATGTTTGGAAGAAAGAATATTATACGTGTACAAGCCTATTACCATACTAGTCCTGAAAAGAACCTTTGTGGACCTAATAGTAACAGCAACTGATTAAACTGACTGTCTCTCACTGCCACACACAGCTTCCTGCCTGTCCCTATTTAAACTGACAAAACACAGGCTGCTGCAACAATAACTTGAATAGCACTCAAAACTATATCCTGTACTACTTTACCATACCAGTGATCGGGTCTATTTATAAGTTAGGGGGAATGTCCAAGTGTCCATATGATAGATGTGTCATCATAGGTCAAAGTTCTTTTACACAGTAAACACGGAAGTCCACCGGGCGAACAGCGGCAATAGTCCGCCGATCGGGCGGACCGCGAACAGCCGAAATTTGCAGCGAAACGACCGCCGGGCGAACCGTTCGGCCATCCCAACAGATGAGATTGGGCTCTTTCAGAGTGATGTGGCCATAGGAGATTTCTTCAGGCACTTTCAACCCTCTTGACAAACGCCAAGATGGTCACCTTGGGAAACAAGCAAAAAAAAAAAAGTCAATGCCAACGACTTTAAAAAAAAGCCTATGGCATCGAGAAATCCCAGGCGGTCTCCCATCCAGGTACTAACCAGGTCCCAACCCTGCTTAGCCTCTCAGATCAAATGAGATTGGGCTCTTTCAGGGTGATGCAGCCATAGTCGATTTTTTCAGGCACGCTCAACCCTCTTAACAAACGCCAAGATGGTCACCTTGGGAAACAAACAAACAAAAAAAACAAGTCAACGCCAACAACATAAAAAGAAGACTACAGCACCTAGTATTCCCAGGCGGTCTCCCATCCAGGTATTAACAAGGCGCGACCCTTTCTAGCCTCTGAGATCAGAGGAGATCGGGCGCTTTCAGGGTGATTTGCCCATAGGCAATCTCTTTGGGCACTCTCATCCCTCTTGAAAAATGCCAAGATAGTCACCCTGGGAAACAAGCGGAAAAAAACAGGTCAATGCCAACAACATAAAAAGAAGAATACGGCACCTGGTATTCCAAGGCCGTCTCCCATTCAAGTACTAACTAGGCCCAACCCTTCTTAGCCTCCGAGATCAGAAGAGATAGGGTGCTTTCAGGGTGATGCGGCTGTAAGCGATCTCTTTAGGCACTCTCAACCCTCTTGACAAATGCGAAGATGATCACTTTGGGAACCAAGTGAAAAAAACAGGTCAACACAAACAACATAAAAAAGAAGCCTTCTGGAAAACCCAGGTGGTCTCCCACTGAGGTACAAACCAGGCCCAACACTGCTTAGCCTCTAACCAGACGAGATTGGGCGCTTTCAGGGTGTTGTGCTTGTAGGGAATTTCTTTGTGCACTCTCAACCCTCTTGACAAATGCCAAGATGGTCACCTTGGGAAACAAGGGGAAAAAAACAGGTCAACGCCGACAACATAATGAGAAGCCTAAGGCACCTGGTATTCCCGGCTGTCTCCCATCCAGGTACTAACCAGGCCCATCGCTGCTTAGCCTCCGAGATCAGTTGAGATTGGGCTCTTTCAGGGTGATTTGGCCGTAGGCACTCTCTTTGGGCACTCTGAAGCCTCTTGACAAAGGCCAAGATGGTTACCTTGGGAAACAAGCTAAAAAAAAAACAGGTCAAAGCCAACAACATAAAAATAAGCCTACGGCATCCGTTATTCCCAGGTGATCTCCCAATCAAGACACTAACCAGGCCAGATCCTTCTATGGCACCTGGTCTTCCCAGGCAGTCTCCCTTCCAGGTACTAACCAGGCCTGACGCTGCTTAGCCACTGAAATCAGACGAGATCGGGTGCTTTCAGGGTTATGTGGCCGTAAGCGTTTTCTTCAAGACACGCCCAACCCTCTTGACAAACGCCAAGATGGTCGCCTTGAGAAACAAGCGAAAAAACCAGGTCAAAGCCAACAACATAAGAAGAAGCCTATGGCACCTGGCATTCCCAGGCGGTCTCCCATCCAGGTACTAACCAGGCCCGACACTGTTTAGTCTCCGAGATCAGACGAGATTGGGCTCTTTCAGGGTGATGGGGCCGTAAGTGATCTCTTCGGGCACTCTCAACCCTCTTGACAAATGCCAAGATGGTCACCTTGGGAAACAAGTGAAAAAAAAACCAGGTCAAAGCCAAAAACATAAAAAGAAGCCTAGAGCACCTGTTATTCCCAGACGTTCTCCCATCCTGGTACTAACCAGGCCCGACACTGCTTAGCCTCCGAGATCAGACAAGATCGGGTGCTTTCAGGGTGATGGGGCCGTAGGTGATCTCTTTGGGCACTCTCAACCCTCTTGTTAAATGTCAAGATGGTCACCTTGGGAACCAAGCAAAAAAAAAAAACAGGTCAACGCCAACAACATAAAATGAATCCTACGGCACCTGGTATTCCCAAGCAGTCTACCTTCCTGGTACTAACCAGGCCTGACCCTGGATAGCCTCCCAGGCCAGACAAGATCAAGCGCTTTCAGGATGATGTGGCCATAGGCGATCTCTTAGGGCACTTTCAACCCTCTTGACAAACGGCAAGAAGGTCACCTTGGGAAACAAGCGAAAATAAACAGGTCAACGCCAACAACGTAAAAAGAAGCCTACGGCACCTGGTATTCACAGATGGTCTCCCATCCAGGTATTAACCAGGCCGTACACTGCTAGGCCTCCGAAATCAGATGAGATTGTGCGCTTTCAGGGTGATGTGGCCGTAGGTGGTCTATACAAACACTCTCAACCCTCTTGACAAACGCCAAGATGGTCATCTTGGGAAACAAGTGAAAAAAAACAGGTCAACGCCAACAACAGAGACCCTGGCGGTCTCCCATCTGACCCTGACCCTGCTTAGCCTCTGAAGATTCCTACGGCACCTGTAATTAGGTACTTTCCAGGCCGGACCCTGCTTAGCCTCTGAGATCAGATGAGATTGGGCGCTTTCAGGGTGATGTGGCCATAGGAGATTTCTTTGGGCTCTCTCAGCCCTCTTGACAAATGCCAAGATGGTCACCTTGGGAAACAAGCGGAAAAAAAAACCATGTCAACGCCAACAACATAAAAAGAAGCCAACGGCACCTGGTATTCCCAGTCGGTCTTCCATTCAGTTACTAATCAGGCCCAACAATGCTTAGCCTCCGAGATCAGACAAGATCAGGCACTTTCAGGGTGATTTGGCCGTAGGCACTTTCTTTGGGCACTCTCAACCCTCTCGACAAACGCCAAGATGGTCATCTTGGGAAACAAGCGAAATAAACAGGTCAACGCCAACAACATAAAAAATAGGATTTTTATTTACAGCTTACCTGTAAAATCCTTTTCTTGAGAGTACATCACGGGACACAGGAGCTTCATTACATAGTGGGTTATATAGGCACCTCTGGTGATTGGACACTGGTTAACCCCCAATAAAGGAGAATTCCTCCCCTATATAACCCCTCACAGGGAGGCACCTCAGTTTTGTAGCAAAGCAATAGGAAACCACGTAAAACCCAAGAGGGGCGGGAGCCCTGTGTCCCGTGACGTACTCTCAAGAAAAGGATTTTACAGGTAAGCTGTATATAAAAATCCTATTTTCTTGATCATACATCACGGGACACAGGAGCTTCATTACATAGTGGGATGTCCCAAAGCAATGCTCAGATTGAGGGGAGGAAGACACAGATCATAATATATAGACTGCCAAGGACCGGAGGACCTAAACTGCAGCCTACAGTACACTGCGCCCAAAGGCGATATACTCTTGCCCTCTGACATCCACCTGATAGAATCTGGTGAATGTGTGGACTGATGACCAAGTTGCAGCCTTACAGATCTGAGCCAGGGAGGCCTGGTGATGCACTGCCTAGAAGCACTTACAGCCCTAGTTGAGTGCGCTTTCACTTGAAAAGGAGGGATCTTCCCTTTAACACTATAGGCCTGAGAAATAATCTGTCTAATCCACCTTGAGAGAGTGGATTTTGATGCCGCCTGGCCCTTCCTAGGGCCTTCCGGCAAAATAAATAAGCAATCAGTTTTCCTTATCTGAGCAGTTGCCTGAAGATTGATACTGATTGCCCTTACCACATCCTAAGTGTGCAAAGATTCTTCTTCTGTGGACTGTGGGTCCGGAAAAAAGGATGGTAGAATTACATCTTGATTCAAATGGAATCCTGAAACCACCTTAGGCAGAAAGGACCTGTTGGGACGCATTACCACCCGGTCCGTATGAATAATTAGATACGGCTCTTTGCTGGAGAGAGCTGCTAGTTCTGACACTCTTCTAGCCGTGGATATGGCTACCAAGAAAACCAAATTTTTAGTCAAAAGAACTAACGAAGCCTGATGCAAAGGTTCAAAAGGTTGCCCCTGCAAAGCTGAGAGAACTAAATTCAGATCCCATGGGCATACCGGAGGTTTGACTGGCGGCCTTATCCGCATAGCCCCCTGGATGAAAGCCCGCACCAGGGAATGTGATGCAAGTGGCTTCTGAAAAAACACTGACAAGGCCAAAATCTGCACCTTGATAGTACTTACGGCCCAATTCATTTCTAGGCCTGACTGGAGGAAGGCCAAGATCCTGCTAGTGACATACTTTCTAGGATGCCATTCCCTGAGTTCACACCAGGAAACATATGCCCTCCAGATTTTGCAGTAAATAAGCCTGGAGGCCGGCTTTCTGGCATTGACCAGAGTAGAAAGGACTGGCCCTGAAAGCCCACGGTCTCTCAGAATGTGGGTCTCAGCAGCCAAACCATCAAATTCAGACTGTGTAAAGCAGGATGGTAAATTGGACCCTATGAGAGCAGATCTGGCCGGAGAGGGAGGATCCACGGCCTGCCAACTTCATGATCTCTGCGTACCACGGTCGCCTGGGCTAAGCCGGGGCTACCAAAAGAACCGACTTTGTCTCCCTCTTGACACGGGGGGAAGGCATAAATCAAATTGTACTGATCCCAGGGAACTGTCAGAGCATCCGACCCCTGAGCGAGTGTATCTCTTGTCCTTGACACGAATTTGTCCAGTTTTCTGTTGAACCTGGACACAAACAGATCTACGTCTGGAGTACCCCACCTGCGACATATGTTCCAAAACACGTTGGGGTGCAGAGCTCATTCTCCTGGGCACAACTGCTGGCGGCTCAGAAAATCCGCCTGCCAATTTTCCACTCCTGGAATGAAGACTGCAGAAAGGCATGGAACATGCCTTTCTGCCCAGACAAGCATGCAATTCACCTCTTTTTGCGCAACCAGACTCCTGGTACCACCCTGGTCATTGAAATAGGCCACTGCTGTGGCATTGTCGGACTGAACCCGAACAGGGAGACCCCGTAGTCTGAAAGACCAGTTTATGAGAGCCATATAAACTGCCCGGATCTCCAAGACATTTATGGGCAATAGCTTCTCGATCGCAGACCATTTCCCCTGCGAGCATGTCTCCTCCAACACTGCTCTTCAGCCTGTCAGGCTGGCATCTGTCGTAATAATCTTCCATGGAAGAGGAAGAAAAGTTTTGCCTTTCAGCAAATTCTCGGTTTGTAACCACCAGACTAGAATCTTGTGTGCCCCTGGGGATAGACGCATAGGAAGATCCAAGGACTGGGGCTTCCTGTTCCAAGCCGCAAGGATGCATCTTTGGAGAGGCCTTAAGTGGAACTGGGCGAATGGAATGGCCTCAAAGGAGGCGACCATTTTCCCTAACAGTCTCATGCACAACCGAATGGGGGAAGATCTTCTGCCCAGAATTAGGCCCACCAGATCCCCAATGGCCAAGGCTTTTGGCCTTGGTAGAAACACCTTGCCCAGAGCGGTGTCGATAACCATACCCAGGTATTCCAACCTGGTAGCAGGCTGTAGGGACGACTTTTCTAGGTCTATAATCCAACCTAGGCGTTAAAGGTGTTCTAGCGTTCTGGTAACATTGTGGTTCAGGAGCGCTACTGTTTTCTCTATGAGAAGCAAATCGTCTAGATAAGCCATGACGGCTATACCCTGAGCTCTTAGGTTTGCCAAGAGAGGGTCCAGAATCGTTGTGAAGACTCGAGGGGCCGTAGCAAGCCCGAACGGCAAGGCCACAAATTGAAAATGGCGCAGCTCTACCGCAAACCTTAGATACTTTTGGTGTGCGGGAAAAATTGGCACATGGTGATATGCATTCCTGATGTCTATTGATGCCATAAACTCTTCCCCTTGCAGGGGAGAGACCACAGTGCGAATTGACTGCATTCGGAAGGACCGGATGCGTAAAAACCGGTTCAGATCCTTCAGATCCAGGATAGGTCTGACACTTCCATTTGGCTTTGGAACGGTGAAGAGATTCGAGTAAAACCCCGAACCCTGATCTTTTGGGTCCACTTCTGCTATCACCCCCTGGGATAGTAAGTGATCTAAGGCCAGAAATAGCGGTCTTTGCTTTACTGGGTCCATGGGGATCCTTGACCTTAGAAAGTGAGAAGGTGGAATCTCCTGAAACTCCAGCTTGTAGCCCAGAGATACCGAAGAGACCACCCACTTGTCCCGGATCTCTTCCGGCCAGGCTTCAGCAAACTGCAGGAGCCTTCCCCCCACTCGGCCGAGCGGGGGCGTCCCTTCACAAGGAAGCTTTTGGGCTCTGCTTGGCAGGCTTTTGCCCCCAGGATTTCTTCTGCCTCTGGGCCCGGCCTTGAGCCTTTTCTGAAGAGGGGGGTTGAGAAGGCCGTCGCCACTGCTTAGAGCTTGATGCTCCGGTAGAGAGAGAATGCCTAAATGATGGACGTTTGATGGACGTTTGCTCCTTTTGACTGGAAGGAGAGTAGATTTACCCCCTGAAATTTTTTCGACGAATTTGTCTAATTCTTCTCCAAACAAACGTTCCCCATTAAACGGGAACCCAATCAAATGCTTCTTGCATGATAGCTCAGCTGCCCAATTCTTTAGCCATAGGGCCCTTCGCATGTGTACCAACAGGAGAGACAAACGAGATGCTTGTTGGACAGAATCCAAAATCGCATCAATCATGAAACACAGAATTTGAGGTATTTCTGCATAATTCTCCACTTCCTCACTGGGAAGGAGGCCAAGCATCTGCTTAACCTGTTCCTTGAGGAACTGACACAACCCCACAGCTGCGACTGTAGGTTGCACTACAGCGCCAGTCATGGAAAAGGAGGCTTTTAATAATGTTTCCAGCTTCTTATCAGTTGGATCTTTAAATACCTGAGCATTATCCAGTCAGGTTTCTATTCACGCAAGAAACAGCCGCATCGACAGATGGGACCCCTCATTTCTTGGTGAAACTTTCCTCCAGAGGATAAAGCATAGAAAACCTTTTAGGAGGAGCAAAAAGATGTCCCCAATCCTCATACAACAATTTATCCATTAAGGGATGAATGTGATAGGAAAAGGCAGTCTGTGGGATTTTCCTGACTCCCAGGGAAGAAACAGAGTAGCGATCTCAGCAGCAGGCATTCTGAATGTGGTACGCACCAATTCAGTATAATACTGCACCTGTTTTCTGAGAGCCTGGGAGGAGGGGACTCTCTCCTCTTCCACTGATTCATTCGACTGCTCAAGATCCCTGTCCCAAGATAGGGATCTCTCCTTGTCAGAAGTGTCATCTGAAACAGGAATCTCAGCAGAGGGAGGGGATCTACCCCTTTTCCTGCTATCTTTTAAGGAAGCTGAAATAAAATTCATGATTCTTCCTTCAAAACCCTCCAATGTAGCCCTAAGGGAGTCCTCGGTGACGTATACCGGGGCTGAAATATTAGGAGAGGCTGCAAAACCTGACAGGGGCACTGACTCATCCTGTGAGGCTGGCTCCAGTCTTGCAGGGGGGGATGGTAACCTACAAGCATTTTTAGAACCCCTAGACCTAGGTGGTGACTTACCAGTGCCCTTGTTACCTCCCCCTGAGACCCTCTTACGAGGACACATAGTCCTAAGCTACAAAGCAGAGGTACTAGTACAAAGTGCAATCACTGTTGTGCTTAACCACTTGCCGACCGCCGCACGACGATATACGTCGGCAGAATGGCACGGGCAGGCATATGGGCGTATATATAAGTCCCTGCCTGCCCGCGGGTGGGGGGCCTGCGGCGGTCGGCATTCCTTCGAGAGCGATCCGGGATGAGGGGGCGGCCATTCATTCATGGCCACCCCCTCGCGATCGCTCTCGACGAATGGAAATCCCCCGTGACATCACTTCCTCTCCTGTAATGTAAACACAGGAGAGGAAGTGATGTATTCTCTCCTCCGTGTCGGTATTTTTCGTTCCGACACGGAGGAGAGCGGATCGGTGAGTTGCACCAACACTCTACACACACAGTAGAACATGCCAGGCACACTCACACCCCCCCTTTACCCCCCGATCACCCCCCCAATTACCCCTGCCCCCCCAGTCACAGTGACACCAATGTCATTTTTTTTTTTTTTTTTTGCATTGGTGTCATTTGTGACTGTAATAACTGTTAGGGCAGTTAGAGTTAGCCCCCTTTAGTTCTAATGTACCCCCCTAACCCCCCCAATAAAGGTTTAACCCCGTGATCACCCCCCCGTCGCCAGTGTCACTAAGGCTGGGTTCACATTGCAGCGGTTTATGAGAACGAATGTGATTCGCACCGCACTGCAGTGCAAATCACATCCGATCTCTGTGCGATTCGAGTTCAGCCATTCGCCGCACCCGCCACACCCGCCGCAAATTCGCACGGGACCCTTTTTTTGGCCCGCAGCAGAATCGGATCGCATGGGTGTTCACACCATGCGATCCGAGTTTGCAGATCGCACTGCGATATGCGAACTGATCTGGGGGTGTCAGTAACATTTCACTGACACTCCCAGCAGTTCGCATAGGGCAGTGTGAACTGCCGCCGGGAGGCATGCGATGCGGGAACCCGCCGCGGATTCGCGGCGTTTCCGCATCGCTCCAGTGTGAACCCAGCCTAATAAGCAATCATTTTTCTGATCGCCGTATTAGTGTCACAGGTGACGCTAGTTAGGCAGGTAGGTATTTAGGTTCGCCGCAGCTTTTTATAGCGCCAGGGACCCCCATATACTACCGCATAAAGCCCCCTGATTGCCCCCTAGTTAACCCTTTCACCTGTGATCACCATATAACTGTTACAGGTGACGCTGGTTGGTTAGTTATTTTTTTATAGTTTCAGGGCACCCGCCATTTATTACCTAATAAAGGTTTAACCCCCTGATCACCCGGCGGGTGTCATTTGTGACTAATAACTGTTAGGGCAGTTAGGGTTAGCCCCCTTTAGTTCTAAGGTACCCCCCTAACCCCCCCAATAAAGGTTTAACCCCGTGATCACCCCCCGTCGCCAGTGTCACTAAGGCTGGGTTCACATTGCAGCGGTTTGAGAACGGATGTGATTCGCACCGCACTGCAGTGCAAATCACATCCGATCTCTGTGCGATTCGAGTTCAGCCATTCGCCGCACCCGCCGCAAATTCGCACGGGACCCTTTTTTTGGCCCGCAGCAGAATCGGATCGCATGGGTGTTCACACCATGCGATCCGAGTTTGCAGATCGCACTGCGATATGCGAACTGATCTGGGGGTGTCAGTAACATTTCACTGACACTCCCAGCAGTTCGCATAGGGCAGTGTGAACTGCCGCCGGGAGGCATGCGATGCGGGAACCCGCCGCGCATTCGTGGCGTTCCCGCATCGCTCCAGTGTGAACCCAGCCTAATAAGCGATCGTTTTTCTGATCGCTGTATTAGTGTCACAGGTGACGCTAGTTAGGCAGGTAGGTATTTAGGTTCGCCGCAGCTTTTTATAGCGCCAGGGACCCCCATATACTACCGCATAAAGCCCCCTGATTGCCCCCTAGTTAACCCTTTCACCAGTGATCACCATATAACTGTTACAGGTGACGCTGGTTGGTTAGTTATTTTTTTATAGTTTCAGGGCATCCGCCATTTATTACCTAGTCTCACTAGTGTACCCCTAAATTTAGGGGTGTCTACTTTCCAAAATGGGGTCATTTGGGGGGGGGTTTGTGCCATCTTGGCATTTTATGGCCTTCAAAACTGTAACGCCCTTAGAAAGCCTGAAGGCGGTGCTTGGTTTTCGGGGCCCCGTACGCGGCTAGGCTCCCAAAAAGTCCCACATATGTGGTATCCCCGTACTCAGGAGAAGCAGCAGAATTTATTTTGGGGTGTCATTTCACATATGCCCATGGCATGCGTGAGCAATATATCATTTAGTGACAACTTTGTGAAAAAAAAAAAAAGTTTGTAATTTTCCCGCAACTTGTGGCAAAATATAAAATATTCCATGGACTCAACATGCCTCTCAGCAAATAGCTTGGGGTGTCTACTTTCTAAAATGGGGTCATTTGTGGGGGTTTTGTGCCATCTTGGCATTTTATGGCCTTCAAAACTGTAATAGGTAGTGAGAAGTGAACTCAAAAATTTACGCCCTTAGAAAGCCTGAAGGCGGTGCTTGGTTTTCGGGGCCCCGTACGCGGCTAGGCTCCCAAAAAGTCCCACATATGTGGTATCCCCGTACTCAGGAGAAGCAGCAGAATTTATTTTGGGGTGTCATTTCACATATGCCCATGGCATGTGTGAGCAATATATCATTTAGTGACAACTTTGTGAAAAAAAAAAAAAAAGTTTGTAATTTTCCCGCAACTTGTGGCAAAATATAAAATATTCCATGGACTCAACATGCCTCTCAGCAAATAGCTTGGGGTGTCTACTTTCTAAAATGGGGTCATTTGTTGGGGTTTTGTGCCATCTTGGCATTTTATGGCCTTCAAAACTGTAATAGGTAGTGAGAAGTGAACTCAAAAATTTACGCCCTTAGAAAGCCTGAAGGTGGTGCTTGGTTTTCGGGGCCCCGTACGCGGCTAGGCTCCCAAAAAGTCCCACATATGTGGTATCCCCGTACTCAGGAGAAGCAGCAGAATTTATTTTGGGGTGTCATTTCACATACGCCCATAGCATGTGTGAGCAATATATCATTTAGTGACAACTTTGTGTAAAAAAAAAAAAAAAATTTTTTTTTTGTCATTATTCAATCGCTTGAGGCAAAAAAATAAAATATTCAATGGGCTCAACATGCCTCTTATCAATTTCCTTAGGGGGTCTACTTTCCAAAATGGGGTCATTTGGGGGGGTTTTGTACTGCCCTGCCATTTTAGCACCTCAAGAAATGAGATAGGCAGTCGTAAACTAAAAGCTGCGTAAATTCCAGAAAACGTACCTTAGTTTGTAGATGTGACAACTTTTGCGCAAACCAATAAATATACAATTATTGACTTTTTTTTTACCAAAGACATGTGGCTGAATACATTTTGGCCTAAATGTATGACTAAAATTGAGTTTATTGGATTTTTCTAATAACAAAAAGTAGAAAATATCATTTTTTTTCAAAATTTGCGGTCTTTTTACGTTTATATCGCAAAAAATAAAAATCGCAGGGGCAATCAAATACCATCAAAAGAAAGCTCTATTTGTGGGAAGAAAAGGACGCAAATTTTGTTTGGGTACAACATTGCATGACCGCGCAATTACCAGTTAAAGCAGCGCAGTGCCAAAGTGTAAAAAGACCTCTGGTCATTTACCAGCAAAATGGTCCGGTCTGAAAGTGGTTAAAGTCTCACAATAAATATATATGCTTAAACTGCACAACCTGATGCTGAGTAGGTGTCTTAGGTTTGCCTGGATCCAATCCCTTGGGATGCTTACTGCCACCAGCTCCTGTGTCTCCACTTACAGCCCCCTGACGCTCTGGGCTTTTTAAAATTGCCGCCTGGCGCCTGCGCAGTACAGCGCCGTACACACCGACGTGCACTGCTCGCAACCACATTCCCCCTCCTCCATTAGCACGGGAGCACGCTTGGCACGCATGCACACGTGTGCGCGCATGCACGAGGACCGCTGGTATCCAGGGGGGAAGGGAATCGCCATCGGAGCTGCGTGGGACCCCCAGACTACGTGGGACTACGTGGGACCACCTTCATTGTGGCAGAGATTGCAGTGGAGACGTGAGTCATCTTTGAGAACCAGGCTTCACTGAGCGTGTGTATCTGAAAGGCATGTAAGTATGCATTAGGCTGCACTTACTCCCGCTAGTGGTGGAAACCAGGTAAGACATACAACTACTCAATGAAGAAATCCATAATATAATTTATATAGGATTAATTTCCCTTACCTGTCCTCACCGCAGGATTTGCTGAAAACAGACAGATTCCAGCCTTCACCCATCACGGCAGGCAGAGATGTGCCAACCTTCAGGTTTTTTTTGGGGTTCCTTCTCAGAAGAACCTCCTACCTGGACCTTGTAAAAGACTCTGCCAGAAACTTTTGTGCCACTATGTAAATAGTACACCAAGTCTGGTTTTCCCAGAGCCCAGTCTTCCAATAGGAGAGGACTTACAGGCAAAACCTTGTTTCTTCGGATGACGAGGCCCGGGTACCATATCATCTTGGGAGTCAAAATATCTGCCCGAGATATGGATATGGAGCTTTCTTCATAGCACATGTTTTACGTGACCAACCACCATAGACACTGGCGAAAAAACTGAGGTGCCTCCCATATGGGAGGGGTTATATAGGGGAGGAATTCTCCTTAATTGGAGGTTAACCAGTGTCCAATCACCAGAGGTGCCTATATAACCCACTATGTAATGAAGCTCCTGTGTCCCATGATGTATGATCAAGAAATAAGCATACGGCACCTGGTATTCCCAGTCGGTCTTCCATCCAGTTACTAATCAGGCCCGACAATGTTTAGCCTCCGAGATCAGACAAGATCGGGCACTTTCAAGGTGATGGGGCCATAGGCGATCTCTTCGTGCACTCTCAACCATCTTGACAAACGCCAACATGGTCATCTTGGGAAACAAGCAAAAAAAAAACAAGTAATTGCCAACATTGGAGGCTAAGCAAGGTTGGGCAATCAGTTTCCTTGCCTGAAATAAGCATCTCAGAACTGCCATCTGGCTGCTTCCCGAGTTTCCAACTCCTTCAACTAATCCCAGGAGACAATACTTCGCCTCCATCCTGGTGGAGGTTCCAAACAACCGATCAATGGTTCCTGTCACCTCCGTCCAGTAGCGGATCAACTTCAGGCATCTCCAAAACATGTGCATCATGTCTCCCCCCATGTTCCCGCACCGGGGGCAACTTGCGTCTGGCCGTTCGGCCAAATTGAAAAAGTTTACGAGGAGCATAATAAGTTCTATATAATAAGAACAGATGTGACATTCTCTTAGAGGAGAGCCACAATTGACCACAGGCAGGATTCCTGTGGCCAATTATAGCTCAGGGGGGTTTAGTACATACCCCACACTATATAAGGCCGCCAGCACGGCGGCCTTGTATAGTGTGTTGCGGCGGTCAGGGAAAGAGGACGATAGGCAGGGACAGTGTCTTTACTGCTTGGGAACCTAGCACTGTTACAGTGGATGTTATGTGCCTCCTGCACAGTACACACCTGAAGCTACCCTTTATTACTGGTGTTCAATTTCTGCAATACAGGCATATGCAGTGCAGAAGTTAGAGTGGGTGTTGTGTCCCTCCTGCACAGTATACACCTGAAGATACCCCTTATTGCTGGTGTTCTGTTTCTGTAATACAGAAACCTAGCACATTTACAGTGGGTATTGTGTGCCTCCCATGCATGTCCTTATTTTCGGCAGCTGAACGCGTTGAGCCACATCATGCCGAATACTTGGTCGGATGTGGAAGACCAAGCCCTCCTAATGCTCCTCATCCTCTCTCACCCAGGCTCAGGCTACTAGCCTGTGTTCTGTATACACTAGGCTTTCTTCTGTATACCCTATCCTCTCTTTATACTCTAGCCTGTCGTTTATGTACACTAGACTCTTTGTTTACCTCATAAATGGCAGTGTATATAGAAGGAAGGCTAGTTTATACAGAGAGGCTAAGGTATACAGAAGGTAGGCTAGTTTATACAGAAAACCGGTTGGGTATACAAAGTATGTATTTTATTTAGATGGCAGGCTATTGTATACAGAGAGGCTAGAGAATAAAGAAGATAGGCTAGTGTATACAGGACACAACCTGTCGATTATGTACACTAGACTCTTTGTTTACCTCATAAATGGAAGTTTATATAGAAGGAAGGCTAGTTTATACAGAGAGGCTAAGGTATACAGAAGGTAGGCTAGATTATACAGAAAACAGGTTGGGAATACAAAGTATGTATTTTATTTAGATGGCAGGCTATTGTATACAGAGAGGCTAGAGAATAAAGAAGACAGGCTAGTGTATACAGGACACATGCTAATGTATACAGAAAACAGGCTTGGCTATAGAGAGAGACTGAGACTATTATTTTCAGAAGAAAAGCTAGTGTATATAGAGAGGCAGGCTGGGGTATACAGAGAGGCTAGTGAATACAGATAGGGTGATGTATACAGAAATGCCAGTGTATACAGAGAGGCTAGAGTATACAGTTATTCTGGGGTATACAGAGAGGCTAGTTTAAAGAGAGGCTAGTGTATACAGAATACAGACTCGTGTATGCAGATAGGCTTGAGTATACAGAGATGCTAGAGTAAACAGTGAGGCTGGGGTACACAGAGAGGCTAGTTTAAAGAGAGGCTAGTATATACAAAGATGTTAGTGTATATAGAGAGGTTAGTGTATAGAGAGAGTCGAGTGTATACAGAAAGGACAGTGCATATAGAGAACCTAGTGTGTACAGAAGACAGGCTTGGGTATACATCAAAGCTGACAGTGTATACAGAAGACTGGGTAGTATATACAGAGAGTCTAGTGGGTACAGAAGACAAGCTGGTGTATTCTAGCTAGTTTTTACAGTCTAGTGTATACAGAAGACAGGCTGTGGTATACCGAGGGTTTAGTGTATTCAGAGAGTCTAGTGTATACAGTCAGCGAGTGTATACATTAGACTGGCTAGTTTACACAGTGTTTACAGTGATGCAAGGTGTACAGAGAAGCTAGTATATATAGAAGACTACATCATACAGAAGAAAGGCTAGTGAATACAGAATACAGACTCGTGTATGCAGATAGGCTTGAGTATACAGAGATGCTAGAGTAAACAGTGAGGCTGGGGTACACAGAGAGGCTAGTTTAAAGAGAGGCTAGTATATACAAAGATGTTAGTGTATATAGAGAGGTTAGTGTATAGAGAGAGTCGAGTGTATACAGAAAGGACAGTGCATACAGAGAAACTAGTGTATACAGAAGACAGGCTTGGGCATACATCAAAGCTGACAGTGTATACAGAAGAATTGGTAGTGTATACAGAGAGTCTAGTGGGTACAGAAGACAGGCTGGTGTATTCTAGCTAGTTTTTACAGTCTAGTGTATACAGAAGACACGCTGTGGTATACAGAGGGTTTAGTGTATTCAGAGAGTCTAGAGTATACAGTCGGCGAGTGTATACATTAGACTGGCTTGTTTACACAGTGTTTACAGAGATGCAAGGGTGTACAGAGAAGCTAGTATATATAGAAGACTACAGCATACAGAAGAAAGGCTAGTGAATACAGATTACAGACTCGTGTATGCAGATAGGCTTGAGTATACAGAGATGCTAGAGTAAACTGGGGTACACGAGAGGCTAGTTTAACCGCTTCCTGCCCGCCCTATAGCCGAATGCCGGCCTTAGGGCGGGCGGCTTCCTACGCCTGGCCGTCCCTGGACGGCCTGGTGTTTACTTCCGCAATGCGCGCCGCCGCGGGCGCGCATCGCGGAAGTTCTGTGTTTGCCGTGTCCCCCGGGGACAGGCAAACACAGATCGCTGTAAACGGCCAATCACAGCGGCCGTTTACAGCGTGATCGGCGTGTCCAATGGGAGATGATCTCATATGTAAACATATGAGATCATCTCTCAGCGCCGCTCTCCCTCCTCACACAGACAGCGTGTGAGAGGGGAGAGAAGAACGGCTGCAGCAGCCGTCAGTGTAAAAAAGAAAAAAAAAAAAATAAAAGTAAAAAAAAAGTTTAATAAAAAGTGCCATCCTCCCCCAGAGCCATCCTCCCCCAGTGCCACCCCCCCCAGTGCCATGCCCCCCCCCCCAGTGCCATCCTGCCCCAGTGCCATCCTGCCCCAGTGCCATCCTGCCCCAGTGCCATCCGCCCCAGTGCCATCCGCCCCAGTGCCATCCTGCCCCAGTGCCATCCGCCCCAGTGCCATCCGCCCCAGTGCCATCCACCCCAGTGCAATCCACCCCACCCCAGTGCCACCTGCCCGCAGTGCTATCTGTCCCCAGTGCCACCTGTTGTCAGTGCCATTTGTCCCCAGTGCCATCTGTCATCAGTGCCACGTATAAGTGGCATCTGTCATCAGTGCCACGTGTTATTAGTGCCACATAGTGCCATCTGTCATCAGTGCCACGTATTAGTGCCATCTGTCATCAGTGCCACGTATCAGTGCCATTTGTCATCAGTGCCACCTGTCAGTGTCACGTGCCATCTGTTGTCAGTGTCACGTGTCATCAATGCCACTTATCAGTGCCATCTGTCATCAGTGTCACGTGTCATTGGTGCCACGTATTAGTGCCATCTGTCACCGGTGGCACGTATTAGTGCCACGTATTAGTGCCACATGTCATCAGTGCCACGTATTAGTGCCACGTGTCATCAGTGCCACATATTAGTGCCACGTGTCATCAGTGCCACGTATTAGTGCCACGTGTCATCAGTGCCACGTATTAGTGCCACGTGTCATCAGTGCCACATATTAGTGTCATCTGTCATCAGTGCCACGTGTCATCAGTGCCACGTATAAGTGTCATCATTGCCACGTATCAGTGCCATCTGTCATCAGTGTCACGTGTCATTGTCCTGGTATTTCAAAAGTGTAATAAGTAGTCAACAAGTTAGATGTGTAATTTATGCTCCTAGAACACGTGATGGCGCTCCCTGCATGTTGGGCCTCTCTATGTGGCCAGGCTGCGAAAAAGTCCCACACATGTGGTATTGTAATACTCAGGAGGAGTAGCAGAATTTTTTGGGGGGTGTCATTTGTGGTATACACATGCCACGTGAGAGAAATAACCTATTACAATGACAATTTTGTGGAGAAAAATAAAGAAAATGAAAAATCTTCATTTTGCAAAGAATTGTGGGAAAAAAATGACAACATCAAAAAGCTCACTATGCCTCTTACTAAATACCTTGGAATGTCTACTTTCCAAAAAGGGGTCATTTGGGGGGTATTTGTACTTTCCTGACTTGTTTGGGTCACAAGAAGCGAGATAGGCCACCAGTACATCAGATGTGATCAATTTTGTGCGATTCGCACCACAGCTTGTAGACTCTCTAACTTTCACAAAGACCAAATAATATCCACTAATTTGGGTTATTTTTACCAAAGATATGTAGCAGTATAAATTGTGGCCAAAATTTATGAAGAAAAATTAATAATTTGCATAATTCTGTCACAGAAACAAAGAAATATGCGTTTTTTTTCAAAATTTTCGGTCTTTTTTCATTTATAGCGCAAAAAATAAAAACCCCAGAGGTGATCAAATACCACCAAAAGAAAGCTCTATTTGTGGGAAAAAAAGGACACAAAATTCATTTGGGTACAGTGTTGCATGACTGAGTAATTGTCATTCAAAGTGTGAGAGCACCGAAAGCTGAAAATTGGTCTGGGCAGGAAGGGTGTTTAAGTGCCCAGTAAGCAAGTGGTTAAAGAGAGGCTAGTATATACAAAGATTTTAGTGTATATAGAGAGGTTAGTGTATAGAGAGAGTCGAGTGTATACAGATAGGACAGTACATATAGAAAGACTAGTGTATACAGAAGACAGGCTTGGGAATACATCAAGCTGACAGTGTATACAGAAGACTGGGTAGTGTATACAGAGAGTCTAGTGGGTACAGAAGACAGGCTGGTGTATTCTAGCTATTTTTTACAGTCTAGTGTATACAGAAGACAGGCTGTGGTATACAGAGGGTTTAGTGTATTCAGAGAGTCTAGTGTATACAGTCGGCGAGTGTATACATAAGTTTGGCTAGTTTTACACAGTGTTTACAGAGATACAAGGGTGTACAGAGAAGCTAGTATATATAGAAGTAGTCTTCTATATATACTAGCTTCTCTGTACACCCTACACCCAGCATACAGAAGAAAGGCTAGTGAATACAGAATAAAGTCTGGCTTCTATGGAGAGGCTAGATTATTCAGAGAGGCTAGTGCATACAGTGAAGCTATTGTATATAGAAGCCTGGTTAGTGTGTACAGAGAAGCTAGTTTTTACAGAAGAAAGGCAAGAAAGGCTATAAAGAGAGACAAGTGTTTAAAGAAGACAGTTTGGGGTATACAGAGATGCTAGTTTACAGAGAGACTAATGTATACTGAAGACAGGCTAGGGCATACAGAGGACAGAAGACGGGCTAGTGTATTCAGAACATGGGCTAGTGTATTCAGAACATAGGCTAGTGTATATCGAAGACAGGCAATGCTGGTGTATATATAGAGGCTAGTGAATTCAGAGGGTAGGCTAAGTGATAACAGAAGACAATCTGGACTATACAGAGACATTTCATCATTTCATCTAGCTCACATCTCTAATGGAGTTTGTCTCTTTGCCATCTTATGCCTTTTCATTCTTTTGCTAAATATAGATTATACTCACTACACGATTTTAATCATCCACATCAAGCATGCAATAAAACTGTCATACATCAAAATAAACCATGTACTCGTTTGCTCTATTTTGCAAATTTGTAATTCTCCACATCAACTGTCACATTCATATCACCACTGACGAAACACCATCCTGACTTATTTTGCTTTATTTATTATTAGAAATAGAGAGTACTATCTCAAAATCCGGTTACCGTATATACTCGAGTATAAGCCGAGATTTTCAGCCTCTTTTTTGAGGCTGAAAGTGCCCCCTCGGCTTATACTCGAGTCACCGCTGTCTGACTGCTCGATCAGCGTATCGAGCAGACAGACGGCGGACATTAAAATTCAAAAGCCGCGCCTCCTTCTCCGCCTCCGCCTGTGATAGGCGGAACACTGAATTTCCCAGCAGTCAGTGTTCCGCCTATCACGGACATCCGCTCATTCTCATACTACGGACGACGATGAGAGGATGTCCGTGATAGGCGGAACACAGGCTGCTGGGAAATTGAGTGTTCCGCCTATCACAGGCGGAGGCGGAGGCGCGGCTTTTGAATTGTAGAATGGCCGCCGAGAAGAGCGGCGATCCATCGGCACGACACGGGACGGAGGAGGCACGGGACGGAGGAGGCACGGGACGGAGGAGGCACGGGACGGAGGGGGCACGGGACGGAGGAGGCTCGGGACGGAGGAGGCTCGGGACGGAGGCTCGGGACGGAGGCTCGGGACACAGGTAGGCTGGACACACACACAAGGCTGCACGGACACACACACAGGGATGGATGGATGGACACACACACACACACACACACACACACACACGGATGGATGGATGGATACACACACACACACACACACAGGGATGGATGGATGGATGGATGGATACACACACACACACACACACACACAGGGATGGATGGATGGATGGATGGATACACACACACACACACACACACACACACACACACACACAGGGATGGATGGATGGATGGACACACACACACAGGGATGGATGGATGGATGGATGGATACACACACACACACACACACACACACACACACACACACACACACACAGGGATGGATGGATGGATGGACACACACACAGGGATGGATGGACGGACACACACACAGGGATGGATGGATGGATGGACACACACACAGGGATGGATGGACGGACACACACACAGGGATGGACGGACACACAGGGATGGACAGCCATGTCTCACCCTCGGCTTATACACGAGTCAATAAGTTTTCCAGTTTTTTGGGGGTAAATTGGGGGCCTCGGCTTATATTCGGGTCGGCCTATACTCGAGTATATACGGTAAATCTATTCACTTCGATGAGGTCTACCGCTAATTGTATGGTAATGCAAAATGTTCACAAAACCATCCATTTGCTACCAGACATGCTGCACATACAGAGTAATGTAACTATCGCTCGCTAACGATGTAAACAGTTTTATTGCTTTTCTGACATTAACCGAGTATCTCTGACATTAACTGAGTATCTCTCGGCACTAGGATTGTAAAAATAATAATAATAATAATAGGATTGTGTAATGCAAAGATCAACTAGTCTAATATAAGCTTTTTCAGTAGTACCGGCATATCCTTTAAATTTAGACTAACGCAACTATTTCTCGGCCATTTTCAAGCTAAGCTTTCAATCTCTTACCGTTGAACAGCGATAATTCTTTCCTGCAATATTAAGCCATTTAAATGTCCTATTGGTCGCCTATATTATACAACTCTCTGAAAAGCATATATGTAGAGAATAAAACTAGTCTAACATCTTAATAAAACAGTTTTATTGCTCAACCAGTATCAGCTGTCATGGCATAAGCAAATAAACGTTTCCACTGTTTGACTCTATTTTCTGTATTACTTATTCTTCTCCACCTTAACTGTCCCAGTTAAAACACAGTGACAAAACATTTCTATTTACCGCAGCAAAATGTGAGAAAATGGTGTTTAAGCGTCTTTCTGCCATTTGCTTCAGAAAATTAATGTACCGCTTTTAAATCTGTATCAATTCCACATCCTAATGTTAACCATCTTACAATTTTAACATTTACTGATAGCAATTCCTCATATTACATTATGATTATACGAGTGGAAAAGGACCGCGTAATGGAACTGTCAAATTAATCATAATCTCAGAGTTAATTTATCTGATAAATTTACGATTTACTCAACGATTTACTCAACGATTTAAACTTAAAGTTTTTTTCAAGCTAAGTCAATTGAATCTTAAATAATTTATACTATATTCTACTGTACTCTTAAATTATGTACTGTTTTTCTGTATTTTAGCCGTGCTCATATTTCGTGTTATGTTGCAACCATCTAATCTCATTGCTATTCCGACATTCTGCCTTAATGAGGATATTACTTTGCAACTATCCCTTTATCCCTTTTTTGTATTCACTTTATCTCGACCTATATATACTGCCTCAATATTTTCCTAATTTGGTTTGCTATACTTATTATTTTTATATTATAGAGATTACTATCTCTAAATCATTGTAAACCTAACCATACGTTAAAGCAAAATTCACACAAAACCATCTTTTTAAAACCTTTTACACACATTAAGAGTAATGCAACCATCTCTCGCTACCTCCATGCAATAGGATTCTCTTTCTGACTCTATTTTGTGTATTACTTCTTCTCCACATTAACTGTCACACTGATAACCATTTGTAACCGCGATAACTGTATTAATGGTTACATGTAAGTATCTCACATCTCTAATGCAATCTGTCATGCCATGTCATACTTTGCCCGGTATTATACTTTGTTATCCTTAAAGACACGTAAGGATCCTGAAAAACGATAGAAACCTAGTAACGTCGTTGCTGATGTTTCATGATTACAGCAATCATCTATAATTGCTATTCCGTCATTCTACCTTGGTATTACTTTGCAACGCTCTATTGAACAATGTAAAGGTAAGCTAGATATTTTGTGTATTTCCACTTAAGCTCGACCTGTCTCAATACTATCCTTTCTAATTTTGCTAAATTAGATTATAGAGTATGCTATGTCTAAATCCAGGTAACCTACTCACCTTTATTACGTATACTGCTAATTTTAAGGTAATACAAAACCATCTTATTGCTTCTTTACACGCTGCACATATTAAGAGTAATGCAATGTGAACAGTTTAATTTCTCATTTCACAGTTAGCTGTTATCTCTCCGTAATAGGAAACTGAATTTGTACTACAACGATCACTCATCTAATATCAGTCCACTCAGTGCTACCGGGATAACTTTTACATTTAGAGTAATGAAAGAATTTCTGTCATTTTGAAGCTACTGCAACTAACGCTTCCGATCTCGTTTCAACTGCAATACTTAATCGCTGCAATTTTAAGGAATATTTAGCTGCTTAGCTCACACTTTGCTGTATGTAGCCGTGTTAACTGTATTAATGGTTACCTGTAAGTAACCAATGGGAATTGACATTTCATCTCTAATTCACATTCACAATTCTAATGCAGTTTGTCTTTTTGCCATGTCATCCTCTGCCAGTTGTTATCCTTTCTCATCCTTTCTCATCCTTATGCTATATTTGGAGTATATTCATTACATGATTAAAGACATGTAATGAACAAGAATGATAAAAACCTAGACACGTCGTTGCTGTTCTTTCGTGTTATGCCGCAATCGTATATATTTTGTGTATTTCCACTTAAACCCGACCTGTATATACTGTCTCAATATTAATCTGAGTTATTTTGCTATCTTTATTATTAGAATAAACAGAATACTATCTCTAAATCCTGGTAAACCAACTCACACAAAACCATCTTATTTCTACCTTACACGCAGCACATATTAAGATATTAACATTTAGCCGGTATCTCTCTGCAATAGTAAACGAAATCTGTAGATCACTCATCTAATATCAGTCTTCTCAGTGCTACCGGAACAACTTCTAAATTTAGAGTAATGCAGCGATTTCTCAGTTTTATGAAGCTACTGCAACTAACGCTTTGGATCTCTTTCCTGTTAAATTACGCTTTGCAATATTAAGCCATGTAAATTGTTCTATTGGTCTGTCAGTCAATGACTTAACAAAATAAACGTAGCACTCTTTTGTTCTATTTTGTATATTTGTAGTTCTCCACATTAACTGTCACATTGATATCACCTCTGACAACACACCACTGACGTTTTAATAGCACCAAAATATGAAAAAAGCACTGTATCTCTTTACATTATTCAGAAGTAGTTGCATTAGCAAAAAATAAAGTCCTGTCTTCTGTACACGCTAGCCTTTCTGTATACATTAATCTCTCTGTGTACACTAGGCTCAGGGGAATAACATTAGCCTATCTGTATTACCTTGTTTGACTTTTCTGTTTTCTGTTTCTTTTCTAGCGTGTACCTCGCCGTATACCCAAGCCAATCTTATTACCCCAGCCTCATTCCAATTATACTGTAAAACCTAGCTTCTTGTTATACCCCGGCCTCACTGTCAGCTTGTCTCTGTACACTAGCCTCACTGTTTTCCCTAGTCTCTCTGTATAAAATAGCCTCTCTGTATACACTAGTCTGTCTGTATACTCTAGCAAGTCTACATACACTAGCCTCTCTGTGTAAAACAGCCTTTCCCTCTGTATAACCTAGCCTCTATCTCTGCATACCCAGGATGTTCTTCTGTATAACCTAGCCTGTCTTTTGTACACATTAGCCCCTCTGTATAAACTAGCTGGTCTTCTGTATACACTATTCCGTATGTATACACTAGCAAGTCTGTGTAACACAGCTTCTCTCTCTGTATACCCTAGCCTCCATCTCTGCATACCCAGGACGTTGTTCTGTATAATCTATATATGTATATATTTTGTGTATTTCCACTTAAACCCGACCTGTATATACTGTCTCAATATTAATCTGAGTTATTTTGCTATCTTTATTATTAGAATAAACAGATTACTATCTCTAAATCCTGGTAAACCAACTCACACAAAACCATCTTATTTCTACCTTACACGCAGCACATATTAACCACTACAGCCCCGGACCAATAAACACCTTAAGGACCAGAGGTCTTTTTCCAATTTCGCACTGCGCTGCTTTAACTGGTAATTGCGCGGTCATGCAATATTGCACCCAAACAAAATTTGTGTCCTTTTCTTCCCACAAATAGAGCTTTCTTTTGATGGTATTTGATTGCCTCTGCGATTTTTATTTTTTGCGATATAAATGGAAAAAGAGCGAAAATTTTGAAAAAAAAAGATATTTCTTCTTTTTGTTATAAGAAAAATCGAATAAACTAAATTTTAGTCATACATTGAGGGCAAAATTTATTCAGCCACATGTCTTTAGTAAAAAAAATGTCAATAAGCGTATATTTTTTGGTTTGCGCAAAAGTTATAGCGTCTACAAACTAGAGTACATTTTCTGGAATTTACACAGCCTTTAATTTATGACTGCCTATCTCATTTCTTGAGGTGCTAAAATGGCAGGGCAGTACAAACCCCCCCCCCCCCAAATGACCCCATTTTGGAAAGTAGACACCCCAAGGAAATTGCTGATGGGTATGTTGAGCCCATTGAATATTTATTTTTTTTGTCCTAAGGGATTGAATAATGACAAAAAAAAAAGTTGTCACTAAATGATATATTACTCACACATGCCATGGTTATATGTGGAATTGCATACCAAAATATATTCCGCTACTTCTCCCGAGTATGGGGATACCACATGTGTGGGACTTTTTGGGAGTCTAGTCGCGCACGTCACCCCGAAAACCAATCACCACCTTCAGGATTTCTAAGGGTGCAAATTTTTGATTTCACTCCTCACTACCTATCACAGTTTCGAAGGCCATAAAATGCCAAAATAGCACAAAACCTGCCAAAATGACCCCATTTTGGAAAGTAGACACCCCAAGCTATTTACTGAGAGGCATGTTGAGTCCATGGAATATTTTATATTTTGCCACAAGTTGCGGGAATATTACAAACTTTTTTTTTTTTGCACAAAGTTGTCACTAAATTATATATTGCTCACACATGCTATGGGCATAAGTCAAATTACACCCCAAAATAAATTCTGCTGCTTCTCCCGAGTACAGGGATACCACATGTGGGGGACTTTTTGGGAGCCTAGCCACATACGGGACCCCGAAAACCAAGCACTGCCTTCCGGATTTAAATATAAAATGCTACCAAAAAAACTGTTAGCGATCGCAGGGATCAGGCCTGACTCTGCGATCGCTGCAGTTATGTGTTTAGTGTTTTGTAAGTGACAGTGATCGATCGATACTGCACTTAGGTGGGCTGGGCAGAGGGGCAAAATGCAGGTGCTAGCAGGTATCTGGGCTGATCCCGCTAACAATGCGTTTTTTTGGAACCCTGAACTGCTGGGGACGCTAGTATAGATCTGATCAGATCAGATATTGATCTGTTCAGATACTATACCACTACGGGAGGTTTATGCTTTGCACGTGGGTGTTAGCGGTAATGGCACTAACCTAGCGCTGCCTGGGGCGACGCAGACCCTGACCCTAAAACCTAATTGATATCACCCGCCGGGTGATCAGGGGGTTAAACCTTTATTGGGTAATAAATGGTGGGTGCCCTGATGCTATAAAAAGCAAACTAACCAGAGTCACCCGTAACACTTATACGGTGATCAGTGGTGAAAGGGTTAACTAGGGGCAATCAGGGGGTTCAAATTTTTATTAGGTAGTATATGGGGGTCCCTGGCGCTATATAAAAACCTGACGGGGAACCTAAATAACTAACTGGCTAACCAGCGTCATCAGTGACACTTATACTGTGATCGCTGGTGAAAGGGTTAACTAGGGGCAATCAGGGGGTTAAAACCATTATTGGGTAGTATATGGGGGTACCTAACGCTATAAAAACCTGGCGGTGAACCTAAAAAAATAACTAGCTACCTAACGACACTAGTGACACTAATGCAGCGATCAGAAAAACGATCGCTTAGTGACACTGGCAAAAGGGGGTGAAAGGGTTAACTAGGGGCAATCAGGGGGTTAAAACCATTATTGGGTAGTATATCGGGGGGACCTAGCGCTATAAAAACCTGGCGGTGAACCTAAAAAAAAAAACTAGCTACCTAGCGACACTAGCGACACTAATGCAGCGATCAGAAAAATGATGGCTTAGTGACACTGGCAAAAGGGGGTGAAAGGGTTAACTAGGGGCAATCAGGGGGTTAAAACCATTATTGGGTAGTATTTTGGGGTACCTAGCGCTATAAAAACCTGGCGGTGAACCTAAAAAAATAACTAGCTACCTAGCGACACTAATGCAGCGATCAGAAAAATGATCGCTTAGTGACACTGGCAAAAGGGGTGAAAGGGTTAACTAGGGGCAATCAGGGGGTTAAAACCACTAGCTACTAGCTATAACTAGCTACCTAGTGACACTAGCGACACTAATGCAGCGAATCCATCTGTCACAAAAGGGACAGGGTGTGTCTGTCGCACAGACACACCCTCTCCCTCCTGTACAACCTATTGAGTAGTCAGGAGGAGGAGTCGACCCCACCATTTATCCACAAATGGGAGAGGGACTTAGGCATCACATTTACCCCACAACAGATAGGGAAGATCCTGACCTTAGTACATAAAGCTTCCATCACAAACCAATATCAAGAATCAGGATACAAGATAATCTCACGCTGGTATAGAGTCCCATACCTTCTGAATAAAATGAATAGATCGATCCCGGATGTTTGTTGGAGGTGCAATTCAGATACGGGGACCATGGGACACATTTTCTGGGCATGCCCGGCCTTGAGGAACTTTTGGGTGGAGGTGACCGGGACGATAAATACTCTCACAAGTGTAGATATCGCAGACAACCCAGCAGCGTGCCTTCTACACTTGACCGAACAGCCTGTTCGAAAATACAAAAAAAACCTCACGATGCAACTCCTGAACGCCGCCCGGGTCTCCATTCCCACACTGTGGAGGCAGCCTCAGCCCCCATCCAAAGTGCTGTGGTCCAATCATATTCTCCGGATGGAAGAAGTTACCGCCACCCTTCACAACACTGAAGAGGCATTTAGTGTTACATGGAGGCCCTGGTGGTGTATGCAGACTTGCTAGTGTATACAGACGGACTAGTGTATACAGTAGACCAGCTAGTGTATACAGGGAGGCTAATGTCTACAGAAGACCGGCTAGTGTATACAGATAGGCTAGATTATAGAGAAGAACATCCTGGGTATACAGAGAGAGAGGTTGGGTTACAAAGAGAGGCTAGTGTATGCAGACTTGCTAGTGTATACAGACGGACTAGTGTATACAGAGAGGCTTGGGTATACAGAGAGATAATGTATAAAGAGATGCCAGTGTATACAAAAGACAACCAAGAGTAGACAGTGAGGCTCTTGTATACAGAAGACCGGCTACAGAGAGGCTAATTTGTACAAAAGAGGCTAGTGTATACAGATAGGCTAGATTATACAGAGGAAGGTCCTGGGTATGCAGAGATGGAGGCTAGGGAATCCAGAGAGAGACTGTGTTACACAGAGAGGCTAGAGTATGCAGACGACCGGCTAGTTTATACAGAGGCTAGCGTGTAAAGAAGACAGGACTTTATTTGTAGCTAGTGCAACTACTTCTGAAACATGTAAAGAGTTACACTGCTTTTTTCATATTTTGGTGCTGTTAAAAAGTGGTGTGTTGTCAGTGGTGATATCAATGTGACAGTTAATGTGGAGAACTACAAATATACAAAATAGAGCAAAAGAGTGCTAAGTTTATTTTGTTAAGTCATTGACTGATAGACGTTAAGTAATTGGCCGTTATTGGTTTGGCAGTACATGGTTTATTTTGATGTAAGATAGTTTTATTCTCTACTTATAGCTGAGTTTTAGACGACTTTATTATTAGCATTATTCGAATTATTCATATTTATTATGCAGAGTGTAAGTATTGCAGTGAGACGATATTGCTTTTGAAAGATGTGTATTATTATACATAGCATTGTTACCAGACCAATAGGACAATTTACATGGCTTAATATTGCAGAGCGTAATTTAACAGGAAAGAGATCCAAAGCGTTAGTTAGTAGCACTGAGAAGACGATATTAGATGAGTGATCTACACATTTCGTTTACTATTGCAGAGAGAAACCGGCTAAATGTTAATATCTTAATATGTGCTGCGTGTAAGGTAGAAATAAGATGGTTTTGTGTGAGTTGGTTTACCAGGATTTAGAGATAGTAACCTGTTTATTCTAATAATAAATATAGCAAAATAACTCAGATTAATATTGAGACAGTATATACAGGTCGGGTTTAAGTGGAAATACACGAAATAACAGCAACGACGTGTGTAGGTTTTTATCAATCAGGTACGTGTCTTTAATCATGTAGTGAATATACCCCAAATATAGCATAACGATGAGAAAGGATAATAACTGGCAGAGGATTACATGGCAAAAAGACAAACTGCATTAGAAATGTGAATATGAATTAGAGATGAAATGTCAATCCCCATTGGTTACTTACAGGTATTACAGGTTAACAGGATTACGTACAGCAAAGTGTGAGCTAAACAGCTAAATATTCTGCAATAGCAGAGATTAAGTATTGCAGTAGAAAAGCGTTAGTTGCAGTAGCTTCAAAATGACTGAGAAATCATTTCATTACTCTAAATGTGAAAGTTATCCCGGTAGCACTGAGTGAACTGATATTAGATGAGTGATCGTTGTAGTACAAATTCAGTTTTCTATAGCAGAGAGATACTAGCTAAATGTGAGAAGAGCAATTAAACTGTTCACGGTAGCATTGCATTACTCTTAATATGTAAAGCGTGTAAAGAAGCAATAAGATGGTTTTGTATTATCCTAAAATTAGCAGTATATGTAATAAAGGTGAGTAGGTAACCTGGATTTAGACGTAGCAAACTCTACAAACTAATTTAGCAAAATTAGAACGGATAATATTGAGACAGTATATACAAGTCGAGTTTAAGTGGAAATACACAAAATATCTAGCTTACCTTTACCTTCAATAGAGCGTTGCAAAGTAATACAAAGGCAGAATGTCGGAATAGCAATTAGATGAGATGATTGCTGTAATCATGAAATATCAGCAACGACGTGTCTTTAAGGATGAGAAAGTATAATAACTGGCAAAGTATGACATGGCAAAGAGACAAATTGCATTAGAGATGTGAGATAGACATGAAATGTCAATCCCCATTGGTTATTTACATGTAACCATTAATATAGTTAACGCGGCTACATACAGCAAAGTGTGAGCTAAGCAGCTAAAGGGTATACATTATTTAAGAGTAAATTGACGTAGCTTGAAAATTTCAACGTGTAAATCGTTCCATTAATTTTGTTACGCACGAAGACGGCTTACACGGACTGTTTTACGTTATCACTCCAAAGAGAATCCTATTGCATAGAGGTAGCGAGACATGGTTGCATTACTCTTAATGTGTAAAGGTATTAAAAAGATTGATTTGTGTGAATTTTGCTTTAATGTAAAATTAGCTGTAGACATTATAACTATGGTTAGGTTTACAATGATTTAGAGATAGTTATCTCTATAATATAATAATAATAAGTATAGCAAAACAAATTAGGAAAATATTCAGGCAGTATATATAGGTCGAGATAAAGTGAATAAACAAAAGAGATCAAGGGATAGTTGCAAAGTAATATCCTCATTAAGGCAGAATGTCGGAATAGCAATGAGATTCGATGGTTGCCACATAAAACGAAATATGAGAACGGCTAAAATACAGAACAACAGTACATAATTTAAGAGTACAGTAGAATATAGTATAAATTATTTAAGATTAAATAGATTTAGCTTGAAAAAAACTAAGTTTAAATCGTTGAGTAAATTGTTGAGTAAATCGTAAATTTATCAGCTAAGTTAACTCTGAGATTATGATTAATTTCACAGTTCCATTACGTGGCCCTTTTCCAATGGTATAGTCATAGTTCACGGTTATGTGGAATTGATATGGATTTAAAAGCGGTACATTAATTTTCTGAAGCATATGGCAGAAAGACGGCTTACACTGCTTTTCTCACATTTTGCTGCAGTAAAAAGAAATGTTTTGTCACTGTGTTTTAACTATGACAGTTAAGGTGGAGAAAAAGAACTAATACAGAAAATAGAGTCAAACAGTGGAAACGTTTATTTGCTTATGTCATGACAGCTGATACTGGTTGAGCAATAAAACATTTTATTAAGATGTAAGACTAGTTTTATTCTCTACATATATCCTTTTCAGAAAGTTGTATATATCCCTTTCATGACTAAGCCTATTTTTGGAATTTGGTGTTTACAAGTTAAAATCCATATTTTTTGCTAGAAAATTACTTGGAACCCCCAAACATTATATATATTTTTTTAGCAGAGACTCTAGAGAATAAAACGGCGATTGTTGCAATATTTTATGTCACACGGTATTTGCGCAGTGGTGTTTTAAACGCAACTTTTTGGGAAAAGGGACACTTTCATGAATAAAAAAAAAAACAGTAAAATTAGCCCAATTTTTTTGCGTAATGTGAAAGATAATGTTACGCCGAGTAAATAGATACCAAACATGTCACACTTTATAATTGCGCGCACTTGTAGATTGATGACAAAGTACGGTACCTAAAAATCTCAATAGGCGACGCTTTAAAAATTTTTTACGGTTACCAGGTTAGCGTTACAGAGGAGGTCTAGTGCTAGAATTATTGCTCTCGCTCTGACGATCGCGGCGATACCTCACATGTGTAATTTGAACACCGTTTACATACGCGGGCGCGACTTCCGTATGCGTTTTCTTTGCTTCGCGAGCTCGCGGGGACGGCGGGCGCTTTAAAAAATTTATTTTTTTATTTATTTTATTTATTTTAAAATGACTAAATTGTTTTAAAAAAAATAAATAAAATTGATCACTTTTATTGCTGTCACAAGGAATGTAAACATCCCTTGTGACAGTAATAGGTGGTCACAGGTCCTCTTTATGGAGGGATCGGGGGTCTAAAAGACCCCCCACCCCTCCTTTACACTTCAATGTATTCAGATCGCCGAAAACGGCGATTCTGAATACCGGATATTTTTTTAAAACCGGCGCCATTGGGAACAGACGTCGCTTCCGTGTTTACGATGAGGAGACTGGAACGAAGCCGATTATGGCTTCGTTACAGTTCCTCCGCAACAGCTGGAGGCGTTGGATCTCTGATCGGTGCTCCCAATCGAGCGGGAGCACCGGTAACAGCGGCGAGAGGCGGCGGGAGGGGGGGACGTCCCCTCCCGCTCCTCCGGCATAACAGTTGTTATGCCTGGATAGCCAATCGCCTGCTGCAAAAAACGGTACCGGGATGATGCCTGCAGGTGCGGGCATCATCCCGGTATAACCCTCGGAAGCCGAGTACGCATATCTGCGTACGCTCGGCGGGAAAGGGTTAATATAGGCGGCCAATAAGACATTTAAATGGCTTAATATTGCAGGGAGGAAGTATCGCTGTAAAACGGTAAGAGATTGAAAGCTTAGCTTGAAAATGGCCGAGAAATAGCAGCGTTAGTCTAAATTTAAAGGATATGCCGGTACCAATGAGAAAGCTTATATTAGACTAGATGATCTTTGCATTACACAATCCTATGATTATTATTATTATCAAGATCATAGTGCAGAGAGATACTCAGTTAATGTCAGATAAAACTGTTTACATCGTTAGCGAGCGATAGTTACATTACTCTTAGTATGTGCAGCATGTCTGGTAGCAAATGGATGGTTTTGTGAACATTTTGCATTACCATACATTTAGCGGTAGAACTCATCGAAGTGAATAGATTTAACCGGATTTTGAGATAGTACTCTCTATTTCTAATAAGAAATAAAACAAAATAAGTCAGGATGGTGTGTCAGGACTGTCACATACTCAATGTGACAGTTGATGTGGAGAATTACAAATATGCAAAATAGAGCAAAAGAGTACATGGTTTATTTTGATGTATGATAGTTTTATTGCATGCTTGATGTGGATGATTAAAATTGTGTAGTGAGTGTAATCTATATTTAGCATAAGAATAAAAAAGCATAACATGGCAATGAGACAAACTCCATTAGAGATGTGAGCTAGATGAAATAATGAAATGTCTTTGTATAGCCCAGATTGTCTTCTGTTATCACTTAGCCTACCCTCTAAATTCACTAGCCTCTCTATATACACCAGCATGTTTACACTAGCCGGTCTTCTGCATACAATAGCCTGTCTTCGATATACGCTAGCCTATGTTCTGAATACACTAGCCCGTCTTCTGTCTTCTGTATGCCTTAGCCTGTCTTCTGTATACATTAGTCTCTCTGTATAAACTAGCATCTCTGTATACCCCAAACTGTCTTCTGTAAACACTTGTCTCTCTTTAAAGCCTGTCTAGCCTTTCTTCTGTACACACTAGCTTCTCTGTATACACTAACCAGGCTTCTATATATATATACAATAGCTTCACTCTATGCACTAGCCTCTCTGTATAATCTAGCCTCTCTGTATACCCTAGATAGTGTTCTGCATACACTAGCCTCTCCGTAGAAGCCAGCATTTATTCTGTATTCACTAGCCTTTCTTCTCTATGCTGTAGTCTTCTATATATACTAGCTTCTCTGTACACCCTTGCATCTCTGTAAACACTGTGTAAACTAGCCAATCTTGACTATTTCCCGGCCTGTCTGCACCCGTCTGGGTGCCTCTTCCTAGCTGCTACAGCTCATGCCGGACTTTTTTCTCCCCATTTTTGGGGCATCTCAGGTGATGCGACTTCTCAGTCGCTTGTTACTGATATATATGTGTTAACTGCATTTTTCCTCCCTGGTTGTTTACGAATGTTAATATGGTCACTCCTATCTACACTTCTATTTTGTATTCCTGATGGCTAAGGTTAGATTTCTTTCTTGGAATGTCAGGGGGCTGGGCAGTCCGGTGAAGAGGCTGGCGGTGTTGCGGCACCTTAAGGATATGAAGGCTGGTATTGTGTGTCTGCAGGAGACACATTTTGCTCCTGCTGGTACTCATAGCCTTGGGTCTAGACTGTATACCCAGCAATTCCATTCTACATACTCTGCTTACGCAAGGGGAGTGAGTATCCTAATTAGACAACATACCCATTTCTCTTGCTCCCAACAGGTTATTGACCCGGGGGAGGTACATTTTCTTGTTGTGTAAGATTGCTACTGTACATTGCATTATCGCTAACGTTTATATCCCGCCGCCGTACTCGGCGGAGATTCTTAGGCGCCTAGCTGGGTTCATGGTGCAGTTCCCTGGCATACCCCTGCTGGCGATGGGTGACTTTAATAACTATGTTAATGGCCTGTGGGATAAGATTCCAACTCCTCCTGTGGTCCCCTCCCGCCCTAATGGCGATACTCCTTTTGCAGCCCTATTAGCTGAACTTGGGCTGGTAGATGTCTGGCGGAGAGCCCACCCCCACACCCGTTTGTACTCCTGTTGCTCTCCAGCGTTTGGGAGCTTGTCCAGAATAGACTTGGGACTGGGGAACTCCGCCCTTCTTCCCCTAATTAGTGACTCTGGATATGGGGTTAGACATGTATCCGACCACTCCTCTTTGTGGATTGAGATGTCCCTATCTACTGACCTCGCACCTAGGAGTTGGAAGCTTAACCCCTTTTGGCTTGCACTTTTCCCGCAGCCTGACCCCATAGCAAGTGCCCTTAAACTTTTCCTGCAGGACAATTTAGGCTCGGCCTCTATAGACGTAGTCTGGGATGCAGCTAAGGCCTTCCTTAGGGGGCAATTTATCACTGCTATAAATGGTATAAAACGGAATACTAAAGCTTGGGAAATGGAGGTCGGTAGAGCACTTAGAGAATCAGAGCAGGCCTATGTTGACAACCCTTCGGAGGACACTAAGAGGTCTTGGTTGGGGGCGCAATCTATGTCTAGACAGGTGACTTTACAACTGGCAGAAAATAAACGATTTTTCCTACAACAAACGCACTTTGAGGAGGGGGAATCGACAGGCCATATGCTGGCTCTGCTGGCGAGGGCTCAGGGTTCTGCTCCTATGGTTCACTCACTGTGCGATTCGCAGGGGGTGACCCACTCGGACACCCCTGGGATCTTACAGATATTTCGGTCCTTTTATGCAGACTTGTACTCCTCCAGGGTGCAGCCCGGTGACGGGGAGATTGTGGACTTTTTGAATGGTTGTGATATCCCATGCCTGTCTGCGTCGGATGGGGAGATGTTGAACGCCCCCATAACGGAGAATGAATTGGCTTCTGCACTGGAACACTCCCATAATAACAAAGCTCCGGGGGCAGATGGCCTCCCATCCGAGGTATACAAGCGTTATGCCGGTGTTCTTTTGCCCACCCTTTTGCAAGTGTTCAACAACGCCCTAGAGACAGGGGTCCTGCCTGCTTCTATGAACGAAGCAATCATAATTGTACTTCTAAAACCGGGTAAGGTAGCGACATCACCGGATGCATATAGGCCCATCTCCTTACTCACGACAGACGTTAAGCTATTGGCTCGGGTCTTGGCGACGAGATTGTCCCTGGTAATACACAAACTGATCCATAGGGATCAATCAGGATTTATTCCCTCGCGTTCCACTGCCCTAAATATTCGCCGTTTATTCCTAAACCTAGAGGTCCCTGTGGATAACCCCGGTTAATCAGGCCGTCCTCTCGCTGGACGCGGCTAAGGCCTTCGATAGTGTTGAGTGGCCTTATCTGTGGAAAGTGATGGAGCGGATGGGGCTGGGCAGTACATTTATTAGCTGGGTCCAACTATTATATGCCAAGCCTACGGCTAGAATTAGAGCTAATGCGGAGCTCTCCGACCCATTCGTGCTGTATAGAGGCACGAGACAGGGGTGCCCTTTGTCGCCCCTGCTCTTTGCCATGGCGCTTGAACCACTAGCAGCCAGAATGAGATCGGCTCCGGACATTGTTGGATTCTGCAGGCCCACTGGAACGGATGTGGTATCACTATACGCGGATGACACGCTTGTATACCTGGGGGACACACAGGGTTCCCTCACAGCCGCTATGCACTTGATTACCCTATTTGGTACATTATCCGGTTTTAAGATTAACTGGGACAAGTCTGTACTACTGCCCTTGTCCCCTCTAACGGCACCTCTACCCCCGTGTGCAAACATGATCCAGACGGTTGCGTCCTTTAAATACCTGGGGGTACAGATATCACCCGAGGTGACGGACTATGCCAGTCTGAATCTTCTGCCATTGTTACTTAAGTTCAGGGATAAGTGTAGGATCTGGTGCAAACTACCGCTATCGGTAGTGGGAAGGGTGAACCTCATTAAAATGGTATGGGCCCCGCAGTTGCTCTACGTTTGTCATAACTCCCTGACCTGGATCCCGAAACGTTGGTTCGATAAAATTGACTCTCAGTTTAGGGAATTAATATGGTGTAGAAAGACGGCCAGGCTTAGTTTACTTACCCTGCAATATAATAAGGACGAAGGGGGGTTGGCACTACCACATGCTAGGATGTATTTCTTGGCTTCGCAGCTCCAGCACCTGGGTGGTTGGGGGTTTGATGATCCCCTGGACCCGATACGTAGGATACTGGATGACACTGTCGCCCAGGACATAGCATTATCCAGGTTGGAGGCAGGCTTCCCTCATATGGACAGGAGTTCCCCGACTATTATGCTGCTGAATACCCTATGGTCCCATGTTAAACAAATATTACGAATACGTGGCTTCCTTGCCCTCACCCCTATTTGGCGGAATGCTAATTATGGTGAGCTTTTTAAGCTCAAGGGATTTGGTAACTGGAGTAGGAGCGGCCTCCGGTACCTCTCGCAGCTGTATAATGGACGGGTACTGAAGTCCTTCATGGAACTACAGGCTGAGTTTGACATCCCACGTAGGGATTTTTTTAAATACTTACAGTTACGTCATGCGCTACAGACACAGGCACGAAGTGTGCAGCTTTCCCTAACGGACCATCCTGTGGTACAGGGGATATTCATGCAGACGGAACGTAAAGGTATGATTTCTAGGGGATATGCTATGCTTCTTGACGCAGTGCAGGACCCGGCACGTCTTCCATGTCGGCAGAAGTGGGAGGCGGACCTGTGGCCCTTGGACGCGGAGACCTGGAACCTTTGTTTATCCTCCGCTCCGTTGGTGTCGGCCTCCCATAGGCTCTCCCATCTATACTTACTACATAGGACTTATAGGACACCAGTTAAACTGCACAGTTGGGGTGTTAGGGGGTCTCCCCTTTGCCCTAAATGTATGCGGGACCATGGGGATCTCATGCACATGTTCTGGAGGTGCCCGAAACTCAAACGGTATTGGGATGGAATCCTTGACACTATATCTTCTGTGTTCTCTGTTGGTATTCCGCGGTGTCCGTTGGTCTGCCTGTTGGGGGCCCTGGATGAAGAATCGTTGACGCCCTCGGTTCATATGGCCATTATTAGGCTGCTATACGTAGCCAGGAAATTAATAGCGCGATTGTGGATAACACACAGGGTTCCCACCAGGCAGCAAAGGACGGAACAGGTGAACCAGATGCTGATCAGGGAAAAGATAACATACCAACACAGAAATGCACCGCACAAATTTAATGCCATGTGGGGGGGATGGCTCGAGGTTCCGGGACTAGCTCCCCACCAACTTATACAGGACAGACTTTTACAGGGTTGACTGAAGGTCCAAAGACATGTGCATGGAGGTATATAAACACTTGTGATCCCGGTAAGGGGCTAATTCTATGTCTCTCCCTCACCCGGTATTTGTAGGGGGTGTAGGGAGACACCAGTGGGAATGGGTGGAGGGGTGCTGGCCGCAGTGCATAATTCTGGTACTTATGTGGTTGTCTCCTGGTGCGGTGTGGTCTCTGAGAGAATGTTACTTTTGTTTTTATTCTTGGTTCCTTTTTCTTACTTTTTTTTTTGTTTCATTGACATTTTCCATGTCTCAGCGGTCTACAAACCGAGCCTGTTTGTACTTTGTGTTTCCTGTATATCTTTGGATGTAAAAACCAATGCTGCTGTACGACTGTACTTTACTCCTATGTTTGGTTTGTACCATATGTGTTTTGCAATAAAGACTTATTTGATTTAAAAAAAAAAAAAATAGCCAATCTTATGTATACACTCGCCAACTGTATACACTAGACTCTCTGAATACACTAAACCCTCTGTATACCACAGTCTGTCTTCTGTATACATTAGAATGTAAAAACTAGCTAGAATACACCAGCCTGTCTTCTGTACTTACTAGACTCTCTGTATACACTACCCAGTCTTCTGTATACACTGTCAACTTTGATGTATACCCAAGCCTGTCTTCTGTATACACTAGTCTCTCTATATGCACTGTCCTATCTGTATACACTCGACTCTCTCTATACACTAACCTCTCTATATACACTAACATCTTTGAATATACTAGCCTCTCTTTAAAGTAGCCTCTCTGTGTACCCCAGCCTCACTGTTTACTCTAGCATCTCTGTATACTCAAGCCTATCTGCATACACGAGTCTGTATTCTGTATTCACTAGCCTTTCTTCTGTATGCTGTAGTCTTCTATATATACTAGCTTCTCTGTACACCCTTGCATCTCTGTAAACACTGTGTAAACTAGCCAGTCTTATGTATACACTTGCCGACTGTATACACTAGACTCTCTGAATACACTAAACCCTCTGTATACCACAGCGTGTCTTCTGTATACACTAGACTGTAAAAACTAGCTAGAATACACCAGCCTGTCTTCTGTACCCACTAGACTCTCTGTATACACTACCAATTCTTCTGTATACACTGTCAGCTTTGATGTATGCCCAAGCCTGTCTTCTGTATACACTAGTTTCTCTGTATGCACTGTCCTTTCTGTATACACTCGATTCTCTCTATACACTAACCTCTCTATATACACTAACATCTTTGTATATACTAGCCTCTCTTTAAACTAGCCTCTCTGCGTACCCCAGCCTCACTGTTTACTCTAGCATCTCTGTATACTCAAGCCTATCTACATACACGAGTCTGTATTCTGTATTCACTAGCCTTTCTTCTGTATGCTGTAGTCTTCTATAGATACCAGCTTCTCTGTACACCCTAGCACTGAAAGTGCATTGAAGTGAACGGGACTGTCGGTGATTCAACAGCGTGTCAGAGGAGGAGCTGCTGTAGGATAGAGAAGATGTGGAGCACCGGGAGACTTAATACATATGGTTTGGAAGTGCCCAAAATTATACCGTTACTGGATAGATATTGTACGTAGTATCAATAGGATTTTTAATACCATTTTGGAACCCGAAGCTAGGCTTTGCCTACTAGGGATTATGGATACGAGTAGAATGTCTGCTGCGACAAAAATATCTATATTTAGGTGCCTGTACCAGGCTAGACGCTTGATTGCGCTGAACTGGCAAGCAAAAACCCCTCCAGTATTGAGCGCATGGACAAATGCTATAAACTCTATGATCTGGTGTGAACGGGCAATGTACATTAGACAAAATAATCTTAAAAAATTCAAGTCGCTTTGGATTCCATGGCTGCGTGATATCGGCTACCCCCTAGATGAGATACCGTAGGATGAGACCTAGGCTGTATTGTACCTAGGCCGGGCCTGGTGGGGCGCGGGAGATTATCGGAAGAGTTTTACTACTGTATCTGAGCCTCCTTGCCGTTTTCGCTATTGGTTTGGCTTGTTGAGTAGACTTGATTGGACCTCACAGCAGGCGTTCGAAGCACAGGGTTGGGGGGGGGGGGGGCAGGGGCTAGTTCTGTAGCCCACTAGGGATAATTAGTACGTTAGTCATAGTAATGTTTTTGGTATTATGTAATGTATCTTTCTTTGTCTTAAAGGATAAGCTGTTATTCCCTGCTGGTATGCAAAAAAAAATAAAAAATTTTTTTTTTTACAATTGTAAAAGCATGTTATTTGTATGTATATTCTAAATGCATATATATTTAATAAAGATTAATTAAATTAAAAAAAGGATAGAGAAGACAGTTGCTCTTCAAATCAAATCCACCCTTGAATCAGATTGAGTAAAATCGTTTGCAATTATTAGAGTTAAGGGGCTGGTAAGGTGGGGTATAATTTATCGCAGCGGAACATTTGAGCAGCTGGGGATAAATATGTTAAAGCTATCCACAGACTATTGCAACTCAGCCATTTGTAATGAAAGCGATTGATTTCAGTACAACCAGTTGTCAATCAACTTTGGTACAGACAGCATTTATGGTCACTGCAGTGATTATATTACTGACAGGGAACCCCCCCACTTTCAGAATACAATAGCGCAGCCAGAGTGCATTGAATTCATTAAAATCTCAGCTGGTCCCTGCTGAACCGTCCACTTTCCTCCTTTCAACCCATCAATGAGAATAAAAAAAAACAAAAAAAACAAACAAACACTCAAATTAAAATCCATCCATGGCACATAAGTTAACGGTTCAGCAGAGACCAGTTGAGATTCAATTCATCTATGGGCAGGCTGGTTGTACCCAAGCCTATCCATTGATCGACTTGGGGCAATTAGCCTTTCAGAGTTTTTACATGCAATTTCTACTGCGACTATAGCAGCTAGCAGTAATCATTGGGGTTTATTTACTGAAACTGGAGAGCACAAAATCTGGTGGAGCTCTGTACAGAAACCAATCTGCTTCTAGGTTTGTCAGTTTGATTGAACAAGTGAAAGTTATAAAGCAGATTGTCTACTGTATTTTGCACTCTCCAGTTTTAATAAATCAACCCAATTGTGCTCTGTTGGCAGGGATCCTTTCCAGCCGGCAGAGCGCAATAGCGCTGTGGGTGGAATTCCCCATCAATACAGATATCTCTATGGGGGAACAAGGAAAGGGAAAAAAAAAAAACACATAATTCACAAGTTGCTCAAAATGTAAATATGGCCCAATTAAAAATATACCAAATATAAAATACAAATACTCACCAGCGCATAAGTGTATCTAACCCAATATAAAATACACATGAAACAAGATATATATAAAAAAATAAAAATTAAAAACATTTTTATTATGGGACCCACAAATCATGTCCATGTATGTGTGGCTGCAGCTCAATAGTGCAGAGAATGTTCCTCAATCAAATGTCATGGACAAAACAAAGATTCAAAGAACAGTATAAAATCAAATGCACTTACCCCTCTGATGCCATGGTAGATTTTTTAGAAATCCTAAAATACAAAAACAGGTTATAGTACAAACAGAAGTTCAAATGGAAATAAAAAATATTAACCAGTATTAATGCAGTACACAGTATCTGGCAATAATAAACAGTAATAATAAACTACACAATATCTATAACTATAAAAAGGGATAGACAAAGACAAGATAAATCTATGCAAATGTGAATATTAAAAGGATAAAAATCAAAGATTTTCAAAAGAGGCAATCTGCAAAATGGCAATCCAATATCGCAAGCGATCTCAGGATCAAGAGTTCTGCTTGAAATGGCTGTGTCTGTAGAATTTATAGAGGTTTGGAATTGCGGACAACCAATAGGACTTTTTCTTTTTTTATATACTACCAATGATTGGCTAAGCCCTTTTTACACTGATGTCTGAAAATGAGGAGCCTTAAGGTCTGAGTCTATCTTTTTTTGATTTCTCGTCTCCACCTTTGTCTGTGACAAGTCTGGGAAATCATGCCTCATTAGCATTAAAAAATAATAATAATAATATCACACCTGTTCAGTATTACTCTTCAATGTTGATGTATACGTTCTACTGAAACAGACATCTGAGTCTCAAATTGCTTCATAATTGTCACGTTA